>NW_026652290.1:82617274-82963203 GCF_009828535.3 Hylobates moloch | reverse complement strand
TTGGTTCCAAGTCTTTGCTATTGTGAATAGTGCCGCAATAAACATACATGTGCATGTGTCTTTATAGCAGCATGATTTATAGTCCTTTGGGTATATACCCAGTAATGGGATGGCTGGGTCAAATGGTATTTCTAGTTCTAGATCCCTGAGGAATCGCCACACTGTCTTCCACAATGGTTGAACTAGTTTACAGTCCCAGCAACAGTGTAAAAGTGTTCCTATTTCTCCACATCCTCTCCAGCACCTGTTGTTTCCTGACTTTTTAATGATCACCATTCTAACTGGTATGAGATCGTATCTCATTGTGGTTTTGATTTGCTTTTCTCTGATAGCCAGTGATGATGAGCATTTTTTCATGTGTCTGTTGGCTGCATAAATGTCTTCTTTTGAGAAGTGTCTGTTCATATCCTTTGCCCACTTTTTGATGGGGTTGTTTGTTTTTTTCTTGTAAATTTGTCTGAGTACTTTGTAGATTCTGGATATTAGCCCTTTGTCAGATGAGTAGATTGCAAAAATTTTCTCCCATTCTTTAGGTTGCCTGTTCACTCTGATGGTAGTTTCTTTTGCTGTGGAGAAGCTCTTTAGTTTAATTAGATCCCATTTGTCAATTTTGGCTTCTGTTTCCATTGCTTTTGGTGTTTTAGACATGAAGTCCTTGCCTATGCCTATGTCCCGAATGGTATTGCCTAGGTTTTCTTCTAGGGTTTTTATGGTTTTAGGTCTAACATTTAAGTCTTTAATCCATCTTGAATTAATTTTTGTATAAGGTGTAAGGAAGGGATCCAGTTTCAGCTTTCTACATATGGCTAGCCAGTTTTCCCAGCACCAGCACCATTTGTTAAATAGGGAATCCTTTCCCCATTGCTTGTTTTTGACAAAGGTATTTTTCTTTATTGCCAAACCTTTTATATGTGTTGTGATTTTTTTTTTTTTTTGAAATGGAGTTTCGCTCTTGTTGCCCAGGCTGGAGTGCAATGGCATGATTTCAGCTCACTGCAACCTCCATCTCCCGGGTTCAAGGGATTCTCCTGCCTCAGCCTCCCAAGTAGCTGGGATTATAGGCATGTGCCATCACGCCCGGCTAATTTTGTATTTTTAGTAGAGACGGGGTTTCACCATATTAGTCATGGTAGTCTTGAACTCCTGACTTCAGGTGATCCACCTGCCTCAGCCTCCCAAATTGCTGGGATTACAAGCATGAGCCACTGCGCCCAGCTGTGTCATGATTTCGTCTGGTTAATACAAATGGTTTTATTTAGATCATGTTTCAACATCTTAAAAAAGTAGTTCGATCTTTTTACCTAAAATGGGACCAAAATCTCCCATTTTGTTATATAACCTTTATTTATCCTGGACTGTTGGAAAGTCAGCCCCACTAATTCTTTGATACCTAACAAGTGTTTGATGGCCTAATACAGGAGTTGAAATCACAAATGACTATAGAGCCAGCAGGGAAGGGATCAGTGTGCCTAAGGCCACCTGGAGAACTTAGGCATGAGTTGCATAGGTATTTCAAGAAAGTTGGAATTTTTTGTGACTCTCCTGATTTGTACACTTTGGCTACTTGTTCAAATTCAAAATTAAAATGAAATAAAAAGACATTTGTGGGCCAAACAGAACATGTCTACAAGCTGGATTCAACCGGCTGGCAGTGATTTTATGACCTCTGGCATGAGACCCATTTCTGAAGTTATAACCACCTGCCTGATTTCTTAGCACTCAGACAACCAAACCTTCCGTCCCTTCTTCCTTGGCGAGCCCTGCACCACTCCCGACCATGCGATGAGGGTGATGAAGAATATTGGTCCTCAGAATTAGGAAGGCTTGTGAATCTGTCCCTCCTTGGAAGCATTTCTCCTGCCAGAACGTGAAAGCTGGAGACATTTTTGTTATTAATTTGTTTCTCTCTCTGTCACTTACATTAAGTGTGGCTGTGAGGAATGAATTTGATGGTGTTCAAATATGACCAATTTCATCCTTAAGCCCTTCTCAGTTGTCAGATGGTGCCAGCCAGTCCTAGGCTCTGTTTCCAGTTTGCTATCAATCTGACTTCAGCAGTCAGTGTGTTCATCACTGTTTATTCCAACACCACTGCCCTGTCTGGCACACTGGCCAGCTTCAGAGGACTGACCTTAAGAGGTGGCCACCTCAGGCCGGGCGCGGTGGCTCACGCCTGTAATCCCAGCACTTTGGGAGACCGAGACGGGCGGATCACAAGGTCAGGAGATCGAGACCATCCCGGCTAACACGGTGAAACCCCATCTCTACTAACAATACAAAAAATTAGCCGGGCATGGTGGCGGGCGCCTGTAGTCCCAGCTACTCGGGAGGCTGAGGCAGGAGAATGGCGTGAACCCGGGAGGTGGAGCTTGCAGTGAGCCGAGATTGTGCCACTGCACTCCAGCCTGGGCGACAGAGTGAGACTCCGTCTCAAAAAAAAAAAAGAGGTGGCCACCTCTTCTGCTCCAGCTCCATTTCTCCTGTCTCCCTCCCCGTCTCATCCTTGGGAGCACCTTTGGCATCTCCACCATGAAGGGATCCTATCTGCCTCTATGCTGGCATCTGCTTCTGATCTCTCATGAAAGGCTTCAAGCAACCTCCACTTCCAGAAAATGATCATTTTCCCTGCAGTGACCCTAGGGCTTTGCCACACAGATTTCCCACTGTTCTTGGATCCCTGGATATTGGCCCCTGGACTTGCAGTAAGGTGCAACAGACACCCCAGGACTGACCATCATCCCCCTGGCACACCAAGGACCATCTGGCACCATGAGGTTGACGTGACATCTCTGCTGCCCTAGGGGCACTGGAAAACTTCATCAGCATGGTCTTCTAGGAGCTTGTGCACTGATCAATGAATTAATCACCAATCAATAAACGAATGAGCTGAGGCTCACCACTTAGTCATTTTAGCTTCTGTACAGTGAATCGTCCCTCCCTTCTCCATGCAGGACCCATTGTGGTTACGAATGCCTCCTATTAGTTCTTTGTTTATTTTGGGCATTGCAGATGCTGCCAGATGTTTACTTTTAACGTGAGGAGAATTACACCACTCTTGTGGTTGTGGGGAAAGAAGGGGGAGCTCAGGGCTGCAAAGCTGGGAAGTCTCTCCACAGCCCAGTCACTGGGAGCTCCTTCCCGCTCCCCTCCAGATGTGGCCCAGCCCCTACCCCATTTTGTCAAGTCAGCAGATCCCGACTACTCCAAGCATGGAGGGCCTGACAGCCTCCAGAGCCCAGGCAGCAGCACATATGGCCCAGCATGTGGTGTGCACGTATGTAACTCCGAGGTCACGCCAGGCTCCACCAGCCCTCCCTGCACTCAGACCGGGACTCTCACTGCAGAGTCCCCTTCTCACCTGGCCCTTTGAAACAGCTCCCTCCTTGACAAGACCAAAAGGCAGAATTACCTTTTGAATTATTGCGGCTGCCGGAAAATGACACTGTTGGCAGGTATGGCCATGGTACTACCCCAAGACTAACCTTGGAACCCCACAAAGCCTGACCTATTTGCAGCAACACCTCTCAGCCTGCAGAGTCCATTGGAATTGGTGGGATCTTGTGCGGCCAAGAGGAGCTGAGGCTGATGGCAGAGGCCGGTGCAAACACAGGTTCTTCCCACCAGGGTCCAGATTCTTTCAAAGACATGTAGGCTATTACCTACAATCCACATCTTTTGAATGACAGTTCCTGATCCACATCACCTTATGCCACCATTACCTCTGCTGCTGGACAAGGAGGGAGAGCCTGCTCATTTGTCCATCCATCAACCTGTTCAGTCCATCCTCCTCTCCATCTGCCTTCCTTCTCCCTTCTGCCCTCTTGGGCTCTAATAACCTAGAGCCTACAGATATCTTCCTTTTCTTTTTCCTTCTTGGTGCCCAGGAAGCAGAGCCAAAAGGCAGAAGCTCATAACCTCTCCATAATCCCAAACAGAAACGAACCTGGGAGGAGGGAGGGATGAGCAGCAGCTCCCTGTCCAGCTCAGCCCAGCCCAGCCAGGCTGGAGGAGCCTTGCAAATGAGAAAGGCCCAGGGCAGAGCCACGTACTCATATTGCAGGATTGAGGACTTACAATATGAGTATGACTGAGTTGGCTGCAGCCCATATGCTGGCTTCCTAGAAAATAGACCTGTCTCCTTTCTGAATAACACTTGAAAGCTGCTAAGAGAAGAGGAGATGCCCCTTGATATCTTTCTCAAGAACTTGTTTTTCCAAGAATAAATGGGATAGAGAAATCACAAAACACTGTCTCGATATGAAACAGTGAACTGACCCAGTTGTAGTCATGCCTGTATCTAACCCCTCCAAACCACCCTCCTACACCATCTCCGTCCCTTTCACCAATCAACAGTACAGACGGTCCCCAAATTATGATGGTTCAACTTACAATTTTTCAACTTTATAACGTGAAAGTTACACATATTCAGTAGAAACTGTATACTGAGCACCCATACGATCGTTCTGTTTTTCATTTTCAGTACAATATTCAATAAATTACACGAAATACTCAACCCATATTATAAAATAGGCTTTGTGTTAAATGATTTTGCTGAACCGTAGGATAATTAAAGTGTTCTGAGCATGTTTAAGGTAGGCTAGGCTAAGCTGGATGTCTGGCAGGTTAGGTGTATTAAATGCATCTTCAACTTACAATATTTTCAACTTACAATGGATTTATTGGGATGTAACCATGTCATGAGTCAAGGAGCACCTGTATGTAATTATTCTGTTAGAAACTGAAGTACCCCCAATCCAGCACGTATCCTTCCTTTTCCTCTCCCCACAGCTGCTTTGAGGCAGGGCTAAAGCCAAGGTGATCTGCACCACTGCCTCTTCCAAGAAGCCCCTCCCTCTTTTCCTTAAAGACTTTTGGCCGGGCGCGGTGGCTCACGCCTATAATCCCAGCACTTTGGGAGGCTGAGATGGGTGGATCACGTGAGGTCAGCAGTTCGAGACCAGCCTGGAAACCCTGTCACTACCAAAAACACAAAAATTAGCCAGCCGTGGTGGCAGGTGCCTGTAATCCCAGCTATTCAGTAGGCTGAGGCAGGAGAATCACTTGAACCCGGGAGGCAGAGGTTGCAGTGAGCCAAGATCACGCCACTGCACCCCAGCCTGGGCAACAGAGTAAGACTCCATCTCAAAAAATATAAAAAATAGGCCGGGTGCAGTGGCTCACACTTGTAATCCCAGCACTTTGGGAGGCTGAGGCGGGTGGATCACGAGGTCAGGAGATCGAGACCATCCTGGCTAACATGGTGAAACCCTGTCTCTACTAAAAATACAAAAAATTAGTTGGGCGTGGTGGCAGGCATCTGTAGTCCCAGCTACTTGGGAGGCTGATGCAGAAGAATGGCATGAACCCAGGAGGCAGAGCTTGCAGTGAGTGGAGATCACACCGCTGCTCTCCAGCCTGGGTGACAGAGTGAGACTCCATCTCAGATAAATAAATAAATAAAATAAAGAAGACTTTTGCCGGCTGAGCGCGGTGGCTCAATCCCAGCACTTTGGAAGGCCGAGGTGGGTGGATCACGAAGTCAGGAGATTGAGACCATCCTGGCTAACACAATGAAACCCCATCTCTACTAAAAATACAAAAAAATTAGCTGGACGTGGTGGCAGGCGCCTGTAGTCCCAGCTTCTTGGGAGGCTGAGGCAGGAGAATGGTGTGAATCCAGGAGGTGCAGCTTGCAGTGAACCGAGATCACGCCACTTCACTCCAGCCTGGGCAACAGAGCAAGACTCCATCTAAAAAAAAAAAAAAAAAAAGAAGACTTTTGCCACCCCCAGGGGACCCTCTCCTTTCTTCTTCTCTATTCATTCAGTCTTTGACCCTTCTAAGAAGGTAGATCCATCAATTAATGATTTCATCATATATACACACAAGTCCCATTTTCCTGTTTTGTTTAACAATGTTACCACTGGGTGATTCTCTCTGAAAACTTTCCAGGAGCCTAAGGGAGGGGACACGATGGAAGAAGGGTCTCGGAGACACACAAAGAGAGCTGGGAAATGTGTGGCTCCAGTAGGCCGCTCCTGAAGATGAGCAGAAATTCGGTTATTCCAGCCTTCTCCAAATCCAGAAGAAAGTATCCAAAGCTTAGCTAAGACTCTGGCCTTAACCTTAACCCTACCCCTGTGGGTCAGTGGATCTCAGACCAGGGAGAAGTCATGGGACGCAATAGAGGATGTTGCTGGGCCTTCCCCAGAGGTCACGGAGGAGGCGCTTTGGTCTAGTTGTTATAAGCTTCAGCCCTGAAGTCAAGCACCTGGTTCTGAATCCTGGCTCCATGAATTATGCCCATGGGACCTTACACAGGTTCATTTCTATTGTTTAGCCTTAGTTTCTTCATCTGGGAAAGGGGATATTAATAGTACTTACCTGACAGGGTAGTTATGCAATATAGAGTAATTCTGGTAAATCATTGAGCCTGTCACATCCTAAGTTCTCAGTAAACATTAGCTATGATTATCATTACTGTGTTTTATTATTGGGCTCCAGACCCGGCCCTTCCCTAGAGGTCCAGAGAGAGGATGCGCACCTCTCTGGGGGTGAGTGTGCCATGGGCCCATCCAGGCTACCCCAGCTCTGTATTCAACCAGATGTGGCTCTGTAAGTACAGCAGATGAGGCAGGCTGGGAGCGCCAGGAACTGGACCGGACCACCCATGGGGCTGCGGTAGGTGATGGCAGGACGGCCTCAGCTGCAGCTGCTGGGCAGCCATCCAGAGTGACAGGCAGAATGCAGTGTACAAGGGTGTGGAAACAGACAACAGGTGGCAGCTCAGCACCAGTTGGCAGCTGCAGAGGGGAGTGGCAGATCATCTAGCATTTGGTAACAAGGCGTTGCTACCAGCAGGTGGATCACAGCCATGGGCAGTTCCAGAGGGGTCTTCTGAAATGTAAGCAGGCAGGCAGCAAGAAGAAAGTCTGTCAGCAGATCCCAGAACCCAAAAAAGGCTAGATGGGGAGCAGGAAGGAGGGGAGAGGACCAGAAAGAGCAATGCAGGGCCTCAAGCCTGGAAGGACTAGACAGGTTGGCAGGCCCCGGCCACAGACGCAGGACACAAGGAAGCCTGGCATGACCAGAGCCCAGGCGTGCAGTGGCAGGAGCAGGAGGACTGCATGGGCTGGGAGTACGGCAGGTCCTGATGTGGTGCAGCCCCTCCCCCACCCCTGAGCCCAGGCCAGGCCAATCGCCAGGGCAACCAGGGCAGGCCTGAGCCTGTGCTATCCCCAGGATGAGGGTGCAGAAAGGGAAGCTGGAGGTCATCGTGGGGGTAACTCCTCCCTCCTTCTCCCTGCCTCTCTTTCTCTCTTTCTCTCATGCACAAACACACATCTAGAGTTCTGTCCAGCTACTATTCCAATTTTCCTGATTCTTGCCCTTTTGCATGCTTTCTCTCCCCTAGATCCTACTTACTGATGAAGAAATAGAATCAACTCTCAAAATGAAAAGCCCACTCTATCAGAACCTAAACAGCCCTCCAACAGTCATGTGGTAAGTGACAGGTCCCTAGGCTTCTGCTCTGTGCCCCAATGGAAGGAGCAGTCTGCAGGAGGGGACGTGGCTAGAAAGGGCTAGACTCCCTCAATTGAGGAAGGAAGGTGAGGATCCCCATAGCCCCTAACTTGGGTTCATCTCCCATATGTCTCCTTAGGCTTGGCTAACAACCCCCTCCATAAACTCCATTCTGGGCCTCTGTATAATGACCCCAGAAGACTTTGTCTTGGAGACTGGGTGACCTTGGGAGCCAGGCTCAAGCTTATCTATTCTAAACTCACATCTTCACAGAAGAAACGAACCTATATTCATCTCCGTAAGATGTTAAGCCTCACTTATACATATACATTAGCTCCTAAGCTTCACACACATTTTTATGGTTTCCCAAGTCACACATGCATGCTGTTAATCACTGGCCTCCAAAACTTAAGGGTGTGAGCAATGAGAATGGACACCATATTGGGGTGCCCCATAAGGGCAGACTGTAGTCACTAGAGCACCCCTCACCCCCGCCTCTTGGCATGTCAGCCACATTGTCCACCCTGCTCCGGCTGTTCTTCTACCTCCCTAGCAAAATGGTCTGAAGTGACTTGGGCTTGCTGGGAACAGGCCAGGCTGCTTTCTCAGTTTGCTGTTGGCTTTAGAATACAGTTACTGATGTGCATAGCACATGGATCCAGCTGGAGCTGAATTCCATGGAATCTATTTGGAGTTAGGGATGGAGCAACCAGAGTCACAGACCTTCCCTGACCTCCAGGGCTTCCTGGATACACAAAAAGCAGAATGACCAACAATTTAGATTAGTTTAGATCTTCCCAACAGGAAATGTAATAGAGAGAGAAGAGGTTACATAGGTGAATTAACAAAAAAAAAAGCCACATAAGGGATGATGAGCCAATCCAGAGGTGAGCAGCAGCAGGGAGCCACTTCTGCCCTCAGGCTGGAGGGGATGAGGAAAGAGAGGAAGTGGGGTTACCAGAGCCCAAAGCCAAGGCTGCCCAGTGGGAATTAGCAACCAAAGAGAGAAGCAACATGTGTTGTGAGCTGGAACCATGAAGAGACCCAGGTTCTGCCAAAGACACCACAGGAAGCAGAGAGAAACAGACAGAAATGAACATCCTAACTTTCCCGCCCCTACTGCCTTAAAGTCTCCTGCCAGGACCCCGCATTGGTTTAACTCACCCTAGAAGCCGTGGGCAAGGAGCCTGGGAAATGTAGTTCCTGCAGAGGAATCCTGGAGGGGCAAGGAACCAATCTGAGAGCAAACAGGCAATTGCCAGCACAGCCAAGAATGATGATCTATGGGGCCTTGTATGAACCATTTGCAAGTGTCTCTGTTTTTGAGAAATACTAGAGCCAGCTCCCCAGGGAGCAGCATCCTCCTTCATCCTCTCAGACTCACAAAATTGGAAATGGGTCAGCTGTCTGTGGTGGAAAAGTATGTCCTGTTAATGTGCACAATCAGAAGATTATTTTGCAGGCTCAACACAGTTGAAGGAACATACCTTTGAAGGAAACTAGGCATTGTCTGTAAACAAGTGGTGCCTCCCTTGGGGACTGTCTTCACGCCATGGTTAGGGGCTGGGCTGAGCCCAGGCACTAGGGGGCTCTTCGAGTCATTTCCTACAATGGAAAAAGGCATGCCCTGTGCCTTGGGGAATGGTGAGGTATCTGGCTGGGGACCATGTGGGAGGCATTGTTCAGGACACCAGAGCACTCAGCATGTTCCTTAGAGAAGACCAGAGAGCTTCCTCCTCCCAGCCCTCCATGTGCTCCCCCACACCAAGGCCACATGTGGCCCAGCTTCCTTCAGGTCTCTTCCAGTGTCTCACCTGAGACTTTTGGCCTGAGCATACCTGGAGCCCCTGCAAGCTCCACTTACATTCTTACACTCTTCCCAGGCATCCCACACTCCCTTTTCCCCCCAGCCACCCCAGGAGCCAGTCCTGATATTGGAAGCCCCTCCCTTCAAGGCCCCCAGCTGAAGAATCCTGGGAACAAGGGTAAGGGAAGAGGTAGGGTGGGGAGAGGAAAAAGACATTTCTAAGATTCCTGGAAGATTTTCTGGCCCCAGAGAAGGAAGGCTTTGAGCCCAGCATGGGTTCAGAGTCTGAATATGACCCCAAGAGAGTATGCAAAATGGAGGATTCTTCCCACCCTGTTTTCGCCCTCCTTGGGCAATCACAGCCTAACCCCTGCCCAGATGCTGACATTTACTAGTTTCAGTGTTTCAAGTAAGTCTTGTTTCTTCAGCTGGTCTGTAAGTTCTCCATAGGCAGGAGTCAGATCTGTATAGTGCAGAGTTCTGCAGATGCTCTCCCCTCATCACACTGCACAAATCCAAGCAGTATCTTCACAGTAAGTCCTGTTCAGGGCTGGCTACACAATTGTTGGGGTCCAGTGTAAAATGAAAATATGGGCTCCTTATTAAACATTGTTAAAAATTTCAAGATGTTGGCCATAGAGCATTAAGCCAAGTGCAAGACCCTTCCAAGCCCAGGGCCATGTGCAACTGCACAGGTTACATAACCATGGAGCCAGCCCTGGTCCTAGGTAGTGTGTGTGGTAGCTTGCCTCCAAAGATACCACCATCAATTCCTTACCTCTCTGTGCCCACATGCTACTCCTACACCAAGAGGTGGAGTCTGCGCTGGGTGCAGTGGTTCACACCTGTAATGCCAACATTTTGGGAGGCCAAGGCAGGTGGATCACTTGAGCCCAGGAGTTTGACACCAGCCTGGGCAACATGGCAAAACCCCATCTCTACAAAAAATAAAAAACATTAACCGGGCATAATGGCATGCACCTGTAGTCCCAGCTACTTGGGAGGCTGAGTTGGGAAGATTGCTTGAGCCCAGGAGGCAGAGGTTGCAGTGAGCCAAGATCATGCCACTGCACTCCAGCCTGAGTAAAAGAGCGAGACTCTGTCTCAAAAAGAAAGGAAACAAAAAGAAAGAAAGATGGAAAGAAGGAAGGAAGGAAGGAAGGAAGGAAGGAAGGAAGGAAGGAAGGAGAAAGGAAGGAAGGAAGGAGAGAAAAGGAAGGAAGGAAGGAAGGAAGGAAGGAAGGAAGGAAGGAAGGAAGGAAGGGAGGGGAGAAGAGAAAGAAAGAAAAAAGAAAGAAAGAAAGAAAGGAAGAAAGAAAGAAAGAAAAAGAAAGAAAGAAAGAAAGAAAGAAAGAAAGAAAGAAAGAAAGAAAGAAAGAAAGAAAGAAAAAGAAAGGAAGGAAGGAGGAAGGAAGGAAGGAAGGAAGGAAGGAAGGAAGGGAGAAAGAGGTGGAGTCTAATTTCCTTCCCTCAAATCTGAACTGGACAAATGGAATTCAATGGAAACAATATCCTTGTACCTCCAAAACTAGGTCACAAGAAACCCTGCAGTTTCTGCCTGGACCTCTTGGAATGTTCTTGGGACACTCCCTCTCAGAACCCGTCGTGCTGTGAGAAACCCAAGGCACATGGAAAAACCACATGTAAGTCAACAACCCCGGCTGACCCCCACGTGGACAGCCAGCATCAGCCAGACAGGTGAATGAAGCACCTTGATCATCTAGCCTCCTTAAGCCCTTGTAGGACTGCAGCCCAGCTGACATCTGACTTTATCAACATGAGAGAACCCAAGTGAGAACCAACTGGCTGAGCCCAGTCAACCCACAGAACCATGAAAAATAAGAATAAATTGTTTTAAACCATGAAGTTTTGTGGTGGTTTGCCCATGTAACAATAAATAACTGAGACGTGCTTCAAGGAGTGGCATTCACTTAGGATACAATGTGAATGTCCTGAGTTGGGTGGCACCACAATAATGGCTGAGCACACACTAGCAGCTCAAGAAAAGCTGCTCGCTGGCCTGACATGCTGGCACCAGACACATGGGCCCCTACCCCAGAACATGCCCTCTCTCTGACAGATGCTGTTTGTGATGAAATATCTGCCATCTGGTTTCAACCTGCATCTTCCCGGCTAATAAGGATGCGGATACTGCTGTCTCCAGAGATTCATGACCACTTCCTCCCACCCCATTCCTACATTTCCTATCTCAGGAAATGGGCCTCTTTACCCATAGCAACATAATAGAATTCCAAAACCAATCTCACAGCCAGTTTGAATATCTGTCTTTACTGTCATAATAATGCAGACACTGCACCTGTCCTCAGATTCTGTTCTCTACTCTTGTGTTTGTTCGTTTCTCTCGGATCTTTAAACATCTGATTAAATTCTGTGCTTCAGATGAAAAGTTCTGAGAATGGAAGATTATTAGGCTTTGTAACTTTCATCAGCCCTTCTCTCTGCTTGGCAACTTGTTGCAACCCCAATTCTCTCTCTCCTCAGTCTTTGCCTCCCAGAAATCCTCCTGTGCTCCAGGAATCCCTCTCCCAGTTGCTGGTCACACCATCCTTTCCCACCTAAAGCCCAGCCCTGAAACCCATGACATGGGCAGCCCCTAGAGGAGGAACCCAAGTCAGTGCACAGCCTGAGGCTGCTGAAAGCTGGAGTTTGGTCGGGAAGAGGACTCCCCATCTCCCCAGGTGGGAAAAGGGGGGTCCAAAACCCAAGGCTAATATGCACCCTCTTCCTACGATGTTTCTGACCACCTGGCCCCATTCCTTATAACACAAGCTCCCCGCCAAAATTCACCTCTGTAGGAAGTGGGCAACCGTGCAGGCAAAACTAAGTGACCAGAGACCCAAGGCATTGAGGCTGGGCTGTACAACCACAGGGGATCCTCAGCCTGCATCTCCCACCAACTGCCCCCACTGTCCTGTGGGAAAATAAAAGGATACAGTGGGACCTGGGCCACGATTCATCTGCATAGCTTGATCCTTACTTTTGTTTCTGAACATAAATGCCACTTTAGACACCCTGGTTTCAAGATAGGTGCCTAAGCAGTTCTCATTGACCATGTTACTTGCAAGCAGCATGTTCAGCTACCAGACAGGTGGTGGTCTCCAGGCCAATAACTCTAATGTAGCAGGAAACATTTTTGAGATAATGACCAATTTTTTTCCACCCCAAACTTCCTTCTATCCTCCTAGCCCTCCACCCTACCCCACTCCATCACAAACTTATATTCAAGCAGCTAGATTGTTCTATGCTCTCTGCCTCAAGGGAGGGATGTGATGGAGAAAAAAAAAAAAGGAAAATACAAGCTTTGATGTCTAGACAAGATTAAATGTTTAGGAGAAACATCTTAAGTGTGGGCAGGGCTTCTCTCCACTCTTCCTCTACACCCCCACCAAAACCAAACAGTCAGGAGTCCTAGGAAATGGTGAGTGGAGGAGAGACAGCAAGAAGGTGCAGGGCAGAGAGAGGCTACAGCCCCAACAAGAAGGGCTCATGCAGGTGGGATAAAGAAGGGGAGGCAAAAGGCACTGCTGCCACCCAGAACTCTGGGCACTGGCCTTCGCCAGCACTCAAGGACCCCATGGTTTCCTTTCTTGGAGGGCCCACTAGTAGCTCTTCCTCCTTCAGCAGCTCTCTCCCCACCCAAGTTACCCCCCACCCAGCCCCACAACGTCCCAGGACACCTGGATCCTCAGGAAAAAGAAACTGGACCCTCAATCCCCACTACCACCACCACCTCCCAACATTCACACCTGCCATGAAGCAGCTCCAACCCCCACTCACCACCCACAAGCTGGAAGATGGTTGAGCACACCCCAGTTGTGACATAGACCAAGTGCTTGCTAGGTGACAGGCACCCACTTAGGGCTTTTCATGCCTTATCATGTTTAGCGATAGACTAGGCATGCAAGCACCCCCTACACACCCTTAAAACCTGGCCTTGGACTTACCCTCTCCACCAAGCCTTTCCTGATAAAACTACTCAACGTCTTAACGTAGTTACTCTTTCCTTGGTGTTTCGTCTGTGAACTTTTCTTCTTTCTATTGTTCCCCATGTTGCACTGCACCATAATTATTACTGATGGTCTCTGTTATTAGACTGGAGCATTTTGGGAGCAGGGCACAAGTCTTACTCCTTTTTGCATGCATGACTGTCATTGACACATACTAGGTACTCAATTAATGTTTGTATCATTAAATAAAATTGTCCACCTGATTCCCTTTCTAAAGTGAAAAAATAGAATTCCTCATTGAAGCAGCCACAAAGCAATGGAAATAATCCTAAAGAACAAACAACTAAAGAAAGCACAATGTGGTAAACCATCCTCAGATTTCCCATATTCTTAATGTCACTTCGTGTTTGCTAGAGCAGCTGCACTGAGTCCTGCCATCTTGATTCTTCTTGCCTTCACCACTCTCCTCCAGCCCCAGTCTTACCACTGCGCCCCTCATTCTGAACTCTGGCCAGGATCTTGCCTCTTACCTTATTGAGAAGAAGAATGTTTGATATCAACGCCCTCAAATTCCCATCCCTCTGTCTCAAAATCTTTCTCAAATGACTGGCAAGAGCTGCGGGGGAAGGGGGAGCCTCACACACTGCCTGGGTGAGATTGATAAAATCTTACTGGGATGCAGTTTGGGCACATGTACCAAAATGTTAAATGTGTATAACCTTTGACCTAGCCATTCAACATCTAAAAACATATGCTAAAGAATCAGGCTGGGTGCAGCAGCTCCCAACTGTAATACCAACACTCTGGGCGGCCAGAAGTTTGTGATCAGTCTGCAACATAGCAAGACCATGTCTCTACAAAAAAACAAAAAACTTTAAATTAACTGGGTGTGGTGGTGCACACCTGTAGTCCTAGCTACTTGGAAAGGTAAGATGGGAGCATTACTTGAGCCCTGGGAGTTAGAGGCTGCAGTGAGCTGTGATTGCACCACTGCACTCCAGCCTGGGTGACAGAGCAAGAGTCCATCTCTAAAAAAGTGAAAGAGAGAAAGAAAGGAAGGGAGGAAGGAAGCAGGGGGAGGAAGGGAAGAAGAGAGAAAGAAAGAAAGAAGAAAGAAAGAAAGAAAGAAAGAAAGAAAGAAAGAAAGAAAGAAAGAAAGAAAGAAAGAGAGAAAGAAAGAAGAGAGAGAAAGAGAAAGAAAAAGAAAGAAAGAGAAAGAAAGAAGGAAAGAAAGAAAGAAAGAAAGGGAAAGGAGGGAGAGAGAAAAAGAAAAGGAAGGAAGGAAGAAGGAAAAGAACTAGGCAAGTGCACCACAAAATGAGAAATCCACAAGGATGTCTTTGCCCTGCTGTTTATAAAACACACTCTTCTAGTCTTGTTTTTGTCCCATCTTTGCTTTCTGGGCTGCAGCCACTCTGGCCTTCTTTCCATTGCTTTTTCTTCTTCCTCCTTCTCTCCTATCCCAAAAGTCTCCACATTCCATCCTAAAGTCTCCTCCCCCGTGTCTCTTATCCCACTCCAATTCCTTCAACCTATTTCAGACCCTCCGGAAGTCACCTAGAGACTATCAAGAGAGACCCCTGAAAAGAGAACGTGCTTGTGAGCAGCACACACAGTAGGTCTTGGGAAGGAACATGGCAGGGTGAGGAAGAGCCGTCCCTGCCAGGCATGCTGGCTACCTGGCTCCCACCCTCGCTACACTGCTCTACCCAGGCATGAGCAAAAAATCCTTTTCTCCTGAGTTTACCTGAAACAGATTAGCATTTTTCAAAAAGAACTTGAGTTCTGGGTTTTTATTTTTAATGAGGAGGGAGATAAATTCTAACATATGAAACAATTTTTAAAAATAGAAACAAATGAAGTTGTGTGTTGCCTATCTTAACATAATGAGCACCTGGCAAGATATCTCTTCCCTGGTAAAGCACACTGAGCCCCCAGGCCCTGGCTCCCTGCCCTTCAGCCCTGTGAGCAACCCCCCAACACAGCTCACTGCTGTTTCCCACCGTGACAAGTGGGTCAACAAGCTGGCCCCTTGGATGAATAATGGCAATCATGTTATTGCTTTGTGGTGGTTGTTTCAACTAGTACTATGTTTTATCTTACTATCTTACTATACATTTTTATTTTTGAAAAGGTAATTCTTGAATATGTTTTTTAAAAAATTCAACAATACCAAAGCATATACAGTCAAAACCTAGTAGTTCCTTCTGGCTCCTAACCCAAGCATATGGCTCTGTTCTCCAGAGGCAGACACTGTCCCCTTGGCAGCATATATGGAGATGCTGAGGTGGGGCACACTCCACACCCTGTTCCCCTCCTTGCTTTTTTTTTTTTTTTTTTTTTTTTTTGAGACAATCTTGCTCTGTTGCCCAGACTAGAGTGCAATGGTATAATCTCGGCTCACTGCAACCTCCGCCTCCCGGGTTCAAGCGATTCTCCCACATCAGCCTCCCGAGTAGCTGGGACTACAAGCATGTGCCAACATACCCAGTTAATTTTTGTATTTTTAGTAGAGATGGGGTTTCACCATGTTGGCCACACTGGTCTCAAACTCCTGACCTCAAATGATTCACCCACCTTGGCCTCCCAAAGTGCTGGGATTACAGACGTGAGCCACTGCACGAAGCCTCCCTCCTTGCCTTTTTCACCTAACAATATATCTTAGAGGTTGTTCATAGCATACATACAGATCAGCCTTATTCTTCCTATCAGGTTTAGGAACTGTAATCTATACATCAGGTCCCCTAGTGATGGACACTTAGCTTGTTTCTAGTCTGTTGCTATTACAAACATGCTGCAATACATGTATCTGTTAGAAATATAGATATTTTTGTACATCTGTTATAAGAATGTTAGAAATGAAATTTCTTGGTTAAAGCAAATTTGTATTTAAAATCTTGACCAGCCTGGGCAACGTAGCGAGACATCCCAGGAGTTAGAGGCCTCAGTGAGATATGACCACACCACTGGACTCCAGCCTGGGCAACAGAGCAAAACCCCATCTCTTAGAATAAATAAAATAAAATCTTGATAAATATTGCCAAATTGCCCTACAAAATGGTGTTCCAGTTCACTTGCACCAAAAATACGTGAATCTTGGTTTCCTCAACAGTTTTATCAACCTTCCACCAAACATTTTAATTTTTGCCAGTGTGATTTTTATAAAGAATGGTGTTTTGGTGTAGTTTTAATTTTAATTATTTTCTTTCTTTCTTTGGGATTTTTGTTTTGTTTTGGATTTATGTTTGAGTCAGGGTTTCATTTTGTCACTGGGGCTGGAGTTCAGCAGCGCAATCACTGCTCACTGCAGCTTCAGCTTCCTAAGTAGCTGGCACTACAGGCGTGCGCCACCATGCCCAGCTAATTTTTTTATTTTTTGTAGAGACAAGATCTCCCTATGTTGCTCAAGCTAGTCTTGAACTACTGGCCTCAAGCAATCCTTGTGTCTCAGCCTCCCGAAGTGCTGGGATCACAGGCACGAGCCACCGCACCTGTCCTGAATGTCTTGTAGAATAGATGAGTGTGAACAGGAAGTGCTTGAGAGAACAAACTGGTCCCTGGGCTCAAATCCCTACCCAACTGCTTATTAGTTGAGTGACTTCGGGCAATGCACTTAACTTCTCTATGGTTTTGGTTCCTTATCAGTAAAATGATATCAGAAGAATAACATTTTTCACATAGTTATTGTGAAAATTAAATGTATAAACAAAAATAAAGCTCTATATAAGTGTTATTATTTTTTTCATATGTTTAATGACCATTTGCATTTTTTCCTGTGAACTGTCTCTTCATGTCCTTTGACCATTTTTCCATTAGCTGTTGTTTTTTCTTCCTGCAATATAAAAGCTCTTTATATATTTAGGAAATTAATCCTCTGTCATTTGTGTAGCAAATGTTTTCCCCAATCTGTCCTTGTCTTTTGACTTCATTTAAAGCACTTTGCCATGTAGAAATTTGTAATTCTTATGTAATTAAATATATCAAACTTTCCTTTTGCGACTTTTGAACTTTGTGCTTTAGAAACCTCACTTCTTGAGGTATGAATGAAGAGAAACCAGAACTACTTCCTGTTTTCACTCCCTGCCTTTCCTTCCCTGGCTCTCTCCCCATCCTGTGGATGAGTCAAGGTTACCTCCCAATACCACCTCAGTGGTTTTTCCGCACTCAATCTCTCCCCACCTCCATCTCAGGCCCCTCAATAGTGGCACCAATGAGGCCACTTCCCTGCTGAAGAAGGTTCAATAACTCCCCATCACCTACTGGACTAAGAACAAGCTTCTCATTAGAGGCATCTTCCTAGATGAGACCAACTTACTTTGCAGGCTGGTGATGCCCTTAAATGTCCCCTGTCCTCCAGTCCAACTCTACTCTTCAATGTTCACCTCATCTTTCCCACCTCCCTGACCTTCATCACACTATTTCATCTACCTGCAAAGGCTCCTGCCCATGTCTGCCCATTAAAATTCTCATCTTTGAAGACTCATCCCAAATAGCCCTTTTCCATGAAGCACCCACTGGTCCCCACCAATCAGATATGAGCTCTTCTTCCCTTGCATCTTCAAAAAACCTTGTTTGTTCTTTTCCCGAGACATGTATCTCAATCTGCCTTAAATAATAGGCTATGGTGTGTCCCCACTGCTTACAAGAACTCCATGAAAAATGTGAGCTGTGTTTCAGTTACCTCTGCATCTGTCACAGCATCATATCCTTTTGGTGAAGTACAGTAGACACAGGCCATCAGATCAAATGGGAGAGGGGAATATGAGGGAGTTACTGTTCTTTTGCTAAACCATCACATTCAGACAGCGGGGCTGGAGGCTGCAGGAGATGCCTACTGAGCCAGTTTCTTCTACTATGTCAGACAGTGGATACTGGTTACCCTTCTTTCGGTTGCAAGTGAAAGAATACCCCAATCCTTAAATAAAAGATTTGGGCGGATTCTAGGGCTCCAATGTTGTCACCTGGAGCTGGTCTCTCTCCAGCCTTTGGCTTCACTTCCTGTGTATTGGTATTGGTTTTGCTGTCAGACACGCTCTCCCATGCAGGCAGATGGCAGCAATAGCTCTAGCAGTCATTCAACCTTCCACGTCATCCCCAATTCCAGTCCAGTGAGAAAGAGCATCTCCCTCTCTCCCTGCAGCCCCAGCAAAGGTTTTTCTGCCTTTTGCAAGCTCTTATTGGGTTAAATACCCACCCTTTACTAAGATCACAGGAATGTACTGTTCTGATGGGTCAGGCCTGAGCCCAGATCCAAGAGTTGAGTAGACTCTGTAAGCACATGGGTGCAGCGTGCAACCTGGAATAATCCCACAAAAGGAAATTGATGTAATGTTACCAAAAGAAGGAAGAACAGATGCTTGTTAACCAAAAACACCAAATATCTACCGCACAAAATGCAGAACATTGCTGCCCTCCTGAAAGACGGAGATGGGCCTGAAGCACCAACCCTGAGCTATTTTGCTCCTTCCTGCTGCTCTCCTCTGCCCTGGAGGCAATGCTTCTAGCTTCCAAACACAACATTGTCCCCCAAGGTTTGTGGCTCAGCCACAGGACCAGTGTGAACAGATCCTAACCAAACCCCAGACCAGGCGATGGCTGGTGTGGTCCAGCTGACTCCAAGTTATTAGAACCAGGAGTCCCAGCCCCAGTCCCAAGAGTTGTAGGATTGTTTACCTTTGTTGGGGAAAAACTGTAGCCAGAGCCATAAATCACTGCCCAGCTGGATGGCCTCGCTGAAATGTTTGTTTAAACAATGAAATCTCCTGACGGACTGAAAATATAGGATGGATCACCCTGTCCCTCTCAGGCCCAGTCTTGCAGGCTGAAGCCCAGGGCATGGAGAGTGACTCAGAATTGGCTCCCCACCCCCACTCTCCATCCCTCCCACCCCCAATATCAGCCCCAAAGAATGAAGCCACGGCATAGCTAATCCGAAACAGCAGATAATGCAAAAGCCATGTCTATCAATCTTTGAAATGCAGTCTCTGGAATGGTTCGCATTGGATGTGCCTTCCTGATGGAAGTAGCATTGCTTGGCTAATATGAACAAGAGGCTGTGGAAGGGGCAGCCTCTGAAAGAACACTGCACGGAGCACCGTGGGGAGATCTGGCTCTGTCCTGACCACTGTCGGGTGTGGGCAAGTGACTTCTGCTCTCTGGGCCTCGGTTTCCTCACTTGTTACGTGAGGGAGTTAGACTTGGCCTTTGTGCTTCCTTTCAGCCCTTGCCTGCTAAGTAAGGTGGCTGTGCTTTTATATGCCCCAAAGAAAGGCCAGATAAACAGAAGCAGGCAGGGGAAGAAGATGGCGAAGAAGAATAAGGAGGAGGGTTGTTGAATTAGATGAATTCCCACTTAGGGAGGCCAAGGCAAGCAGATCACTTGCCTTGAGTTTGAGACCAGCCTGGCCAACATGGTGAAACCTCGTCTCTACTACAAATACAAAAATGAGCCAGGCATGGTGGCAAGCACGTGTAATCCCAGCTACTCGATAGGCTGAGGCACGAGAATTCTCTTGAACCCAGGAAGCAGAGGTTGCAGTGAGCTGAGATTGCGTCACTGCACTGCAGCCTGTGTGACAGAGTAAGACTCTGTCTAAAAAAACAAACAAAAAAAAAAAGAATTAGATGATGCACCTGCAGTCTCTTCCTGCCCTAGGATGTCTTCTTCTGAGTTCTCTGGCCCTTCAGAGAAGGAGAGAGGGGAAGGCTGCTTACTAAGGGCCCCACTGGCAGGCCCATAATCAGGAGCCTGGTACACTCCGAGGAGGTAAAAGAGTGACCACTGATTCTGGGATGGGGGTGACATGGACCAAGTCAGACCTCAGGACAGGCCACTGCCCATGCAGAACCTAGATTCTGGAAGCCTGTCTAGGCTGAAGGAGCTCGATGGGGAGAAGGGAGGATCCAGAGGTACACAATCTTCTTCTCAGGAATTTCCTACAGGAAAAAGGGCAGCAGAGACCTGACCCTTTCCAGCATGGGGGCTGTGACCCTGGCTGTGCCATAGGAGACATGACAGGCCTGAGATAGAGTATGTGAGCTGGGGTATTGACAGGTCCTGTCATTGGTTTGCCAAGTATTTTCAAAACATATGACCTGTCACATACAGCGGGAGGCACTGGGAATGCAAAGGTGAATAAGACCAGGATTCTGTGAGAGTTTGCAATGGGATATTCCAATGGGGCGAGCCATGGGATTTGCAACAGGGATTGCAGAGGAGATTGGGAAAGGATTGTAAAGGTATTTGTTAAAAGTTCCAGGAATGAGGTGTGAAGGACGGCATGTGGTCTTTAATTAAGGCCTGCAGTGGAGTCTATGATGAGATTGCCTGTTGGGGATATAATGGGATGTTTTGGGGTTGGTCTAGCAGCCGTAAAATGGGAATATAATGGGAGTGTGTTGGTAGATATAACAAAGTATGTGTGGGGTGGGGGTCGATAGGATAACCCATTGACAGAACAGCCTTTCCTGACATCTCAGATGAGATCAGATTCTTCCTGTTGATATGGTCTCATAGTATCATATTTATCATCTATTACACTTCCCACAATTGAAATGAGTCCATTGTTTTGTACTTATTTGCTTAACATCTATCTCCTTTACCAGGCTGTAAAAGCTGTCGGGGTTGTTGCCATGGAGGGAGGCATGGGTGTTGCTCACTACTGTACCCCATTCTCCTCCCCGCCCCAACACACAGCCCAGGACTGGGCACATAGGAAGCTCTCAATAATCACTCATGGAAAGAACGGATGGAGACAGGATCTAGAACTAGCTTAGCTCCATGATTGTCAAGGTGGTCAAGCCCCCTCCCCAAATCCAGACCCAAATCCTGCAGGGTTGCTCAATGTCCTCAGAATAAGTAACAGTTTTGTTATTGAAGCTGGAGCCTTTGGTTTCATTTGAAGGGAGGTGTTGCCATCTGGTGCCAAACTGGAGAAATACACTGAGAGAAAGTTCCCATCTGCTCCAGTTCTAGCAGCGTCCACTGACTATCCACCCAGTGGCTGTCAGCCAGCCTTCAGCCCCAGCAGCACAGAAATCAGTCCCATCTTCTCCCACTGCCTCAGGAAGTTGGGCAGCAAGAGATCAGAAAACAGAGACCATGCAGGCCCTGTGCCGGACTACCCCTTCATCAGTCCCTCCAGCGGGCTCTCAGGTCCCTGCTCAACATGGGCGCACCCTCACTTCTTCCTAACTTTGAACCCAACTGCTCATCCTGAAAAGCAGCAGCCCAGTGTGGGGGCAGGAGTCACAAATGAAGCTTTGATTCCACAATTAACATATGAGAAATTTCTCATCATCCGAGATTTCACTTGGGTCAATCCAGCTGACCCACTCTGGATGGCGGGCACTCATGGAGATTTTGGAGACAAAAGACTTGTTTCTATATCATATCTTCTCATTGGCAGATGAGCATATTCCCCAGAAGTTAACCTTTTCCTCCTCTTTCTCTCCTCTGTCCTTCCCTTGAAACCAAACACCGCTTGGCTCACATGACAATGGGGCCCAGACTTTTTTAAAGTCCAACATCGAAATCAAGCTTACAAAACAGAGAAAATGGAGATTTAATCTGCAATACAAAAGGATGAACTGCTTTACAATGTGAGTCGCTACAGTTTTACTGATTCAACAAATATTTGCTATGCTCCTACTGTGTGCCAGGCACCTTTCCAGCCACAAGGAAATCAGCAGTGAATAAAACTCCAGCTCAAAGGAGTCTACATTCCAATGGAGCATCTCTCACCATGGAGCTCCTTATCCTGTGTCCTCTCCTGAAAGCAGGAGCAGCATCAGCACCCTCCTCACTACCTCACCTAGCAATATGCATATGACATCTTAACAAGAGGACTGAACATTGAAAGGACGGCTTCACAGGAACACAGCTGCTCTATAAATTGAGCGTATATTTAAATTGACTTTATATTTTATGGAACATGTTTTATTTGCATTATTTCACTTGGGTGGGGGACAGTGGCAGTGCCCTAAGGCCATCTCATAGAAGCATGCCAGCTGAGTACAAACACTGCATTCACTAAGCAAACCCAGATGCATGGCAGCTGCCTTGTTACTCCCCAGTCAGACCTCTAACACATTTTTTTAACTTATTGCCAATAGAAAAACTTTTGACAAATTAAATTTAACAGAACTTATTTTAGCAAAGAACAATTCATTAATCAGGCAGCACTCAGAACCAGAAGAGGTTCAGAGAGATCCCTTTGTAATGTGGTCCGTGAGTACTTTAGAACAGGGAAGTAACTTAAAAAAATAGCCTGATTAATTACAGCTAGGCATTTGCCTTATTTGGACATGGTCTGGTCAGCTGTCAACCTATGATAGGCTGAAGTTCAGCTGCTTGTGACTCGCTGAAACCCAGCTATCTGTTAGAAAAAGTATAGTAGTTAGGTTTCAGTACATACTAAGTTAGGTCGCAGATCATTACATAGAAACTCAATGTACAAAGACAGGGTCCAGGGCTGGGCACAGTGGCTTACGCCTGTAATCCCAGCACTTTGGGAGGCCAAGGTGGGCGGATCGCTTGAGGTCAGGAGTTAGAGACCAGCCTGGGCCTGGCCAACATAGCAAAACTCTGTCTCTACAAACAATACAAAAATTAGCCAAGCATGGTGGCACACACCTGTAATTCCATAAAAATACAAAAATTAGCTGGGCATGGTGGTGTACACCTGTAGTCTCAGCTACTTGGGAGGCTGAAGCACGAGAATCATTTGAACCTGGGAGACAGAGGTTGCAGTGAGCTGAGATCGTGCCACTGCATACTACAGCCTGGGTGATGGAGTGAGACTCCGTCTCAAAGAAAAAGAAAAAAAAAAAAAAAAAAGACAGGCTGTAGGCCAAACTTAATTTAACACTATCAAATTAGAAAATATATTTTTGCCTATGATACTAGTCACAACCAGAGATATTAGGAGAGATCAGCACTCCTTATGTATTGCTGCTAGCACTGAAAATTGTTAGAACTACTAAAAATCAATCTGACAATATATTTTAACAACCTTG
Source organism: Hylobates moloch (assembly GCF_009828535.3). Classification (NCBI taxonomy): domain Eukaryota; kingdom Metazoa; phylum Chordata; class Mammalia; order Primates; family Hylobatidae; genus Hylobates; species Hylobates moloch. The sequence continues at coordinate 82,939,887 of NW_026652290.1, read as the reverse complement.
AAAAATATTTATACATATGGATTTAGTAGTTCTAAAGACGTCTACACTACAAAATAATCTTAAAGATTTATGCACAAAGATTTTCATTTTAGCATAATTTACAATAGCAAAAAAATGGAACCTACAAACATTCAACAGAGAAGTATGTTATATTGGTATGATGTAAAAGTAGGCAGTCATTAATAATGATGTCACAGGCCGGGTGCGGTGGCTCATGCCTTGTAATCCCAGCACTTTGGGAAGATGAAGCGGGTGGATCACCTGAGGTCAGGAGTTCAAGACCAGCCTGGCTAACACAGTGAAACCCTGTCTGTACTAAAAATAAAAAAATTAGCTGAGCATGGTGGCCCACACCTGTAGTCCCAGCTACTCAGGAGGCCGAGGCAGAAGAGTCACTTGAACCCAGGAGGCAGAGGTTGTAGTGAGCCAAGATCATGCCACTGCCCTCCAGCCTCGACAGCAGAGTGAGATTCTGTCTCAAAAAAAAAAAGTAACAAATGATTTTTTGTGACATGGGGGAAGATATGTATCAAAAGTAGAACGCAAAATCTTATACATAATAAATTCATATTTTTTAAAAAAAGGTAAAAAAAAAAAAAAAAAAAAACTAGAAGGAAATTACCAAAACATTGAAAGTAGTTAACTGTTGCTAGCCCCTAACCCATTCTATCTGGGAATTCTGAGGTAGTCATGGCCAGGGGGTATGTCATGGGCCACGTATGAGTTGTCGTGGCCAGATGCTCTAGGGTGGAGCATCTCTGGGTGTTCTTCAGCAGAATGCTGCCCCCTAGTGGGCGGCCCACATCCTGGGCAGCTCAGGAGTCTGGATTTCCTTCGCGCTCCTGCGCCACCACTCTACTGTCACCCAGAGCGGCCCAAGTCAGCACTGCCACCAATGCCCGCCGCGGTCGGGAAAAGGCACCCCTTAGCATTTATGGCTCTCTCCATTAATTTTCCAAAAGGTGGCCCGATTCTTTTAATTTCACTAGAGCCCTTTCTCTTCAATGACTTTTAAAATCTTCCCCCCGGGGCAAAGTTGAAGGACATAGAATACTACCCGCTCATTCCACCTTAAAAGCATCTTCTGGAGCACCTTGAACTGGTACCCAGCATCTTGATACTTCCTTACCTCAGGGTTAAGTGCTCCCCCACCAGAGCCGTTAATGCCAAGAGAGACTGTCCACAACCTCACTCTCCACCTTTCTCAGTCAGTTGGGTCCTCACCATTGATCTCAAATTTGTGGTCACTGTTCCTCCCAGAAGACCCACAATATTTCATCCTTGCATCCCGCAATTCTTACCACGGGTGATAACAGTCAGCTTCCCTGGGGAACACTTACTGTAAATAGATAGGCCAGATATGTGGAAAGATCTTAAGTTATTAATACCAATAAATAAAATAAATCACAGCAAAAGAAAAATTGGTCGATTAATAAAATAACTCTGCTGTGTTGAAACACACACATACTCACCGCCCTTTCTCTAATAAAAAACAACTAAAAACATAAAAGTGAATGTCATGTGTATTTTAAGGTGACAAAGCTAATACCATTGACAGAGAAAGCACTTTAAGGACTAAAATAAAAGGCAAGAAGCTCATCAAACAATCCCAGCTGAAGTGCTGTGGGCGAGGAAGCTGCAGGTCCTGCCATGGAGGCAGGCCTCAGGCACAGACATTCTCATATGTGTGCGTAACAAAAAGGAGATAACTGCATTTCTCAGCACTCCTTCCAAGGAGCAGAATGAGCAATGGAAAGAACATTCCGAGAAGCTGTTTGGGCGGAGGTATGGGCAGGTGGTTGAGGCACACTGCTGAGGATAACAACAGATGCTCAAGTGACACAGGATAGGGTCCAGCTATGCTCTAAGGAGACAAGCTGTTGTTTAACTGGATGGAGGGCACATTTAGGGCCAGAGTATGACTGCTCAGAACAGTAGAGCGGGGAGGCTAAGATTACAAGGAGGAGGGCCAGGGAAGGAGGAGACACTGGGAGGAGTGCAGGAGAAAAGGGGAAAAGCCCAAGGTCTGGCAGGTAGAGACTTGAAGGAGAGCAGGAATATCTAACAGAGATTAGCTCTTCTGCCTAGGATGTGGAAAACTGGGAAGAGCATTGTTCCAACCTTAATGACAAGAGAAAAATGGAGAATCTACAAAATTCTTGATTTTTCGTGAGTCTTTCAGGAGCTGAGGTTGTAATGCAACTGAACAGCCTGAAATCTAAGGAAAGACGGGAGCCTCCAGGGAGAGATGGGTGCAAGCATGAGCTCTCCTGCGGCAGAGAAAAGGAGGAAGAAACAAGCACCACAGAAGTGGGGTGTCAGGTCATTGAGCTACTTACAGAGAAGCTAAATTATTGTGAGGCTTGTTTCTGTGCTTTGTTGGGGTGGTTCTAGAGCAGTGTTCTAAATTGGGTGTGATTTTGTCCCCATCCCAACCCTGGGGATATTGTCAGTTTCTGGAGATACTTTTGGTTGTCACAATTAGGAGCATGCTACTGGTATCTAATGGACAGAAGCCAGTGATGCTGTTAAACATTCTACAATGCACAGGAAAGCCCTCTACAACAAATAATTATTCAAACGCACACACACACACAAATATAAATAGTACCAAGGTCGAGAAACCTTGATCTAGAGTACCTTCACCCTAAGGCCAGTTTTACTCTATGTAATGGACCGAATGGTTGTGTCCTCCCAAAATTTACATGTTGACACCTTAACTCCCAAAGTGTTGGTGTTAGGAAGTGGGGCTTTGGGGACATAATTAGGCTATGAAGGTGGAGCCCTGATGAATGGGATTAGTGCCCTTATAAAAGGGACCCCAGAGAGCTATTTTGCTCTCTTTCTGCAATATGAGGATATGAGAAATTAGCCGTCTGCAGCCAGAATGGGCCCTCAGCGGAACCCAACCATGCTGGCACCCTGATCTCAGACTTCCACCCTCTAGAACTATGAGAAACAAATTTCTATTGCTTATAAGCCACAATTTCTATTGTTTATATCCCAGCTTGTGACACTTTGTTATAGCAGCCAAAACTAAGATATCTTACTACTAAGATCTCTACTAAATGCTCCAAATATGCAACAATGTCTCTCCACACTCCACTCTAGCTAGTTGAAACTTGTACATCTTCCAATCTGATGAGATGTGAGCTCTGGAAATTGTTCAGCTTATGGCTTCCCGGTAGCTGTGTTGCTAAAAGTTGTTCACCTGGCTTAACGGAGTCTTATTCCACACACCCACAGCTTACTGTTTTGCCAAAATTCAAGCAAACCCCATGCAGATTGCTGGAGCTCCTTCTCTGCATACCTCCCTTCTCTCCACTACTCTGTCCACAAATTCTAGCTCCCTCAGCCTAGCGGACCTCCAATCTCAACACATCAACTAAATGAGGACTCCCAACTCTGTTAGGTTCCCCTCTCCGGTGCTTGCTCTGAAAAGTGCCTCCAGGCAGAAAGCCTGAGTGATCAAAGGATTCTCCATGCGTCTCTCCCATTTCTGCATATCTTACAAGCCAAGGCACTAACCACCTCTGCTCCTATCTTTTCAAGAATGTTTGTACAGTAAACAGCTGTGAAAGATAGAGATTGGGTCTCCCTGTGGAGGAAAGGGTAGGTTTGTGTATTGTCCAGTGTCAGAAATATATTGTCTCCCCCCAGGACAAAGTTCAAGTAGGCAAAGTGCCCATTTTGAATGTTCGTGGTTCCCTAAGCTCAGGGTTCCTCTTCTGTAATGCAGCCCTCTACGTGGGCACATGCTACTCGACCTCTTCATTACTCACAGCAACAGCAATGGCCATTTGCCCTGGTTCTTTGAGTCTCAGGAAGTTGCACAGGAACCAGGGCAAATGTTTGTACTCTGGCCACTGCTGTTGCTGTGAATAATAAAGCCCTTTGTCTCTGACCTAGAAGTCTTTTTTCTTCTGCCAGCATCCATGAAATGGTAGCAAGCTAACTTGTTAACTTGCAAATACAGTAAATTTCAGACTCCTTCACAATTCTTGACATACCTGCTCTGATTGTAAGAGGGGTACCCTACAAAATATAGATTATAAACTGCTCTTCTGCAGACTACAATGTAGTATGAGACAAAGATTTTAAAAGACAAACACATCATTTTTAAGTGGCAGCAAGTATCAAGAAAGAAATAAGGAAATTGCAACAGAGAATGACATGGGGGACAATGTTAGATTAAGTAGTTAGGGGAGGCTTCTCTGAACAGGAGACATTTAAACTGAGTCTTAAAGATAAAAACAAGCAGATATAAGGCAAGCAAAGGCAAGAGCCTTCCAGGCAGAAGGAATCACATCTACCAAGGTCCAGAGCCAGCAAAGAGCTTGGCACATTTTGAGAAATTAAGAAATCCACATGGTTAAAGCATAGTGACCATGTGGGTGCTAGGTAAGCATGGAATTAATAGGCAAGGTCTAAAACAGGGAGCTCAATCCTGGCTGTACTTTAGAATCTACTGCAGAAATATATAAAAAATATCAGTGCCCCAGGTCCGTCCCAGAGCAATTAAATCAGAATGTTTAGGTGTGAAACTCAACCTCTGATAATCTTTGAAATAGTCCTAGGTGATTCTAATATGCAGCAAGGGTTGAAGACCACTGATCTTGAGCCTGCCAGAGCCTTGTAGGAGTCTGAGTTTTATTGAGGAGGTCGGATTTCAGTTAAAGTGTAATAAAAAGCCATTGAGGCCAGGCGCAGTGGCTCATGCCTGTAATCCCAGCACTCTGGGAGGCTGAGGCAGATGGATCACCCGAGGTCAGGAGTTCAAGACCAGCCTGACCAAATATGGTGAAACCCTATCTCTGCTAAAAATACAAAATTAGAAGGTGTGGTGGTGCATGCCTGTAATCCCAGCTACTTGAGAGGCTGAGGCAGGAGAATCACTTCAACTCAGGAGGCGGAGGTTGCAGTGAGCTGAGATTGCGCCATTGCACTCCAGCCTGGGCAACAAGAGCGAAACTCCAACTCGGAAAAAAGAAAAAAAAAAAAAAAGCCATTGAAGGGATTTAAGCACAGAAGAGACGCTGTGTTTTAAAAGGATCTCTCTGGCTCTTGTGAGCAGAATGGATTGGAGGAGGTCTGCGGTGGAAGCAAAGAGATGAGTTGGGAAGTTACTCAACTTGTCTAGACAACAGGTGACAATGGAGGCTTGGACGAGGGTGTGGCCATAAGAAGAATATTAGGAAACATGATTGGATGAGTAGAGCGGGGCCAGATCACAAATTCTCTAGAATATCAGATTGAGGAAATTAGGCTTTGTCCTGTGGATATCGGGAGAAGTGGGATATTTAAGAATCACGAGTTAGGATTATATCCAGAAGCAAGTCATAGAAAACAACTTGCAGTGGCTTAAACAAAAGCTTATTTTTCTTACATAAACAAGGAATCTAGAAGTAGTATCATTTGTTCAGTTGCTCAAGGTCAAGAGCAGCATCTTTGTTATTCCCTCATGGTTTCGAAATGGCTGCTGCAGCTCCTCTGTAAACAAATTCAAGGCAGTAAGGAAGGAGAACAAGTGGCAACAGCCACCTCATCAGATTGGAAGATGTACAAGTTTCTTTTAACAGACAATGGCACGTGTTTCTAGAGACCACATCCACGTTATTTTCACTGGTTGTAACTATGACTCCCTTTCCTAAAGGGAGAGCAGACAAGAAAAGATTTAGCTTTTTCCAGCCACTATCATGCAGGGCAGCAAAACTGCTAGAATTCTGAGCTGAGGAATAACATCCTCAAAGAGGTGTTTTAGGAGGGTACAGCCCAGGGGATAATAGAAAAAGTGGAAAGAGAAGAACTAGCAACCAAGCACATTAAGAGGCAATTGCTGAAGTAAATAGGATGAAGATCTGAATTGAAATGAAGACAGCAGAAATTAAAAAGGGCTTAGCTGAAGGGATGTGTCTACTCACAGCTATAGGCATAGAGATGTGTTTCTGTGCTTTCTTGTAAATGTGTATAACTTTTGCAAAGATAGAGAAATGTATATAAGTAGATGTGCATTTCTGTATATTCATGCTCCTCTGTGTCCATAACTGTGTCATTTATTTAGCAAATATTTATTGAGCCCCTCCCTTTGTACAAGGCAACATGCCAGGCACTATGGGGGAACACTAACATGGGTCAACCGCCAATTCTACCCCCAAGGAGATTACAGACCAGAAAAGGAGGAAACACGTGTCCCCAAAGAGCCAAAATGCAAGTTAGTAAAATGACAAATATCATAAAGTTATGAAAGTTCAGAAGAGAAAGTCATTCCCTTAGCTGGTAGAAGGTTCATCTGAGCTGCTACAGGCTTGCACCTGCAGAAGGTGGCATCTGAGCTAGGTCTTGTTTTGTTTTGTTTTGTTTTTGAGAAGGAGTCTCGCTCTGTTGTCCAGACTGGAGTGCAATGGCGTAATCTCAGCTCACTGCAACCTCCGCCTCCCAGGTTCAAGTGATTTTCTCCTGCTTCAGCCTCCAGAGTAGCTGGGATTACAGGTCCCTGCCACCATGCCCAGCTAATTTTTGCATTTTTAGTGGAGACAGGGTTTCACCACGTTGGTCAGGCCGATCTTGAGCTCCTGACCTCAGATGATCCACCCGCCTTGGCCTCCCAAAGTGCTGGGATTACAGGTGTGAGCCACCGCGCCCAGCCTGAGCTAGGTCTTAAAGAATTAATAGGCCAGCTGCAGTGGCTCATGCCTGTAGTCCCAGCATTTTAGGATCCCAAGACAGGCAGATGGCTTGAGTCCAGGAGTTTGAGACCAGCCTGGGCAACATGGTGAAACTCCATGTCTACAAAAAAAAAAAAATTAGCCAGGCATGGTGGCACGCACCTGTCGTCCCAGCTACTCAAGAGGCTGAGATGGGAGGATTACTTGAGCCTGGGAGGCGGAGATTGCAGTGAGCCTTGATCGCACCACTGCACTCCAGTCTGGGCGACAGAGTGAGACCCTGTCTCAAAATAAATAACTAAATAAAAATAAAAAGAATTAATAGAATGGGGGGAGGAATGTAGGAAGGGGGCAAGTGACAACATAGCATTCTTGTCTAATTGGCTAGAAAGGATGGTGAAAAACAAGCCTGGAAGAAAGTAGATCCAAAGAACTGCATCTTATTTTAAAGACTAGCAAGTATTTACTGGACTCCTACTAAGGTGGAGGTACTATGCTGGAGCCAACATTTCTACATTTGTGTTTCTATGTTTTCACATATGTGTGCCTGTTTGTGAACAAGCATATGTTTTACTCTGTGTACACAGCTGTGTCTCCCTTTGTATGTTTTTGTTGGCATCTTAATGTGTACATTTACACAAAACTTTGTGTGTATGTGCCTACATATGCCCAGCAGGTGGCGCCCAAAATCATAACTAGCAAGGAAAATTCTACTATTGTATTCCCATACCCAGCACGATCTCTAAGAAATTGAAGATAATAAATATGTATAGAATGAGTTGATGAAATGCTAACATGCCCCATGGAAGAAATGGGGGAAGGAGAGTTCAGAGAGGCTGACCCGTCAGCAAAGACCCCCACAGGGGGTCTGTTGGATTCATGGTCACACTCATAGAAGTCACAGAGGGGTCAGCAGGGGGATGTATGATAAAACAATAAAATGTATTGTTTGCTATCACCCCAAGGCCTCTCCTCCTCATAATGGGGCATCTAACCATGATCCTTTCCTTCAGCTCACTTGTATTTAGTGCCTAGTGAGTACTAGGACCTATGGGAAACACCACCTCTGCCTTGTAGGAGTTTACAATCTACGAAGAGACATAAAGCTTATTAAGAAAATAATAATGATAACAGAGCTGGGCACAGTGGCTCACACCTGCAATCCCAGCACTTTGGGAGGCTCAGGAAGGAGGATCACTTGAGCTTAGGAGTTCAAGGCTGGCCTGGGGAAATGGCAAAATCCCGTCTCTACAAAAAATTTCAAAATTAGTTGGGCATGGTGGCGCACGCCTGTAGTCCCAGCTACTAGGGAGGCTGAGGTGGGGGGATCACTTGAGCCTGGGAGGTAGAGGCTGCAGTGAGCCATGAGCGTGCCACTGCACTCCAGCCTGGGCAACAGAGTGAGACCTTGTCTCAAATAAATAACAACCAATACAACCCTCTCTGCCTACTGCTGAGGAAGTTCCATCACACCCCATATGACAAGTGCTCTGTTAAGGACAGAGCCATGGAGCCAGAGGAGGGTCCAATTGGTCTTCTTAAGGACCTTTTGATCCAGAGGTCTCTGCCCAGTGCGCATCTGGCCCTGGCACCTCCTCCCTAACCCTTCCCCACCCTGGCTCCTCCCTAACCCCTCCCCACCCCGGCACCCTTCCATAGCCTGTACAGGAGAAAGAAGGCCTCTGATTGCCCATAGTGACTCCTGCTCTGGTCATTTCACACAAGAACATAGATACCACCATCAATATTCTCTTTGCTCACTTCACAGGGGAATTGAAACTTAGTTTTGTAGCAAAAACCTTGAACCAACAAAGAACTACTAAATGGGACCAATTTCAGGTCGCTGCGCACTAAGAGGGCTGGGAATGCCAAACATGATAAAAGGCTAACTGAGTTGTCATCATGGCTGGGTCTGGCTGCTCAGTCCTCCCCATTGCCTCACTCCTTTCTCCAAGCTTCCAGCAGCACTTGGTGACGGATATATTATGCCACTGCCGGTCAAGGCTTCCTCATGAACCTCTGAGGAAATCCACATACCTCAGTCTGGCACTCAGGGCTCTCTGCAAAGTGGACCTCACCTCCTGCTCCAGCCACTTCTCCCATTATTCCTCTGTACCCACCTGCACCCCACACTCTCAGCTCCCCAGATATACTCACACTTTCTCTCCCCTGCACCTTTGCTGAGGCGGCTCCTTTTCCCTGGAAGGTCCTCCTTTCCCATCTCCACCTGACAAATGACCACCGCCTTTCAAGGCCCACTTCAAATGCCACCTCCTTCCTCAGGCCTTTCATGCTCCACCCCAACCCAGTGTAGCCTCTCCCTCCTCTCTTGGCAATTGTCATCCTCAGCTTCATTATTTTAATGTTTATTATTCAAATACCAGTTCCTTCTATTAGAAGCTAAATACCGCAAGGGAAAAATCTGTTTCTTATTCACCCAGCATCCAGCAACCCATCTGACATGGAGTAGATGTTCAAAACATGCAGAGCGGCCAGGCGCAGTGGCTCATGCCTGTAATCCCAGCTCTTTGGGAGGCCGAAGCTGGCAGACCACCTGAGGTCAGGAGTTCAAGACCAGCCTGGCCAACATAGTGAAACCCCATCTTTACTGAAAATTTAAAAATTAGCCAGGCATGGCAGTGGGCACCTGTAATCCCAGCTACTCAGGAGGCTGAGGCAGGAGAATCACATGAACTTGGGAGGCAGAGGTTACAGTGAGCCGAGATCGCGCCACTTCACTCCAGCCTGGGTGACAGAGCAAGACTCAAAAAACAAAAAACAAAAACAAAAACAACTTGCAGAGGTGCTACAGCTAAGTCTGCTATGAATGTGGACGGCTGTACTTCAATGCTACAAGACACAGGAGCAATGAACCGTGAGCTTCAAAGGGTCCACACACTGATGCTCTTTCCATGACAAAACAAAAATAAGGCCACACTGAGACCTACCAGGTGCCAGGTACCTCCTGGCCCCAATTCCCTCCACCCCCACCAGGCTCCTGGCCTCCTCAGTCCTCAAGGACTGACCACCTAGAAAATCTCTCTCCTTCCCTTCCCTCTCCTCTGCCATGAATTCCTTCCCCTTCTCTTCTTTCCTCTGCTGTTCCTTAAAGCCCTGGGGCTTCTGCCCACAGAACCCTGAGGGGAAAGTCAAAGGGCTGAGGGAGCCCACCTGCTTCTGAGCAGTGCAATGAGGAAGTGATGATCAGAGGTCACTGTCTTGGTCAGTTCCTGTTTTTGGAGCAAAGATGCCAAAATCTGTTCCTTTTTCTTGTGAAAAAATATTGGGGTTTTGACTTTCAAAATTCCCAGAACCAATGCTGTCACTGTGAGTTGGCTGCGTTTCTGTCTGCCTGTGTCTGTGTGAAAGGTCTGCCAGGGCCTCCTAGGCCTGCTCCTTGTGGGGGAGTGTCCACAGGCAACGTTGGAAGTGACATTTCATTCCCTGACTCTCCTGAGTCCCACAGATGCCCACCAGGCCGGTCTAAGGAGGGGCAAGTGCATCAGGACAGGCCTGGCTCGGGTCTCCTATTTCCTCCCAGGGTCTGGCAGAGGACTTGCTCTGAAGGGAGCCCCTCCCCAGGCCTAGATCGGGCTACTTGGAAGTCCCTGAAGCGGTGGCAACTTCAGCAGGCCACTCGGGCTCAGGTGATGTGGGCTAGGTTGGGAAACTCCATCCCTGTTCTGCTTCCGAGCTTGAAGCCATCCTACCCTGAAGGCAGGCAGACAAAGCCACTGCCATTCTTGCCCCCAGCCTTGGGCCAGGGCACTACCTCCGGGGCCCTGGTTTTATTTGAAATGGCTGGACACCACCACTTCATGTAGAGGTCATGAACCCATCCACCTTGTGGAGCCCTAGGCTGAGAAATGAGGTGCACCAGCATGGGGAGTGGAGGTGGGGGGATGGTGGGCTACGGAAACAGGTGCATAGCAACTAAGCCAAACTCAGAGCCTCAAGCCAGGGTAAGAAGGAGAGAGAGAGTGGGGTTTGGCACTGAAGTTAGGATCAAGGCGTACAGTTCAGAGTGGTCTTGGGGAAGCGGTGGTGCTAGACCCTCTGGACTGGGCCCACCTTGGAATGGCAGGTAAGAAAGGGCAGGGCAGGGTCTGGGTAGCAAGTTCTCTGTGTATGCAGGAAGCAAAGATGAGAGCTTTCTAGCAAGTTTCACATCTGGCCTGTGTTTCCTCTGGTCTCTGCTTCCATTTATACTGTCCCCACCCAATTCCTTCCTCTTTCATTAATTCAACAAACAGGTAGTGCATTTACTGTAAGGCAAGCACAATTCTAGACAGCAGGTGATATAGTTTGGATGTGTATCCCCTCTAAATTTCATAATGAATTGTAACCCCATTGTTAGAGGCGGGAAGGTGTCTGGGTCATGGGGGTGGGTCCTGCATGGCTTGGTGCTCTCCTCACCATAGTGAGTTCTCATGAGATCTAGTCGTTTAAAAGTATGTGGTACCTCTCCCTCCATGCTCTCTCTTGCTCCTCCTGTGGCCATGTGAGATGACAGCTTCCTCCTTTGCCCTCCACCATGATTGAAAGCTCCCTGAGGCTTCACCAGAAGCTAAGCAGATGACAGCACCATGCTTCCTGTAAAGCCTGCAGAACCATGAGCCAATTAAACCTCTCTTCTTTATAAATTGCTTAGTCTCAGGCATTTCCTTATAGCAACGTGAAAATGGCCTAAGACAGTAGGTCCACAAAGTTATATAAGATTTAGCCAATCTCTGCCCTTATAGAGCTATTGTGAAGCTGGGGAGATAAGTTTACAAGCAAATATTCATGATCCAGTGTGAAAAGTGCAATCATGTGGCAGTGGAAGCAGATGGAGGGAGTAGAAGTTGTGGGGGTCAAGGAATAATTCATAGAGAATAGACGCCATTGGAGCTGGAAACCAGAGAAGGGCAGGAGGGCGTGAGTGCAGCAGTCCCCAGCGGGAAGGGTTTAGGGGTACAGGGCAGAAGGTAACGCCTCTCAAATGCCACTCTTGACTGGATCTGACATCCTAGTGGAGACTGAGGGAGGAAAGAGATCATGGATCCATCAATCAGTCCCTGTTCCAAGTGCCAGGGGCCACCCTCCTAGCAGATGTTATAAGGGACCCAATCTAAGGCTCTCCATTCACCTTCCCCCTTCCAATTCCCCAGCCAAATCATGTTTTTGCTTGTGTCCAGGGGAAGCTGGGAGCTTTCTCAAGCTAACCCAGCCCCCAGGTTTTCCATCTTCTCATGCCTCCACGCCCCAGTATAGTATAAAGCGGCCTCCTCACTCAGGCCCAGGTCACGACTGACCTCAGTGCCATCCTCCTGGCTCTGCCTCTAAGCTTCATCCACCACATTGCAGGCAACAATCTCACGAGGGGCCGGCCTCTCCCTCACGCAAGCCTCATCCCGTAGAAGCCAACTCCGCCTGGCCCACCATGCCTGCGGTAGAAAGGCCCGAGGCTGGGCCTAGAACACTGTGGACGTCAGCGGCCAGGACTTTCCAAGGCTGAAACTGGGACCTGCGGAGGCCTCACTGTCCAGAGTAGAGCCCAGGTCCTCAGCATCCTCTTCGCTGGGCCCCACGCGTGTCGTGTCGTGCCACTCCATAAGGCAGGGCCTGACTCGGATCAGCAGGGGCTGCAGGGCCACTCTGCGGGTGGGTGACTCAGGCCCCTCTTGAACCCTCAGGCCTGAGGCAGAGACGGGGCAGGAGGCTGGGCGGGGCCGGGGAGCCCCTTCACGTGCTCCCCTTCTCGAGGGTTCACGAGGTTCTGGAGGCCCAGATGCTGGCAAAGTGGCGGGAGTGCTCCGGGGACGAGGACCCAGGTCGGGGCGCCCCCCCAGCGCCGGGATCCCCGCTCACCCTCCGCCGCGCCCCACTCCGCCCCGCCCCGACACACTGGGAGAGCCCCGCCCGCCCCGAGGCCCTCGCAGCGCCGCAGGAGGAATCCCAGCCATTTCCTCCACGCCGCGCGGTATGTGGCCTGCCCGCCGCCGACCGCAGCGCGAGCCGGTCCCCAGCCGCGCCTGGCAGCTGCCCCGGCTCCGCCGTGCTGCTCGGGATTCCGGGCAGGCCGCCCCCTTGTCCCGGGCCACCAGACGGGCCTTTCCAGCAGCTCCAGGACCGTGCGGCCCTGCCGGACGCCGGCTACACCCCGCGCCGCTGCCGGAACCTCTCCCAGCCCCGCGTGGCCGCCCCCGGCCCAGGCACCCCCTCCCCGGAACGCCCCCGACGGCCCCTCGCGTCCGAGCTGGAAACCGAAGTTGACGCTTGCTCCGTCACCCTGGGGCAAATTGCTTTGCCTAAGCCTCAGTTCCTCCATCTGTGAAATGGGGACGTTGGCAGGAGTGCCTGTCTCGTTGTGCTGCCCGAGGGGTGAATGAGAAAGGGAAAGCCTTGGACTACTGTCAACGCGATTTTCGTTTCCCTGGGTACCACGAGGGTCCTGGCTTTTCGCACAGGATCTTAGCGCCCACCCTGCCCCTCGCCTCTCCTCCAGCCCAGTTGCCGGTGGAGCAAGCAGGCCGGGCTTTGCGAGTGGGCAGAGGAGAGGGCTGGGGCCTGCCCAAGACTGCGCCCTGCACAGATTAAACAATGCCTGAAGGTCCCACGACACAGCCTTCCTCGAGATTCAGCGTTGCCCTCTCTTCAATCACTAGGTTCTTTGAAAGGCCCAAAGGACAGTTATTTACATTTTTAAAAAATGATGTCATCGCAGTCTGAGAGCAACCAGACACGTAGTGATCAGGGGAAGTCGAAAGTGCAGATGGGTTCGCAAACGTGGACTCTCTAGTTTTGGGTCTGCAGATGGGGCCGGCCACCACGTGCTCTCCGAGTTCTCTTTCCAAGTGCAGATCCCTCCGGAGACGGAACATTTTTCCGCCTTTAATTCTTCCCAGGAGCTGCGGAGGAAGGCGTGAGAGCCGGAGCCCGGGGTGACTTGCGGGGGAGGGGATCGCTTCCCCGTCGCCCACACCTGCCTCACCCACGCCCACGGCGGCCGCAAAGGCGACACCGCGTGGATCTGGAAAGCCCCGAGTTTCACCAGGCCCAACCACCGGCGGCTTTGCAGGCGCAGCACCAACTGCTGCTCTGCCTGTGTACCCCCAGACAGCCCCTGGTTGTGATTTGTCATTTCCATTCCAGCTACAGTCCCAAGACCAAGAACTAGACCCTTGCAGCGAGATCCGCCCCCCCTCATTCTCCACACGCGCCACAGCCACAGGCCGCATAAATAATCCAGGTGGAGGCAGACCCAGAAACCCAGGTGCTATAAATATCCCAGCCCAGCCGGGAGACTGAGCTCCCAGGCAGCCCCTCGCCCCCACCCGCCCGAGCCCAGCACTTCCGGCCACCACAGCGCTGAGGGCGGATCTCCCCGCGGTGGGAGGAGCGGGCTCCACCAGGATGCAGGCCTGGCTTCCCTTTGTTTCTTCTCCTCGGAGCCTCTGGCGGCCCAACCTGAGGGCTTGCCCTCTTCTCTGGAACCACCTCCCTAACTCTCAATCGCATACCTCTCCCTCCCTCCCCCTGGTATTTTTAGAGAGGCCTTCTCTCAGGGACCCCATACTGCGGCCAGACTTCAAGAAATGCTGACTTATCTTTCTAGATGAATAAGCATAGTTGGAAGGCAACAACCTCAATCAGAGTTTACAATTTAAAATTTGATTCTAAACTTTTTCTTTTTGAAACAGGGTCTTGCTCTGTCACCCAGGCTGGAGTGCAGTGGCTTGGTCATGGCTCACTGCACCTTTGACCTCCCAGGTTCAAGCGATCCTCCCATCTCAGCCTCCCTAGTAGTTGGGACTACAGGCGCCGTGTCACCATGCCCGCCTGGCTGATTTTTTGTTTGTTTGTTTGTTTTGAGACAGGGTTTCACTATGTTGCCCAGGCTGGTCTCGAACTCCTGGGCTCAAGCGATCTGCCCACCTCAGCCTCCGAACGTGCTGGGATTACAGGTTTGAACCACTCTGTCCAGCCCTTGATTCAACATTTTTAATAGCATTTTGTATGTGATTAAAACACAGGCTGGAGGCAGAGTAAACCTAAAAGAGGGGAAAGAAGAAGCTGAAGGCATATGCAAAGAAGGGATAGAGCCACACTAGAAAAGAAAGTTCCTCTGCCAGAAGGCTGGTACCTAAGAACTCAGTGGGACATTCTGAGCCCAGTCTCCTGGGTCTGGGACTTGGTGTGGTGCAGTTCAATAAATCCCTATGGCGGGGGGGGGGGGGGGGCAGAAAAGATGTGAGATACCTTTCCTCACCCTTCATAAGGGTCATTGCTATAGCAAAAGACTGATTAACAAGAAAAAAGCCTAACAAATTTACCGAATCAAAGTTTTCTGGGACACAGGAGCTTCAGAAATGAAAACCCAGTGACCCAGGGAAAAGTGTCTATTTTTATACTTAGGTAGAAATACACGCTGTCCATTCTTCGTTGAACATAAGCATAAAAATAGACAAAAGGATACGATCCAATGGTAATAGACTGGGGGGAAACCCAGCAAGGCCTGTCTGTTCAGATTCTTCTTGGCCTCTCTGAGCAGCATTCCTTCCTCCTGGGTGTGGGGCAGGGGCTCTCTAGAACACGGGTCTTGTAACTCACAGTCAGAGGTAGGTCAGAGAATCTCTTCATGGCCAGTGCCTACACAGAAAGGCAGGGGGAACTTAGAGTAACAGTTCTAGATTTTATGGCTTGCTTTGCGGGAAAGGGGTTCTAGATTATGACTTGCCGTAGGGAAGAGGAATTCTAGTTTCTATGAATTCAGGGAGAAGAAGGGGTGGAAAATAGGGCAAGAGAAGTTCAGAGAGAGATTTTGCTTCTGAGACTGCTTCTAAGGCCTTCCAATCTCCTTTAGTTCAAAGTACTCAGCATGCCAAAGCATTATACTTTGACTTACCATTTTCTGAGCCCCAGCAAAATTTAAAACATAATGAGTGAGTCTTCTAAACATAAAGTAACATCCCATTTCTGATGTAGAAGCTAACACTTTAGGAACTGCTGCAGAAGCACTTTGCAAGCGCCATCTCGCTGAATACTACTTAGAAGGAACTATTAACTCCCCATTTTACAGATTAAAAAACTGAGGTTAGAGAGGCTAATTAACTTGCCCAAGGACACCCAGCTAATAGGGGAGAAGTTGGAACCCACGGATCTGATTCCAGAGGTCACATGTTAAACCTGTGCTGTGGGACAGTAAACTCTGCCAGTCTCTCTGATCAGAGATGGCAAGGACTGTATTGCGGTCTTCAGCCATCTTTCACAGTGAGGAAGACCTTCCTGTTACACTCACCTGCCTTTAGCCGACCTGAGTGATTGCATTCACATTGAATTCGATGGCTTTCCTAGGGGACCCAGGCAACCTATACTGAGGAAGAAACTATCCATAGGAACAGGATTCCAAATGGACTAGATGCAAGTCACCAAGGCCAGAGTCAGTCCTGGGCCAGCCCTTCTAGGTATGATTTCAGGACCACAGGGCAGCGCCACTGGCATTTTTGCCAAAAATCAACCATAAAAGAACCATTGTGCTGAACACCAAACACATTTAAGCCAAAAGTGTGCTTCCATTTATACATGTCACTGATACCTCACCTTGGTCCATGGTCCAAGGTGACTCAAATATGTATTTTATCTGGTTCACCTAGCGTTTTTTTAAAAACTTGAATTAATTACCAAAAATTTTAAATTGGAAGATTATACCAAAATATCTGGATTTGTAAACCGTTTCCCCTAAATCTAAAAATCTGGCCACACTGACCTGTATTCTGCACTCTACCACAGTCTCCACCATCTCATCCTGTCTCTTTCTCCCACCAACTGCTTGGCCCACCCCTCCTCTCACACCAAAATGCAAATATTCCCTAAAGAGGTAACTATTGAATCTAACTAGTCACATCCCAGCATGGAGCTCTTATTCTGAGAGCTGGTTAAGGGAAATTAATTGGGGTAAATTACGGAGAGAAAGCATTGCTCCGCCAGACTGCGTCAGACCATGGCCAGAGCACAGCAGAAAAGATTTCTACAGTTCTATAAAACCACAAGATGAGAAGTTGGTGTTTAAACAGCTGTTATGAAACTAGGGTGTGTGGCAGAAACATCACCTGTTTCCCAAGAGCTCATCCTCTCACTTAATTCAGCAAACACCAAGCTTTTCTTAGCATCCTGGGCCCCCTTCCCTGCAACTCTTCTTTGGCAGTGCCTTGGGTGATAGTCAGAGGCAAAGTCTGGAGGTGATTAGATGGCTGCCGACTTAGGCTATGAGTGAGTCCAAAGGAATGGATCTGGCTTTTGATCAGGACAAAGCTACGTCCAGAGGAGAAGCTGAGTGAAGAGGAGGCACCAGTGATAAACTTGGGTTTGAGCAGCCAGGATGGAGGCACGATCTCATTCACCAAGATGGTGAGCAGCTGTGTTCTCTGAAACACCGACCACATGAGCAAAAATTGTCTTCCCCCAACTTGGAGGCTCCTCCTGCCAAAGCAGTTTAATGCACAGGCAGAGAGGGAGCAGAGTGAGGGAAGGTTTTGCATGGAAATGTGGGAGTGAATGAAAAGGCCTTACTTACGAGGATCTATCTAATAGCCCTTGGGACAGCCTCAACTATCCCCAAATGCCTCTCTGGGAGGTGGGGAGGTGTTCAGCTCTGTGGATATTTGAACTCCGACTGTTTTTGAAAATCGCCCATGTGACAAGTGTGTCAACAGAGCCCCGGATGTGCCCTGTGGGGTGGGGAGGAGGGTGGATGTGATCAAGCACATTTCAGGCTTTCAGAGAAACAGGAAATTCAGTAATCAGAGAGCAAAAAATCTATTCAATCTCTTTTAAAGCCAGTGAATAACGTAGCAGAGCCAGAATTGTCACAACCGCTGGGTGCAGCTTTGGAAAAGATGAAAGATGAGAGAATAGGAGATGAGGAGGAGAGGCCCCTGCAGCTGGGATCACTCAGAGACACTCCCCTTCCCCTTCACCATCTGGTGGGAAGAAGGAGCCCCTGAAACTTATCCTTGACCCCAACACTCACCGCTTTGCCACCATCATCTGCCTTGCATCCGAAGAAGCTCATCTCATCGTGCCTTTGCCCCTATTGACATCAGTCCTAAGAGCTGCTTGGTTCCCAGCTCACCTAATCTCAGCCCACGAATCCCCAGGAGGTTACGTATTTTCCCTATCCCAGGGCTTTCTTCCACCCTCCCCAACTCCTGAAACTCATCCTCCATGCCCTCTGGAGTCCATGATCCATGATTAGCAAAATCTGTTTTATCTTCAATCTATTCTCTCAGCATCTGCTTCACTTCTTTCCCTAAGGGGCACCTGGTTGTCCCCTGAGCTCACTGCTTTTTCCACCACCTTCTCAAGCAGGGGCTATTTTGTTCTCTCACAGCCTTCTCACTGAGAGGTGACATAGGTGTCCTTCTTACTCCTCATGGTCACTTTCAGAAATATCTCCCTGCTCCTCTGCAAACCCTTGCACCCCACATTGAATTTTATATCTTCAGATTACATAAATCACTACTGTCTTATCCTGATGCCCAGAGGTCATTTTTCAATTATTTTAGGGCCTAGTTAACTGTTTCTCTGATATGTACTGTCTTAACGCTTGGTGATTGCAATGTACGTGTAGATAACCCTTTCAACACCTGAGCCTCTCAGTCCCTTGAACTCCTTTCCTCCAATGATCTTTCCTCTACTCAACCCATAATTGTGATTACCTACAACTGCAACCTCTCCACAATCTCAATTTCATGCATTCCACTCTCTGACTGCAACCTCCTATCTTTCCAGTTCATCTCGCGCATCCCAGCCATCCTTTGACCCCATCCAAGCCATACACTGTTGCCCACCCTGTGATGTTCCTACTCCCCTCCTGACCCAGTGTCAATTTCATGGTTCAGCCATTATCATCACTGCCCCTTCTGTACACCTTCAGCTCTTTGCTTCTCTTTTCCTTTGTCACATTCACCTAGCCTGACGCAGACTTAGTCAAATCCAACTCTGCACCTACTTCATACCTCCACACCTGCTGCTGAACGTGGCTGGAGAACAACACATAGCCACACTGCTTGATTCACTTTAAATTCATGATGATGAAACTCCATGGGCCCTTAATGCTGATCAGGTCATCTTCCCTGATCCATTCATTCACCTTTCCTCCTAGACAGCAGTTTCATACCTTCTTTTCTCTTCTCAAACCTTTAGCATTTCCTTCCCACCCTTACTTTCAGCTGATAATTGTATTCTTTCTCCACTGGGAAAATAGAAGCAACCAGGAAAGAACTCTACAGATTCCCACTACCACATTTATCCCCTGACCAGAAGTTGCATCTTCACACTTTCCACCTATTACCCGCCCTTCAAAGCACATTCCTCCGCTTGTGCACACAATCCTGTCCCTTTCACCTACTCAAGGACATTACTCCAGCAATGCTTCCCCTTCTCTCTTCCACCAAATTCTCTCTCTCTCTCTCTCTCTCTGTCTCTGTCTCTACTGGATCCTTTCCATCAGTACACAAGCATGCTATTATTTCTCATATCTTAAAAAACAACAAAGTCTTTTAATCACTACTTCCATCAGCAGCGTCTGCCCTATTTACTCCCCTTTAGAGCAAAAAAGAATCATTTATACTTGCTATGTCCAATTCCTCTCCTCCAGTTCTCTCTCAAACCAACTTCAAATCAGGCTTACGTCCCCATTAGCCTACAGAGATTATTCCTGTCAAAGTTATCATGACTTTCATGTTACTAAATACAAGGGTCAATTCTCAGCTCTCATCTTATTGATTAATAGCATCTGATATAACTGACCACTTCCCCTTCCTTGATACAGTCTCTTCACTGAGGTTCACCCCAGGGCATCTTACTCGCTTGGTTTTTTCCTGGTACCTCACTCCTTCAAACCTTCTTAGTCTTTTTTCTTCATTCCTCCTCTTTTCCCTGACCCCTAAATGTTGAAATGCCCAGGGGCCAGACCTCAGTTCTCCACTTTTCCTTATCCACCTCTTTCGATGGTCTCATACAAATATTAATACATGATTTCCAATACCATCAATATGCCCATGACCCCTACATTTATATCTCTAGCTCCAGATCTCTTCCCTGAACCCTGGACTCATATATCCAACTGTCTGCTCCATGTCTCCAAATTCAACATGTCCAAAACTGAACTCTTGATCTGCTCCCCCAAACTTGACCTACCCACAGCCTTCCCGTTACAACTGATGGCAACTCTATTCTTCCAGTTGCTTAGGCCAGAAACTTAGAGTCATCCCTGACACCTGTTGTCCTTTCACACACACATCAGATCTGGCATCTGGCAACTATTAATACTACCTTCAAAATACATCTGGAATCCAACCACTTCTTGCCTCCTTTATTGCCTCCATCTAGTTGAAGCCACTATCATCTCTCACCTAGTAGATTCTCGCCTGAATCTACTCTTGCTCTCAACACAGCAGCCACAGTGATCCTTTTTGAATGCACCCGAGAGGCCGGGCGCAGTGGCTGATGCCTGTAACCCCTGATGCCTGCACTTTGAGAGACCAAGGAGGGAGGATCCCTTGAGCTCAGGAATTCAAGACCAGCCTGGGCAACATGGTGAAACCTTGTCTCTATAAAAAATACACAAATGATCCAGGTGTGGTGGCATGTGCCTATAAACCCAGCTGATCTGGAGGCTGAAGTGGGAGGAATGCTTGAGCCCAGGAAGCTGTGGTTGCAATAAGCCAAGATGGGGCCACTGAACTCCAGCCTGGGCTACAGAATGAGACCCTGTCTCAAAAAAAAAAAAAAAAAAAAAAATACTTTAGATCATATCCCTTCTCTAATCAAAACTCTTCAGTACCCCTGCCCCCCATTTCTCTTAAGGTAACACTTCAATAACTCCCATTTCTCTCAAAACTAAAGTCCTAGGTCGGGCACAGTGGCTCACGCCTATAATCTCAGCCATTTGGGAGGCCAAGGAGGGAGGATCAGTTTAGCCCAGGAGTTCAAGACCACCCTGACCCTACGAAAGAATCAAAAAATTAGCTGAGCATGGTGGTGCATGGCTGTAGTCCCAGCTTCTCAGGAGGCAGAGGTGGGAAGATTGCTTGAGCCAGGGATGATCGTGCCATTGCACTCCAGCCTGGGCAATAGAGAAAGACCCCGTCTAAAAAAAAAAAAAGCTAAAAAAAGAAAGTCTTACAAAGCCAAAATGGTTCTACATTATCTGCCTACTGCACCTCTCTATCTTCTTCTCTGACACTCTTCCTCACTCATTTTAGTCTCCTTGTTGTACCTTAAACACACTAGACATGCACTTACCTTTGTGTCCTTACTCTAGCTGTACCCTCTACCTGAATACACTTGCCCCAGATATCTACTTGATGAACTTTCTCATTCCTGCAATGTTCAAATCTCACCCTCTCAATGAGGCCCACCCTGACCACCCACCCTTCCCCCTACTCCCTGACACTCCTAATCACCCTTAACCTGCATAATCTTGTTCTTTTTTTATCCTCACGGCACTTAAGAAGTCTGACATTCTATGTAATTTATATATTTGTTGTGTGTATTGCTGATTATCTTTCTTCCCCCTCCCTGCAGGGATCTTTATCTATTTTGTTCACAAACCTATCCTAAGTGACCAGAACGGTGCCTGGCACATCACAGGCAGATAATAAAAACTTTTTGAATGAGTGAAAAGAATCCAGTCAGAGTGAGTTATTTCTTCAGTCATGGGAAGTGGCTGGGACAAGGGCAAAGGGGAAAACAGGACTAGAAAGAGCAACTAGAACCGATGATAAATGCATGGTTAGAGAGTAAAGTTAGGCAGAGTTGAAACGAACAACCGAATCAGGTATGTATAATTAACCTGAGGGAGGGAGAGAGAGAGCAAGAGAGAGATGAGATGAGATTTCCCACATGGTAGGTAATAGAGAGACTTTATTTAGCACATATAAGGTAGATAAAGGCCTGGGCCAGTGACACTGGCTTACCCAGTTCCCATCACAGACAGTCGCTTTTTAGCTTCTCTACCAGCCTTTAGTGAGCTAATGACACAGTTCAACAGAGAGGCACTAGAGAGAACAAAGTGTAAAGAACAAGACCCCAATACTGAGTTCTTTGAAAAAGAAACTCCTCTCTTCTCCTATTCCCCCAAATGCCTTCTCAGTAGAAGATTCTGCAGTAGCAGATATTTTGGGCAGCCCCCAGGCCGTTTCATCGGAGCCCTGTGATCACTGGACACAGATGGGTTAACAGCGCTGCTTGCCCGGCCCCCAGCATAGCACTGTAACACCGGCCTGCCTTCCTTTCTCACAGGGATTGCAGCCTCCAGGCTGACTGCCAACATATCTTTCTTCCAAGGTGCCAATGCTGTGCAAGGAGCCTCTGCACTCAGCATAAACCGAGTTAAAGGAGCTCCTAAAGCCCCCTAGACATTTTTGTTACAGACCCGCAGTGTTAGCTGTATTGCTGCCCCGAGGGCTTGAGGCCAGAGCAGGGTCTGGGCCAGGAGGCCTTACTTGTCCTAGGGAAATAGAATCGCAGAGCTTTTCAGTCTGGAGGCTTCACCTCACAACACACCCAACCAGCCCCAGGCATCTCTTAGTTTCCACAGGACTCCTGGCAGAAGTTCCAGCAGGTCCCTCTTGACTAGACCCCAGCTCATAAGAAGGACTCAAACCAAATCGCACTGCCTTTTGCCAAAACGGACTCAAACCAAATCAGCTGTGCTTTTCATTTACGGTGTGCCTTTTCATTTAAAGGTGTGCCTTTCATTTCATGTAAGGAATGTGCAAGTGCATCAATGGCGATCACCTAGGGCTGAGAGAGCAGCCAATAAGCCTTGAAGTAGGGTAAGCCCGTATCATTTTCTCCATAAAATGGATAAGTTAATTCATGAGAAAGGCATTCATATTTGTGCAAACCAGGTATGACAGAGAGCCCTATGTGGTTCAGTGCAAGCAAAAAACATAGTAAAAGAAACAGCAGTCCTGCAGAAAAAATGTAATTTAAATCCATTAAGATATTTACCCAGTCTCGCGGGGCGTGGTGGCTCACGCCTGTAATACCAACACTTTGGGAAGCTGAAGCGGGCGGATCATAAGGTCAGGAGTTCGAGACCAGCCTGGCTAATATGGTGAAACCCCGTCTCTACTAAAATTACGAAAATTGGCCGGGCGCAGTGGCTCACGCTTGTAATCCCAGCACTTTGGGAGGCCGAGGCGGGCGGATCACAAGGTCAGGAGATCGAGACCACGGTGAAACCCCGTCTCTACTAAAAATACAAAAAATTAGCCGGGCGTGGTGGCGGGCGCCTGTAGTCCCAGCTGCTTGGAGAGGCTGAGGCAGGAGAATGGCGTGAACCTGGGAGGTGGAGCTTGCAGTGAGCCAAGATTGCACCACTGCACTCCAGCCTGGGCGACAGAGCGAGACTCCATCTCAAAATAAAATAAAATAAAATTACAAAAATTAGCTGGGCATGGTGGCGTGCACCTGTAATCCCAGCTACTCAGGAGGCTGAGACAGGAGAATCGCTTGAACCTGGGAGGCGGAGGTTGCAGTGAGCCGAAATCTCACCACTGCACTCCAGCCTGGGCGACAGAGTGAGACACTGTCTCTCATATGTGTGTGTGTGTGTGTGTATATATGTGTGTGTGTGTATACGTATATATATGTGTGTGTATATATATATGTATATATACGTATATATGTGTGTGTGTGTATATATATATATTTACCCAGTCTCAAGGGAAAAAAGTCAAAGGGGTAAGAGTATTCTTCATACACAGTCTAACATCTCTTCCTTCCACTCACAGCTGTCTTATTTTGTTCCTCTATACTCTCCCAAAACTCAGCCCTGTTCCCTAGCTCCCCTCTGCACCTGCATCTGCCACACACGTACATACATACACACACATCACATACATGCATGCATATATACAAACACACACACATATGCGCACACACACACACACACTCCAGCCCTTGATGCTTTCCCCCTCTCTCTTCCTCCTGGACCTTTTCTTTGCTCCATTCCCAACACACAGGTCCCTGGTCTGTCTCTGGCTCCTTCCAAGCCTTGGCTCTTCTTAGGTATTATCCCCAGCAGCACAGCAGCAGACCAGCTGACCTGGACTATTTCTTAGGCAGTAGTCAGGTAAGCTGTACCTATTCATATGGAGATATTGTTTGATCCTGAGCCTCTCTTGATGTCTCTTTTTAGCCCCCAGTGGGAGGTTTTAATATCCATATCCACCAGCATCTTCTCCCTAGGGGAGAAGGGAGTGAGATGGGGAGAAGAAAGTGAGAGGAATCGAAACATGTCTAAGGAAACTAAGAGACAGGGATTATTTTGATCTGCTCTTTATAATCATCTCAGATGCCTGCCCTGGGCAATGTCTAGGTTATTACTGAATTCTGGGGACATTCCCATATTAGCCCAATGACTAATCAAAAAAAGAAAGCTGACCATAGTCAACTAGAGGGTAAGGAAACAAGTGAAAATAGAGAGAGTTCTCCGGACCTCTGAATCTGGGTACAATCATTCAGTATGAAGA
Organism: Hylobates moloch; assembly: GCF_009828535.3. NCBI lineage: Eukaryota > Metazoa > Chordata > Mammalia > Primates > Hylobatidae > Hylobates > Hylobates moloch. The sequence goes on along the minus strand of NW_026652290.1, from coordinate 82,915,694 downwards.
CAGGAGCTAGGAGAAGAGAGAAAACATGGAATTGTATTTTGATTGACTTTTTTCTGATTACAAAAGTAATATATGTTCAATGTAGAAAACCAGGAAGATACTGAAAAATACAAGAAGGTGTTAAAAAAAAAAAAACACTTATGACCCCACCACCTAGATTTAACCAAGATTAACATGTTAGTTTACCTTTCCAGTGTGGTTTTCAATGCATATTCTTTTTAAAATCAAGTTAGAAACATAGTGTGTATGCTATTTTAGAAATAGAAATTCTTTCTCAGCTGGGTGCGGTGGCTCATGCCTATAATCCCAGCACTTTAGGAGGCCAAGGCAGGTGGATCACCTGAGCACCAGGAGTTCAAGACCAGCCTGGCCAGTATGGTGAAACCCCATCTCTACCAAAAATACAAAAATTAGCTGGGCATGATGGCACACACCTGTAAATCTCAGCTATTCTGGAGGCTGAGGCAGGAGAATTGCTTGAACTTGAGAGGTGGAGGTTGCAGTGAGCCAAGATCACACCACTGCACTCCACTCCAGCCTGGGCGACAGAGAGAGACTGTCTCAAAAAAAAAAAAAAAAGACAAGAAAGAAATTCTTTCTCATACATCATAAGTCTTTTCCCAAATCATTAAATATCCTTCTGCAATACGATTTGTTAAAGCTATATATGATTTTGTGCAATAGATATGCTATAATAGGCTTACCCAATTTTATATGGAAGAGCACTTAGGCTGTTTCCAGGCATAGAATTCTAAATATGGCAAGGTTATCTGCACAACTCCTGTTTTCAGGCATGCTGACCTCCATTCCTTACAAGTAGATAATGATCCCTTTAAAGTTCTCTGCTCTAGAGAACCCTGCCATAGCAGAAGTAATTCTTCCCCAAGCATTCAGCTGTCCTGTGTTCTCCAGGGAAAGCCTAGCATTGGGCATTGGGCATGCTTGCCTCTAAATGTCAAGGCTAGTTCATTCTTAAGCAAATGGAGAGAAAGCGTTTGTCATTCTAAATCCGGGAAGTAGCTCAATTCAATTCAATTGCATAATTCTTAAAAACATATTTTGCCCCACTCCTGAAAATGGTATTATAGAAGAAAAGTATGGTTTCTACCTTTAAGAAGATTGCTGACCAGGCTGGGCACAGTGGCTCATGCCTGTAATCCCAGAACTTTGGGAGGCCAAGGCAGGCAGATCCCCTGAGGTCAGGAGTTAGAGGCCAGCCCGACCAACATGGCAAAACCCTGTCTCTACTAAAAATATAAAAAGTAGCTGGGCATGGTGGTGCACGCCTGTAGCCCCAGCTACTCAGGAGACTCAGGCATGAGAATCGCTTGAACCCGAGACACGGAGGTGGTGGTGAGCTGAAATTGCACCACTGCATTCCAGCCTAGGTGACAGAGCAACACCATCTCAAAAAAAAAAAAAAAAAAGAAGAAGAAGAAGAAGAAGATTGCTGGCGGGGTGTTGTGGCTCATACTTGTAATCCTAGCACTTTGGGAGGCCAAGGAAGGAGGATCACTTGAGCCAGGGAGGTCAAGGCTACAGTGAGGTGTGATCACACCACTCCATGCCAGCCTGGGTGACAGAGTGAAACCTTGTCTAAAAAAGAAAAAAAAAAAAGATTGCCATCTTCCTCGGGTGACAAACATAATTTTAAAGAGTCAGGTAGAAACATAGGACTGTATTTATGATGAAACAACTGTGACTAAATGCTATGTTTTTCAGATCACATGTGCTTTAGGAAGTGAGAAAAGTATAAGTGCAATGTGGAATTGGGTGGTTGAGAAAACTCCAGAAAGGACCTGGTAGAGCTTGGAGGTAAGGTGGGAAAGGAACATTTCAAGAGGAGGGGACACTACAGCTGAGGCACAGAGGTGAGAAAGCGCAGGAAGCAAGAAAGAGGCTCATCTGGCTGCAGCAGAGGGAGAAATGGTAAATCAGATCAGATAACTCATATATTGGGCACGTGTGCAGAGGGCCAGAAAGATGTTTGGCCTTAATTCTATAGGTATTCCCCTATAGATGTTACACCAAGATGCCATAGATGTTACACCCAGAAAGAACACATTGAATCAAGCAAATTTAAGCTGGGTTTTTGTTTTTGTTTTTTGGTGGTGGGGGGGATGATTTATAAGCAGAACTTCTCAAAGCTTTTAATATGCTTATATATGTGGCAGTGTTCAGAGGGGAAGATTTGATATTCCAAGTATTTTTGGCCACAGAACTCTTTTTATCATGGAACGTTTCCAGTGTTCCATGAGACACAATTAGGCGCTAGTGAGCCACTGACTTTTGAGTTGGAAAGTGACACATGGGGAAAACAAAGTTTTGGAAGATTGATCTCATGGTAGAATATAAAGTGAACAGGAGAGAAAAGAGCCTGGATTCAGGCAACACAATCAGATGACTGGATAAAGGCTCAAGATTAGGGGGTGGGTTGCACTACACTGGAGCAGAGAATGGAGAGCAAAAGAATTGATTGAATGCACAGTCTTTTGTTGGACCCTGGGATGATACAGAAGTGTCAGAGTTCCTGGGTCTTGTAGGAGTTCAAATGAGCATCAATCAGAAGTTTGATTGTGAGGCACAGAAATCAACTTGGACCAGCTAAAGCAAAAATACCATTTTTAGGGAAATAGGGATGTGTCACAAAGGACTGGATCCAGGTACTGGAAATCAACAAAAAGTTCCCCATCTGATCTCAGCTTCTCTGTGTGTCTGCTACATACACTATCTTTCTCCTCTTTTCTTTCCTCTCCACCCCCTACCTCCCTCCTCTCTCTTTTTTTTGGGGGGGGGGGGGTTTATGTTTGTTTGTTTGTTTGTTTGTTTGTTTGTTTGTTTGTTTGTTTTTGCAGACAGCATCTCCCTCTGTCACCCAGGCTGGAGTGCAGTGGCTTAATTACTGCAGCCTCAATCTCCTGGCCTCAAGTGACCCTCCCACCTCAGCCTCCTGAATAGCTGGGACCACAGGTGCAAGCCACAGTGCTCAGCTAATTAAAAAAAAATTGTTATCAGAGATAGGGTCTCACTATGTTGTCCAGGCTGCTCTCAAACTCCTAGGCTCAAGCAGTCGTCTCATTTCAACCTCAAAAAGTGCTAAGATTACAGGTGTGAGCCATCGCACTCCACCTTCTCTATAGTTACTGAGTTTGCATGTTACACTGAGTTTACATCTTACATTTCTAGCCATATCAGAAACGATCTCTGCACCTCTCTTTCCCAATTTCAGATTTCTAGTAGAAAGAATCTTGTTCACCCAGCTTGGGACTCATTGAGTTATGACCAGTGGGATAGATTTTAGAAGATAAACATGGCTATAGGGACTTACCCCGTGAATTAGTGGGGGAGCCGCTTACCAGGAAAAGGGGTCTGCTGTAAAGTGATACTGTGACTTTAAATTGAAAGTAAGCTTCTAGAAGAGTTGAAGAGGAGTGGATGATTGTTGAATGGATGTATAACTAATGAAGCTTTTTTTTTTTTTTTTTTTTTTTTGAGACAGAGTCTCGCTCTGTCGCCCAGGCTGGAGTGCAGTGGCGCAATCTCGGCTCACTGCAAGCTCCGCCTCCCGGGTTCACGCCATTCTCCTGCCTCAGCCTCTCCGAGTAGCTGGGACTACAGGCGCCCGCCACCACGCCCAGCTCATTTTTTGTATTTTTTAGTAGAGACGGGGTTTCACCGTGGTCTCGATCTCCTGACCTCGTGATCCACCCGCCTCGGCCTCCCAAAGTGCTGGGATTACAAGCGTGAGCCACCGCGCCCCGCCACTAATGAAGCTTTAAAGGAAATTTATTAGAAAGTCCATATCCTTGTCTCTTTCCCAAACTCCTTTAGTTCCCAAGTCCTGAAAGAATCTATGGATAAGGGAAGCAGAATACTACAGTGGTTAAGAGCACATGCTCTGAGGTTAAACTGTCTGTATTTTGGATCCTGGCCTTGAGGACTTGGGCAAGTTACATGACCTGCCTGAGCCTCAGTTTCCTCACCTGTAATATGGGTATCATGAGGAATAAATAAAGTAATATGTGTAAAGTGCTTGGCACAATGCTCTTGATAATGTTAGCAACATAATTTTGTAATGAAAATTAACTGATGGGGCTGAAATGTGCATCAGCAGATCCAAATATCCTTGATAAACTGGCCAAAAGAAAGATGAATTGGCATAGAGGCAAGTGTTCATCTCAGTTCTCCAGATATCCCTGCAAATGTGGCCTCTGGAGTAGAAGATTTAGGGAGAAAAATAAGCCATGAAGCTCTTCTGGCACCAACATGAACTTCAGGGATCATGGGACATTTGGGCCGGTCACATTCCTCTTTGTTCCTAGAGATTTAATATCTACCTACCTACTAAATGGCCTTGATTTGGAGGAGAGAAGACAAGAAGAGGAATTGCTTTCAGCTGGTCCTTGCCTTTAACTAACCAGGGGTACAAAAATTTTAAAACACAAAGGAGACCATGTGTAAAACATTAGTTAAGTTCAGATATAAATCTAGTCTTTGACCAGTCCAGAGCTAATCAATATGCTTTTCTACTCTCTTTGAACTTTTGAGTTTTCTGGCAACAACAAAAATCCCAAACCTCATCCAAAACCGTAGTCCAGACAGCCCAGTTTCTGCACTCCCTTCCTTGTGTCACATATTGTTGACAGAACTACTCCCGTTACCACATTCATTCCAGTGGTGATTCAAATTCTTCTGCAGAAATGGACTTGAAAGACAGAAAACTGCTCCTGTAATCACTTAATAAGGAATCTTGGACGAGGAATACAGAGCTATGAATATGCATTTACTCTTAGCCTTTATGGATGCCTTTTTCTCAGTTATTTCCACTGAAAATCATGATGAACTAATTTAAATATAAAGGTAAACTGAGATGGAAAATTACCGATAAGAGTTTTCTGAAAATATAGATTGGCCTCTTTTAAGCACATCAAGTTTACTTTGTTTAAATTACAAATTCACATATATTTGAAATGTGTTTAACTGTGTCAGTTTTAGGCAAAACTAAACTATTTGATTCCTTTCCAAAAATCAGGAATTTGCTTTGGAAAAAAACCATGCAGTTTGATTTACAAAGCAGAGGGGGAAGTAAGCAGTGGGTGAGAAAGACCCACCCAAAGGCTGCAGCCAGCTTCCCCAGGAAGATTCATAACCATGCCACAATACTGTCCTTCAATTCGTTCCAACAGATTTTACTATAACTGTAAATCATTAGAAGCAACTGCTGCTATTACTAGTGCTATCTTTGCCTCAGAAAGAGGAAAAATCAGGACATATAATATAATCCCCTCAGGATCTAGGAGAGAAATCAGCCCATTTGTCATAAGAACTGAAAACCTCAGCTAAATAGTATATGAAACATTAATATTTCATACCTTGATATTATATATTTTTGAAAATAAAGTGAGCATACACGAGAAGTGGCTAGATGCAGCAGTTATAAAGTGGCTTAAGTTGGGTTAACGAAATATAACCTAGAAAAACCATCCTATCTATTGCAAATTATTTCCAGAAAAAGGTAAGAAAAATCCAACCAACACTTTTTAAACATCCTGAGCTATTCACAGCAAGTGAATCCTTACCCTTACCAGATGTATAAACATTTACATAAGGCAGGAGGTTCATCACTTGGAGAGCGTAATCAAGGCAGTACTAACGCAGTGCTCCTCTCTTTGACTTGAATGACTTCCTCCCCATTAGGGTCATTATTGTTTTGCAGTGTCCCAGGGATGAAAGGACTTTTAAAGGTCATGTGTCTTGTGACCCAACTAGCAGCACTGGCATCACTGGGGAGAAACTCAAGCAGAAGCTTGAGTCCACTCCACTCTTACTGACACCGAATCTGCATTTTGACAGGGTCCCTGGGTGATTCACACGCATAGTCAAGGTTAAAATATGCCACCCTAGGTCATTCTCCTGCTTCTGAGCAAAACTGGGCACAAGGGACCAACTAGTTTCCTTCAGCCACTTTCAAGTCCTTTATAGAGTGTCCTGTGTGAGTCACTAAGAGGAAAGGGGAAATAATACTTATTTAGGGAAGTCTTGCATAACTTAACAAAGTTAGTAACTTCTTCAATACACTCAAGTACCTATTTTTGGAAGCCCTACAAGTTAGGTCAAAGTAAAGAGAAGCAAAAAATGGAGTCAGTTCAAGTAAAAAAACTCTTGACAAAATAAGGGAAGTGCAGAAGCTGAGTCTATGAGGGATGAGAAAAGCAATTTAACCAAATTATCAGATCCAAAATCATCTCTGCACTGTAGATGATTTATAGCCCTGGAAGCTTAGAGGGTTGAGTCTCTTGCTGTATTTCATTTCAAATTAGTAATTTTTATCTAGGGCTTCCCTATGGCTTAAAATGAAGGCCCTGGAATTTCTGAAGTGAAATTATCTGATGATTTGTATGTATGGTCATTCTGTAGTTATCCTGTAAGTTTCACATTTGTAACAAGACTGGAATCCGAACAATAGAAAAATCTATGTGGCAGTAAGCCAAAGGCTGATGGACTTAGGAGAGTTACATATGTGCGTTTCAGTGGTCCTGAAATTTAGCTGCACGTTAGAATCACCTGGACTTTGAAGAAATAAAAACTTTCTTGAGCTATAACTGACAAATAATAAGACAAACATATTTCAGTATACAATTGGATGAGTTTTGACATGTTATATTCTTGTGAAACCATTACTAACACAATCAAGCTCTTCACCCCCCAAATTTTTTGTGCCCCTTTGTTGTCCCACCTTTCATTCTGTAACCACTGATTTTCTTTCTATCACTATGGATTAATTTGTATTTTCTAGAAGCTTAAATAAGTGAAACCATATAGTGTGCATGTTTTTGGGGGAGAGGGCAGGGGGAGCTGGTTTCTTTCACTCGGGGTAATTGTTCTGAGAGTCATCCATGTTTGCATGCGTTAATAGTTTATTCTTTTTATCAGTAAGTAGTATCCCATTGTGTGGATGTACCACATGTTGTCTAACCATTCACAGCTAAAGGATACTTGGGTTGTTTCTCATTTGGGGCAATTGAAAATAAGCAGTATAAACTGCTATAAACAGTCATGTACAGATATAAGCATGTATGTTTTCATTTTTCAAGGTAAATACCTAGAAGTGGGTATGGTAAGTGTATGTTTAACTTGAAAAGAAACTACCAAAATGTTTCCAAAGTGGTTGTATCGTTTTGCTTACCTACCAGAAATGTGTAAGAGTTCTAGTTACTCCACATCCTTCCTAGCAGTTGATTTTCTCAGTTTTTTTTTTTTTATTTTAACCATTCTAATAGTTGGGTAATGGTATTCCATTATGGTACTAATTTAAATTTCCCTAATAACTACTGAGGTTGAAAAATCGTTCATGGGTGTATTTGCCATCCTTATATCTTCTTTGGTGGAGAAACTGTCAAGGCTTCTCCTTATATTTTAACCAGGGTTTTGTTTTGCTGTTTCTTAATTGTTGAATTTTAAGAGTCTGTATATACCGCAAACAACTCCTTGGTAAGATATATGATTGGCAAATCCTTTCTCCTAATCTTTTTATTCCCTTAACAATGCCTTTCAAGAAAAGAAATTATTAATTTGATGCAATGCAATTTATTAATTTTCTTTTTTCTTTTCTTTTTTTTTTTTTTTTTGAGACAAAGTGTCACTCTGTCACCCAGGCTAGAGTGCAGTGGCGCAACCTCAGGTCACTGTAACCTCTGCCTCCCGGGTTCAAACGATTCTCCTGCCTCAGCCTCCTGAGTAGCTGGGACTACAGGTGCACGCCACCACACCTGGCTAATTTTTGTATTTTTAGTAGAGATAGGGTTTCACCATGTTGGCAAGGCTGCTCTCAAACTCCTGACCTCAGGTGATCCACCTGCCTCAGCCTCCCAAATTGCTGGGATTACAGGTGTGAGCCATCGTGCCCAGCCTATTAATTTTCTTGTATGGATGGTGCGTTTGGTGATCTGAGAAATCTTTACCTAACCCAAGGTCACAAAGATTTTCTGCTGTTTTCTTCCAAAATGTTTATACGTTTAGATTTTATATTTAAGTCTATTTTGAGTTAATTTTTGTATATAATGCAAAGTTTAGAATGATGTTTAGTTTTTTGTCTGTAATCTATGAATATCCAATAGTTCTAGCACCATTTATTGAAAAGACTGAACCTTATCTACCGAAGTGCCTTTGCACTTTTGTTGAAAGTCAATCGACAATTGACCATATATTTGTGGGTCTATTCTGGATTCTCTATTCTGTTAAGGTGATCTATTTTTCTATCTTAATACAAATATCAAATTGGGTATTTGTATTAAGACAAATATAATTTGTCTGGGTATTTGTCAAGACAAAAATTGTCTTGATTACTGTAGCTTTATTGCAAGTCTTGAAATCTACCTTTATTCTTTTTCTAAGAAAAATATGAATTCTAGATTAAGCTTGAATTTTAGAATAAGTTTGCCAGTTTCTGAGAGGGGAAAGCCTATGGGAATTTTGATGAGGATTGCATTGAATCTACACATCTATTAGGGGAAAACTGACATCTTAACAATATTGAGTCTTTCAATCCATGAGCACAAAGTCTTCTTTCATTTTTCTCAGCAATGTTTTCTTAGTTTACAGATCTTACAGCTCTTTTGTAAGGTTTTTATCTAAATATTTAATTATTTTGTACTATTGTAAGTGTTATTATTTATATAATTTTAATTTCCAAGTATTTATTGAAACCATTTAGAAATAGTTGATTTTTTATATTGATCTTTTATCCTGAAGGTTTGTTAAACTCATTTATTAGTTCTGTAGCTTTTTTGTAAAGTCCATCAAATTTTCTACATAGAGAGTCGTGTTGTCTGAGAATAAAAACAGTTTTACTTCTTCTTATCCAATCTCAATTCATTTTATATTTTTTTCTCGACTTTGCACTGGCTACAACCAGTACAATGCTGAATAAATATAGTGACAGTGGACAGCCTTTCTTTGTTCATGGTCTTAAAGCAAAAGCATTCACTCTTTCCCATTAAGTATGATGTTAGCTTTAGGTTTTTCATAGATGCCCTTTCTCAAATTGAAGAAGTTTCCTACTTTACTGAGAGTTGCTTTTATTTAAAATCAGAAATGAGGCCAGTCACAGTGACTCACACCTGTAATCCCAGCACTTTGGGAGGCCAGGGTGGGAAGATTACCTGAGGTCAGGAGTTCTAGACCAGCCTGGACAACATGGTAAAACCCCATCTCTACTAAAAATACAAAAATTAGCTGGGAGTAGTGGTGCATGCCTGTAGTCCCAGTTACTTGGGAGGCTGACACAGGAGAATTGCTTGAACCTGGGAGACAGAGGTTGCAGTGAGCCAAGACTACACCACTGCACTCCAGCCCGGGCAACAGAATGAGAAAAAAAAAAGAGAGAGAGAGAGAGAAGGAATAAGAGAAGGAAAGAAAGAGAGAAAGAAGGAAAGAAAGAAAGAAAAAGAAAGAGAAAGAAAGAAAGAAAAGAAAGAAGGAAAGAAAGAAAGAGAGAGAGAGAAAGAAAGAGAGAGATCTTGGATTTTGTCAGATTCTTTTTCTGCATCTATTGAGATATTCATATGGTTTTCCTTTTCAGCCTGTTACTGTGGTGAATTACACTGAGTGACTTTCAAATATTAAACTAACCTTGCATTCCTGGGCTATGGCTATAATGTACTATCCTTTTATATATTGTTATATTCTATTTGCTATATTTTCCTAACAATTTCTGCATTTATACTCATGAAGGATATTGGTCTGCAGTTTTGTTTTCTTGTTATGTCTTTGTCTGGGTTTGATATCAGAGATCAGAGTAATATCAGTATTTTAGGCACCAGTAAATATTTCCTTATAATGCTTTTTATTTTTATTTTTTAAATTTTTTTATTTTTGAGACGGAGTTTTGCTCTTGTTGCCTGGGCTGGAGTACAATGGCACGATCTCAGCTCACTGCAACCTCTGCCTCCCGGGTTCAAGCGATTCTCCTGCCTCAGCCTCCTGAGTAGCTGGGATTACAGACATGCACCACCACACCTGGCTAACTTTGTATTTTTAGTAGAGACAGGGTTTCACCATGTTGGTCAGGCTGGTCTTGAACTCCTGACCTCAAGTGATCTGCCTGCCTTGGCATCTCAAAGTGCTGGGATTACAATTGTGAGCCACCTGCCCAGCCTATAATGCTTTTTTTTTTTTTTTTTTTTTGAGGCAGAGTCTCACCCAGCCAGAAGTGCAGTGGCATGATCTTGGCTCACTGCAACCTTCGCCTCCTGGGTTCAAGCGATTCTCCTGCCTCAGCCTCCCCAGTAGCTTGGACTACAGGCACACGCCACCACACCAGGCTAATTTTTTGTATTTTTAGTAAAGATGGGGTTTCACCATGTTGGCCAGGCTGGTCTCGAACTCCTGACCTCAGGTAATCTGCCCACCTCAGCCTCCCAAAGTTCTGGGATTACAGGCATGAGCCACTGCCCCCAGCCATGGCTGGGATTTAAACCCAGGCTTCCTAAGTCAATATTGCTATATATATATATATATATATATATATATATTTATTTTATATATAGCAATATTGACTTAGAGACAGAATTTTGCTCTTGTTGCCCAGGCTGGAGTGCAATGGCATGATCTCAGCTCAACACGACCTCTGCCTCCCAGGTTCAAGTGATTCTCCTGCCTCAGCCTCCTGAGTAGCTGGAATTACAGGTATGTGCCATTACAGCCAGCTAATTTTGTATTTTTAGTAGAGACGGGGTTTCTCCATGTTGGTCAGGCTGGTCTCGAACTCCCGACCTCAGATGATCTGCCCGCCTCAGCCTCCCAAAGTGCTGGGATTACAGGCATGAGCCACTGCACCTGGCCAGTTTATTGCTATTTTTTAGTATATCATAGCTACTTATATTTTGTTTTGTAACGTGTGTTTATTGACTTGAATTCTGTCTGTATTTCTCTTTTGTCCCCTGAATACACTGTTTTGGGTTGTGGGCAGGAGTCCCATCTAACCCAAACCTTATAATTTTCTCTGGACCTACCACACTGTCTGTACCCAGAAGATGATTCTAGGGTTTTTCTTTTTCCTGTTGAGAGATCTAAGTATCTGGGTTTATCTGACCACATAGTGTTCATCAATCTGCCTTTTTCGTGGTCCCTCCGCAATCTAAGATTTAAATCAGGCTGTAATTAACTCTAGCACACAGCCTCTTCTACAAAAACCTTCCCAGGCTGCAGACTGTTAGCCTGCTTCTCTCCATTAATGCATGTCATTAGCAGCCAGCAACCAGATTTTGCCCCGAGCTACCCACACAAGTTTGAGGCAAGATTATGGGTGAAGAAAAGCTTGGGGTGGATGCATCTCCTATGTGTAAAGGCTGTTTTGTTTGAGTGATTCCAAGTGCTGGTACACTATGATTAATTAACTTGGCTAAGGATTAATTCTTAAAAATCAGGAATGATTTGAATCTATTCCTCCAGGTGAGTTGCTCAGCTGCCTCCAGGGAGAGGATCAGTTGAAAAAAGCGGACAATTAATGTCTTAGAGATGACACACATTCCAAAGAGATAAAGAGAAAGGCTAACGAGGCGTCTCTTTGACACACACTTTCTCTCTCTCTGTTTTTCCTTTTTTTTTTGGTTTACAGGTATCCTCGGCCTCAATATAGACTAGGAAATCTATGTAAGCCTGTAAGCCTGTGAGTTTGTTTCTTTTCATAAATATTCAACAATGCAAATCCTACCCCCACAACTGCCTTCTTTGACCCATTTCCTGTATTCCTGTGTCTGTTATCTTCAGATCTCTCCACCTGACTGTCCTCATTATTGAAAAGTCATATTTTGACCTCAACACTTCATAGTTGCTGATGTGACTTCCTCTATGTTTGAAATGTTTTCTCAGTTACTGCCCTAAGTAAAAAGCAAACACAACAAGTTACGGCTTGACTACCCTTTTTTTTTTTTTTTTTTTCAAAAAAGAGCTATTTATTACTAAGTTAAGTCTACAACAACACAAAGTATTCAAAAAGAAAAACATCACTCATATTTCTGCCACTTACCACAACCACTTTCTTTTCTCCCAGATTTTCTTCGTCTTCAGTGAGATATAGAAATATTTTATATAAGCATAATTATAACGTTCATGTAATTTTTGTGTTCCACTTTTTGTTTAACATCACTTAATAAACACTTTCTTGTCCTTGCATAGTCTTCCTAATGATCTTTTTTTGTGGCTTCGTGGTTTCCCATGGATATGCCATAACTTGTTTAATCATTTCCCCTGCTGCTATGCATTAAGTTGTTTCCAGTTTTTAACTATTATAAGTGGTTTTTTTTTTTTTTTTGAGATGGAGTCTCGCTCTGTCACCAGGCTGGAGTGCATGGCATGATCTCGGCTCACTGCAACCTCCAACTTCCTGGTTCAACAGATTCTCCTGCCTCAGCCTCCCAAGTAGCTGGGACTGCAGGCACGCACCACCACACCCAGCTAATTTTTGTATTTTTAGTAGAGACAGGATTTCACCATGTTGGCCAGGATGGTCTTAATCTCCTGACCTCATGATCTGCCCACCTCGGCCTCCCAAAGTGCTGGAATTATGGGCGTGAGCCGGCCATAACTATTATAAGTGGTTCTTCTGTAAACATCTAGTGCATGCAAAGATTTCTTTTCTTCTTTTTAATTATTTCCTTTGTAGAAATGTCCAGGAGGGCTGTTGCCATGTTGAAGGATTTGAATGATTTTTAGGGATGATGAGCTCTTAAAAAGGCAGTGCCACAGAAGTTCATAACACATTTTATATCTTGATTTATAAAACTAATGGTGGGGCCTGACACAGTGACTCATGCCTGTGATCCCAGCACTTTGGGAGGTGGGCAGATTGTTTGAGGTCAGGAGTTTGAGATCAGCCTGGCCAACATGGTGAAACCCCGTCTCTACTGAAAAGACAAAAATTAGCCGGGCATGGTGGCAGGCAACTGTAATCTCAGCTACTCGGGAGGCTGAGGCAGAAGAATCACTTGAATCCAGGAGGCGGAGGTTGCAGTGAGCTGATATTGCACCACTGCACTCCAGTCTGGGTGACAAAGCGAGACTCTGTCTCAAAAATAAATAAATAAACATGAGTAAATAAATAAAAATAAAACTAATGATGATACAGAAGGGCCAAGATACTTCATAAAGCATCACTTACTGTCCATTCTCATACTCCAGAGCAATCCAAGCAATTCACAATAAATACATCTACATCGTCTTATTCTTTATTCTACTGAAACCCATTAAAAGAAAATTAGCCAATTTTTTCCCGTATTTTAAGCGATGAGCTTTTGGAATAAGTTTCAAGAAACTCAAGAGCAAAGCCATGAGCTACCCAAAGATCCACTTTCTGAGATAAATCTTGTCTTAGAAAGGAAATGAAGGTATACAATGTGTGTGGCAGGAGGGGCCATGGGGAGGGGGCTCAGGTCAGATATGATTGGAATGCTAGTGTCACAGTTGTCTCCTGTAAACTGGTCTCTGGGAGCTGGGTCAAGGCAGCGGAGTTGAAAGCCAAACACAGACAGCAGCTGTTGAGGATGTAAAGTCTCCGGACAGAGTGGATAGGGAGCTGGGTGTGGTCACCCAGAAGCCAATTTCCACCCCACCCTGCAGACCTAGCGACTGGGGCTAAGAAGAACTTCCAGTGTTGCATTCCAGCCCTTCTGATTGGGCTTAGTGAGACTGCCAAAGACTGGCTGCAAGCTGCCTGATTGCACTGCATACACCTCTCTCAAAAGTGTCCCGGCTGGAAAACACTGAGGCTTACAAGAATACCATGTCCAGATGGCCAGGATGCAGGACTGACATGCAATTGCCACACTGGGCACCAGGTACAAGTAGATCTCACTAAAGTCCTCGAGGGACTGAGTGAAACTGCAGGGGTATGCGGGTCTTTCCCATGTTGCACAAATCAGTGCTGAGCTGCATAGGTGACACTGATCACTTCCACAATTTCCCAGAACATTTGTCAAGAGCCTGAAAAGGCTGCATCACTGAGCAGGGAATCTTCATTATTCATTTCAACATCACTTTTCTTGGAAACCTTGACTACTCCGCTCTCCAGAAATAATCCATCAAACTTTTCTCTTCGTTGAAGTCATACTGCAAAAACTCCCATAATCAAATTCCCCACATTAGGATCCCTGTTTATTATGTAACAACAGAATCAAGAGGGAAAAGAGTGGATCAGACATTGACGTTTTTTTCTCTCTCTCTCTCTTTTAACTTTTTGTCATGAAAATGTTCAAACACACACAAAGTGAGAGAAATGTAAAAATGAACCCCCATGTACCCACCACCCAGCTTGGACAATCTCAACATACACCAATCTTGTTTCATCTATTGCCCCTCAGCCCCACAACTATGTATACTATTCTTTTTTTTTTTTTTTGCTGGAATTTTAAAAAGCAAATCCCAGACACAGCATCACTTCACTAATACATACTTCAGCATGCATCTCTAACTAATAAGGACTTTCCTTTTTTTTTTTTTTTTTTTTTTTTGTGAAGTTGTTTTTTTTTTTTTTTTCCTGGAGTGCAATGGCGTGATCTTGGCTTACTGCAACCTCCGCCTCCGGGGTTAAAGCGATCCTCCTGCCTCTGCCTCCTGAGTAGCTGGGATTACAGGCACCTGCCACCACGCCCAGCTAATTTTCTGTATTTTTAGTAGAGACGGGGTTTCACTATGTTGGCCAGGCTGATCTCAAACTCCTGACCTCAGGCAATCGGCCCACCTCGGCCTCCCAAAGTGCTGGGATTACAGGCATGAACCACTGAGCCCGGCCAGGACTTTCGTTTTTAACATAAGCTCTGTAGACACTAGTATTTATTTATTTAGTATCTATTGGTATCTATTTAGCACTTAGTATTAGTGGGAACCATTACAGTAAGACTCTTTACACTGTTTATTTCATAAAATCTCAGCTCAGCAAAGAAACACCCTGGAAATTCACAAACTCCCCAGGAGAAAGAAAGAAATGCCCGGGCCCTAACAACATTGCTACTTGCATTTTACTCATGAGGTAAGGTGCTTAGCCAACTCAAGGTAAGCTGTGGAAAGGCTGCAGTCCAAGAGCCTTCAGAACTTGAAACAAGAGGCATGTCAGAGCCTGACTTTGCTCCATCCCCCCTGAGTAGTCAAGGTATTAAAAGAGCATCACTTCCTTATTTGAAAACCACCTTTTTTTTTAAAACCACTTTACACTTATCATTTGAAGTTATATTGTCAAGATAGAAACACACTTCTCGGGAAGATAGTACCTTGAAAATAGAAACCATTCAGCAAAAAAGTTTTTGAAAAATCCAGTGTACATTTCCACTAATCAGGCTTGTCTGCGAATGGAGCAGAGGGAAAATGCTGCTTCACACAAAAGCAATCTCAGTATAAATATTTCTGTTTGCCATGCACTCTTCCTTTATCATCTCTGCCCTTTATACATGAAAGCTCAGGAGATTTAGGCACAGCAGCTACATTGGGTTGACTTACCTGAATAAAGGTGGGGACTACACAAACATGGAATTTGGAGTGAGCCTTTGCCTCAAGGACAGACTGATAAACCCATTCTGAGTCACAAAGATGCCACACAGGCTTTGGGCTGCTACCTTACGGCTGGACTGGACCCCAGGCTCCTAGATGCAAAACCCAAGTCAGCCCCCATACATAGTCACAACATGCTGTTGATTTTCCCTTCAAAAACTCTTATACCTTCTTGTTGCCCTCCTCCAGGTTCTCATCACTTTATGCAAGATTATGCCAGGGACTGGGATGTGTTACACCAAGGAGTTGCCAGGAGCTGCAGTGTGGGTGAGGGCTATGCCTAACAAGAGGAACTGATGTTGAGAGCTGGGCCAGCACTGCACAGAGCACTCACTAAAACTGAGCTGTTGCATATGCTTTGGTGGATGTTCCCTCTGCCTGGAGCACCCTGTAGATGTCTGTTTGACTTGCCCCTCAGCCCTTTCTGCTTCTTTCAGGTCTCTGCACAAGTATCCCATTCTTGAGGGGGCCATCCCTGGCCACACTATGTCAGACAGCACACCCACTGCTACTCTTGAGCCCTTTATTCTGCCTTATTTGCCTCTATCCTCCTTATCACAACCAGATACAACAAATATATTATTCGTTTTGTGTTTTGGTCACTACTGTATCCCCTGCACCTAGAACAGCGCCAGGCATATGGCAAGGATTCAACACATTTTTGCAGAATAAGTGATCTCCTTAAAAACGAGATCTTGGCCGGGCGCGGTGGCTCACGCTTGTAATCCCAGCACTTTGGGAGGCCGAGGCGGGCGGATCACGAGGTCAGGAGATGGAGACCACGGTGAAACCCCGTCTCTACTAAAAATACAAAAAAATGAGCCGGGCGTGGTGGCGGGCGCCTGCAGTCCCAGCTACTGGGAGAGGCTGAGGCAGGAGAATGGCGTGAACCCGGGAGGCGGAGCTTGCAGTGAGCCGAGATTGCGCCACTGCACTCCAGCCTGGGCGACAGAGCGAGACTCCGTCTCAAAAAAACAAAACAAAACAAAACAAAAAACAAAACGAGATCTTGCCCTCTTCTTCTACCACACATGACTGATCTAAGCAGGCGCTAATTATGGAATGCCCCATTCTGGAGGAGGGGTTCCTCAGGAAATCCACAGGGAGACACAAACGGGCTTTCCAGAGCCAGCACTCACCCCAAAAATCTAACTGTTCTAAAAGGAATGTAGATTTCTTAAATCTGCATCGTCTGTGACTGCTCCAGAGTTTGTGACTACCAGCTCCTGATCACGCATTCTGTTCCTATCCTTTGTTCCTGACCTTCAGGATCTTTGTGAAGCTTCCCGATGGCCTGATGCTAACAAACTCTCAAGCACATACACTTTAAGAATAATATATCCCTCTCAGAGCTACACCACTGAAAGGTGTTGCTTCAACAACAGAAAGATTTATTACTTTCTTCCCTCACAGAAAAACCACAGGAATATTTCCTTCTTGACTGCAGCAGTGAGTTCCAAGTTTCATTAAAGAACAGGCCAGATGCTTCCTCCTAGCTTGCGTGGGAAGAAGTTAAGATAAAGAGCATTTGAAACTCTACCTCTGCACACCTGCCCCATACCTTGTTCCCTTTTGACAGTTCTTCTTCCTGTTTCCCCAGGGTTGGGGATATACAGCCATGTGACCCGCCTCCCCCGACAGCTGGGGCCCTGGAACCTCCCTGGCCCCTCACCCTCTGGTATTAATAATAGATGGCTCTTAGTGAATTGCACATCTGCCATAAAGCAGGCACTACGCTTTTCAAATTGTCTCAAATTCTTAACACCCAAACCGGAAAAGAGCTGTAACCTGAGTGTCTGCAGCTTGGACAGCCCTTGTATTCATAACAGCAGCATCTACCCTTCTGCCTCTGTCACTGAAAAGCACCTTCCTCCAGTATATCTGCAGACAGGGAGTAAGTTTCTTATTCCCAAAGCCAGTTCACATGGCAGCCTGTCCCTCTGCTCTTACCTGCCCCTAGACTCCACGCTCAGCTGGGACCTCTGCTCACAGCACTGTGGGTCCTGCCCTAGGACTCAGGGCTGCCCTCTTCCCTTGACATGACACGGATGGTGGCCTCAGGGGTGTAGTAGGCAGAATAACGATCCCCAAAAATGTCCACATTCTGGAACCTGTGAATATCTTACCTTACATGGACTTTGCAGGTGTGATTAAGTTAAAGACCTTGAGATGGAGAGATGAACCTGGCTTATCCAGGTAAGCACGATGTAATCACAAGGATCCTCATGAGGGACAGAGGGAGGCAGAAGAGTCAGAATCAGAGAAAATGAGAGGATGGAAGCATAGGTCAGAGTGATGTGAGGGGGGAACCGAGGAACGCAGGCAACCTTCAGAAACTGAAAAGGGCAAGAAAACTCCTTCTCCCCCAAAGCCTCAGGAATGAACACAGCCCTGCCAACACCTGGATTTTAGGTCTTCTACCTCCAGATCAGGACAATAATGAAAGTGTGGTTTTAAGTCACTAAATTTGTGGTAATTTGTTACACCAGCAATAGGGAACTGATACAAAGAGGTGACACAGGGATGACACATTGTTCTAGGTGCTAGAATAGAGCAGTAAACACAAACGACAAAAATCCAAGCCCTCACAGTGCTTACAGTTTAATGGAACCCTCTTTTATGATATTCTCACTCAAAAGGGTTCACAATCTCTACCCCTCCTCCCCAAATAGGCTAATCTGTAATATACAGATAATCCACAGCAATACACTTTTCACAGTCTGAGTTACTCAGTTAGGAATCATGCCATATAGTTAGATGATTCCCAAAATAATCCATAGTAGGCTTCATTTCTCCATTTCTTATTCTTTTCAGCGTCCTTCTGCCAGCTCAAGGTCAAAATATTCCTCCTCACTCTTCCTGTGGTCTTCTGATCGCCTATGAGTAACTCTTAGATCTCTCTCTCTCGTTCTCTCTCTCTCTCACACACACACATGCACACACCCCAAAGACAATCATTCTCAACCTAATTCTGTATTAGTGAGGAGGTCTTTCTAAAGGCAACATATTCCGTCCAACTAAATTAAAATATGCCTTTGCTTTTGTTATTAAGAGTGGCTCCACTCCCCTTTTTTCAGGCCCCCACCACCCTTTGTAGACTATGCCCTGGGCCTACCTGGCACTCGAAATGCTGCCCATCACTGTGCCTTTCTTTTTTCTTTTTTTTTTTTTTTTGAGATGGAGTTTCACTCTTGTTGCCCAGGCTGGAGTGCAATGGCGCCATCTCGACTCACCGCAACCTCTGCCTCCCAGGTTCTCCTGCCTCAGCCTCCCGAGTAGCTGGGATTATAGGCATGTGCCATCACATCCAGCTAATTTTGTATTTTTAATAGAGACAGGGTTTCTCCATGTTGGTCAGGCGGGTCTCGAACTCCCGACCTCATGTGATTCACCCGCCTCGCCTTCCAAAGTGCTGGGATTACAGGCGTGAGCCACTGGGCCCCGCCCATCACTGTGCCTTTCTAAACAGAAGGCCTCCACTCATGAGCATCACCCTGGCTATCTAGAGAACTGATAGAAGCTGAGTGGGTGTGCTTTTTCGATACACTGAGCCACAGCAAATTCCTATCCAGGGCTTCCTCTCTACTAACAGTCCCTGCTAGAAGTGAATGAGAACTCCCTTTTCCCCATCTATAGCAAGCCCTCTAGTGTCATGGGATTTTTCTTCTTTTAGTTACAGACAGGAATCCCCAAGTATATGTACCTCCTTTTAATCATTTATAAATGATCCTCTCCTCCTCCTCTCTCGTGGTCTTTTCCTAACAAAAAATGAGGACAATTCCAATTAAGCACAGGCACTTCAAGTGAATATTTTTGATTAAAACAAACTTTAACTCGGGCACTAAGGAATTTCAAAAGGAAGAATTGTTGCTGTAGACTCTGATTAAATTTGCCACAAATAATAATGCTTGTTGTAGAGTAATTATTGTGATATAAAGAATAATACATTTCTGATATGTTGCCTAAGTACTAGGGACGTGTACTGAATATTTTACTTGTATTAGCTCATTTAATCCTCACCAATGAACTTAGGACTATTATTATTCACATTGTACATATGAAAAGATTGAGCTGTGAAGGGCTAAGAAAATTACTCCAAGGTTACTACTATTTAGTGGCAGAGCCAGGACTCAAACACAGGTTTGCCTGACAGCCAGACCCTAACCACCCTGCCATTCTGCTGTGGAATGCTTTCCCAGCTAGAAGCCTATCCAGGGTGGCACCTTCCATCTCTGTTTCCATTTTAAAGTGAAAATGCTGAAGGAGGAACGGAGGAAAAAAAGACAGGTTCATGACCAAAATTTGACCACTATGAGAATTATGGATAGATAAGAAGAAACCTGAAAAGCCACGAACAACAACAACAAACTTTAAAAATCACATCGAATTCAGCAGTGGTAAATGCAGAAATTTGGGGTTTATGGTCGAGAGTGGTGTAGGGACTGGTGGCAACATTTATTTGCAAAGCGTCAAGGACTGCCACCTCCATTTAGATGCCTTTAATACATGAAAGTCGAAAATACTCTAAAGAGAATCCCAGCAGAGGCTACAAGCCAAGAATCTTTGGCTTACAAAATAGTGGGGGCTGCTTCTTCCCAAGTTACCACGCACAGAAGCAGAACTTGGCAGTATCTGAAACAGAGGATTTTGATCCTGTTCCTACCATTGCTTCTAGAGTAGGAAGCAAAACAAACCACTGAGTTCTATCTACTCCTGCTCCCGAGCACCAAGACCCTGCTTGGAAGAGAATCTCACCTTGCCGTCTGCTCAGGAAAATCAGCCCCTCTAGAGGAAGCACCAAAAGACCTAAGTGCAGGGTTGGAGTTTCCTACCCCTTCTTATTTTCTGCAGAGTTCCGTTTCTTGAGGAAACTTTCCCCAAATAATTGAGCTGCCACTCTGACACCATTTTCACTGAGTAATTCATGGTGATGTCACACCAACCAGGCACTAGGGGAAGCCCTGCTTTTATGGGTTGGCTCTTAATTTAGGAATTTTACTTTTTCTGACTTCCATCCCTTTTTCGCTGGACTCCACTTTTTTTGAGGCAAGATGCCTGAGTGGTGAAGTGTTGCTTGCTTTTGAGAAAAGGAATTCCTTCTGGTTGAGAGGCAAATGGTTGAGTGAAGGCAAGATGCATGTCCTGTAATAGTACATCTTAATTGGAGAGCTGGCAAGAGAGGAAGGAGGTGTGGGCCTGCTATGGGCTCTGTTATTCCTAATAGGGTTCATTGAGCTAAGCACAGAAGATGGGCTGGGGGCACTAGGACTAACCGCTACCCCCTGAAGACACAATCACTCATGCCTGGGGAGCTGACTGCCTCCTTTTGACACCTGGGCAGCCACATCTAACCCACATCCCCAACTTCCCACCTTGCCTGTCAGCTGCTCTGTGCAGCAAGACAGCAAAGGCAAGTTTGGCAAAGCTTGCCTGTAAAAGCCTAATCCAAACAGCATGTCCGCTGAGCTCAGCGGGGTGACTCATGTGCAGTGATGTGTGAGGCCAGCGAGCAGAGATTAGGATCTGGCCCGCCCGCCAGCCTACCCTGCACTTCCTTTGATCAACTCTGATGGTTTTTAATTCTGCAGAAGCAGCTTCCTGCCAGCAGCAAGCAGCTCTCAGTGGCGGCTGGAGCTGCATCTGTGCTGACCCACTTGTCAGTGGGGAGGGAGGCATGCGCTAATGGCACAGGGACATCCCGGGCTCACAGGCTGCATGGAGCGAGAGGGCAGTGTCTTTTGCTGAGGTGCCCATGGTGACTTCAGAAGGTTGCTCCTCAGCCAACACCAGCAAGGCCATGCGTGTGAGCAGCCTGGGCTCTGAACCTACTGCTGGTATTGGTTACAATCACTGGGTAATAAAGAAAAATGGGACTCTCCCTGGGGGACTTTTTTCGGTAAACTGGGGCATCTCTAAGGACGCCATCTGGCACAAAATAAAGCACTCTCTGGGTTCTTCAGAAGTACTCTTTTACATCTGTTTTGCTTGAAATGGAACACATTCGGAGTATATTACTTTTTTGAACCGCTCTTTCCCTGCTTGGTTGGAATGTGTTTGCCTCTTGATTCTTCCAAATCCCCTCGATTACCACTGCCAAGCGGAGCACCTGAAATCTGGTCTCATGCTTTCTCATTCCCTCTCTTCCACATCTCTCCTTTCTCTCTCTTTTCTCAGGAAGGATAGCAGTGAGTCTAATCTTGGCTGCATGTTAGCACCACCCTGGGAGGGGGGTGTGGTTAAAAAAAAATTCCCCAGTCCCAGGCTCTGCCCCAGATTAATTTAATCAGAGTCCCGAGGGTAGGACCAGGCATTCGTACTGCTTAAAGCTCCTATTGTGGCCGGGCGCGGTGGCTCATGCCTGTAATCCTAGCAATTTGGGAGGCTGTGGCGGGCAGATTGCCTGAGCTCAGGAGTTCGTGACCAGCCTGGGCAACACTGTGAAACCCCATCTCTACTAAAATACAAAAAATTAGCCGGGCATGGCAGCGCGCGCCTGTAGTCCCAGCTACTTGGGAGGCTGAGCCAGGAGAATCGCTTGAACCTGGGAGGCAGAAGTTGCAGTGAACTAAGATTGCGCCATTGCACTCCAGCCTAGGTGACAGAGCGAGACTCTGTCTCCAAAAAGAGAAGAGAAGAGAAGAGAGAGAAGAGAAGAGAAGAGAAGAGAAAGAAGAGAAAAGAAGAGAAAGAAGAGAAGAGAAGAGAAGAGAAAGAAGAGAAGAGAAGAGAAGAGAAGAGAAGAGAAGAGAAGAGAAGAGAAGAGAAGAGAAGAGAAAAGAGAAAAGAAAAGCTCCCATTGTACAGCCAAAGTTAGAAGTCGTTGGGATCTTGGGGTTGTAGGCCACCAGCCAAAAGCCCTAACAACGGTTCTTATCTGTCCTCCCACCACCATTCAGGAGGGTCTAAGAAGTGGTGTGTACTTTAACCAGTTAAGGCAAAATATTATCTGGATAGGATAACTAGCCTACATATTAAGAAGAATTTCTTCTTCCAATTAAAAGTATTTACCGGCCGGGCGAGGTGGCTCACGCCTGTAATCCCAGCACTTTGGGAGGCCGAGGCGGGCGGATCACGAGGTCAGGAGATCGAGACCATCCTGGCTAACACAGTGAAACCCCGTCTCTACTAAAAATACAAAAAATTAGCCGGGCGAGGTGGCGGGCGCCTGTAGTCCCAGCTACTCGGGAGGCTGAGGCAGGAGAATGGCGTGAACCCCGGGGGGCGGAGCCTGCAGTGAGCCGAGATCGCGCCACTGCACTCCAGCCTGGGCGACAGCGAGACTCTGTCTCAAAAATAATAATAATAATAAAATAAAAGTATTTACCAGCTAGGTGCGGTGGCTCATGCCTATAATCCCAGAACTTTGGGAGGCCAAGGCAGGAGGACGGCTTGAGCCTAGGAATTCAAGCCCAGCTTGGGCAACATAGTGAGACGCTTGTCTCTACAAAAAATAAAATAAAAAATTAGCCCAAGCATGGTGACGTGTGCCTGTGGTCCCAGCTACTCAGGAGGCTGAGGTGGGAGGATAGGATCACTTGACTCTGGGAGGCAGAGGTTACAGTGAGCCGAGATCGCACCACTGCACTCCAGCCTGGGCCACAGAGGGACACTCTGTCTCAAAAAAAAAAAAAAAAAAAAATAGTATTTACCATCCCATTGAGACTTAGCACAGACAATGCATATGCGTGACTGAAATACAGAATAGATGAGTCTTAACAGACAAGCAGGGAATGATTCAGTACGCAGAGCATGATCAACTGAATGGAAATTTCTGGAAAGCAGGTTTGTCTGTGGTGATGAGGGATTGTGGGTAGGGCAATGAATAAAATAAAGACCCCGAGTTAGATTTTAATTTCAGCTATAGAAAAATAATGCAATATTTGGGATATATTTATATTAAAAAAATTCATTGTCTGAAATTCAAATTTGACAGGATGATCTGTATTTTTGTTTTGTTTTGTTTTGTTTTGTGTTTTTGCTAAATCTGGAAATCCTAGTTTGGGTGGCAGGCTAGAGAGGAGAACCTCAGGCATTTGAGGGAGTGGTGGGTCTCATCTGTGTGGAACTGTCCCCCAGGGGTTGCAGGGAAAGCACACAGGCATTTGGGGTTGTCCCAAAAACTAGGGGTTGCTAGTGGCATGTGGCAGATGAGGATCAGGATGCTAAATATAGTACATTAGGTATAGTTCCAATGAAGTTTTGTTCCAATGAAGAATTGTCGCATCTAAAACACCAATAGCACCTAGACCAGTGCCACCCGCTGTACCATTTTACTGAGGATTGACTCTATCAGCCTCACATAGTTGATTCCCAGAAAGCAGTGCACCAGCTACTCAGAGAGCTTCAGAACCTGCCCTCAAAGAAAGAGACAACCAACGTCCCAGGTATTTGCCCCAAAGCTTCCTATGTCCAAACCAAGCCATATAGCTGGTCCACTGAAATGAACCCCTGAAACAAACTCCAAGCCTTCAAAGCTTACTCTGAATACCACCTCCTTCAGGAAGCTTTCTTTTGACTGCTCCGATTTTCACTAATCTGTCTGTTCAATCCCTAAAACTCTTTTTCTTCTAATTTAACATTTGAACATATTCTGCTAATAGTTCCCTGGGTGCCAGCCTGTGAGTTTTTCTCTCCAACTAGCCTGGGTACTCAGGAAAGTGAGATCAACTTCTGGGTGACCTTGGGTGTAGCTGACATGTGCAAATAGGGGAGACAGTTGATATACAGATGAAAGGGGAGATAGGAAGCCATACAGAGGAAGGAGAAGATCAGGAACCAGAGATAAAATAATTTCGTAAATGGATACTAAACTGAAGTCTGGGCTTCCTGACAGCTCAATCAAAAAGTGAAACACAATTGGTTACATCACTCTTACTGTCTGAAAAAAAGGAAGCAATATCAGCTCATGAGGAAATGTAATCTTTTCCCTCATGCTAAATTGTAAGTGAAATTTATCACATAGATCCTAAAAGACAGGACTCTGAGAAACAGAATGAGCAATGTCTCCAATTGAGTTTTCGGAATATACAAAAAGTGTTTGTTTGTTTGTTTGTTTGTTTTTCTGTGATTACCCTCTAAGAAAGTCAGAACTGGTGGAAAGCGGTGGCTCACGCCTGTAATCCCAGCACTTTGGGAGGCTGAGGCGGGCAAATGGCTTGAGCTCAGGAGTTCGAGACCAGCCTGCGCAACATGGTGAAACCCCATCTCTACTAAAAACACACCAAAAAAAAAAAAAAATTAGCCAGGCATCATTGTTGTCCCAGCTACTCGGGAGGCTGAGGTAGGAGGATCACTTGTGCCCAGGAGGCAGAGGTGGAGGTTACAGGGAGCCGAGATGGCACCACTGTACTCCAGCCTGGGTGACAGAGCGAGACCCTGTCTCAAAAAAAAAAAAAAAAAAGAAGTCAGAACTCCAGTATTGAACCTTGGCTCTGTGCAAAAATTTTTAGAAGGAATTAAGCTAATGTATTCTAAATATATTGGTTTCTAGTGATTTTTATTAATAAAGGGGTACTCAGAAGTTTTCAACAGCCCAGAGCTGTTATGAAGGCTTCATGTGTGGCTCCCCCAGGAGCTTCTGACAGCCTTAAGGAAAAAGTGGGGGTGGAAGCTAAGTTTGTGGTTAGGGGTAGAGGAAAGAATGGGAACAGACACACTCTACTTGTCACCCTACCCTGCTCTCCCCAAGCTAGAATCAGACAGTGGGAATTATGCACCCTGCCAAGAAGGCGCTTCCCAGCCACATCCCCAGTAAAGGAATACAGGAAAACAGGATGTCACCAAGGACCCACCCCAGGATAGGATCGTGAGAATGACTTGAGAGACTCCCTGATGGTATGGATCATCTTCTAATGAGGGCTACACTTTGGGTTAGTTTGCCTCTCTTCCAAGGGCAGGGAACAAATAATTAGATGACTCAAAACAGAGTTTCCATTTTTTTGTTTGTTTTATTTGAGGCCCAGGGGCTGTGGGTTGTTGATTAACACACATGTCCCTCTCTGTCCCCACCCATCCCCATCTCAGGTAACACCCCTAGGGCTTGGTGGCTAGCTGTGGCAAAATCATGATGGGTCTGTAGGTTATCAAAAATCTAAGCAGCAGGCCTGGGATGAGAGGTCAAGGCTAAAGGTACGAACCTCTGGCACGGGCTTTTGTCTTTTGTTTTTTCAATGGCAATAGCTTCAATTTCCTTCCTGCTGGTGTGAAAAGGATGACTGGAGCAGGCAGGGCTGATCCAGGTGCAGGTGGGGAGGATCAAACAGCCTCCGCACTGCTCCCTCTCCTCTCCTCACTGGGGCTGAGGGAGTCTCCTGTGGGAGACAGAGGGCCGTCTTTCCTTCGTCCCCGAGGAGAGGTCAACCTGATTGTGCTGCCCTTGCTTGCCTAGGGCAGTTGCTTCTCAGGTTGGTAGATACTGGGCTTAGTGCTGGAATGTGGATACTGGACTCATTTCCGATTTTCTGGCTCTTCAGCAATGTTGACCCAGGCCCTCCCCATCACATGGGATTAGAGGAAGGAGGTTTAGGTAGAGTCATTTGTGGCTACTCAGCATCTGAACTCCCTCCACATGTTTAGGACATTTACCTCTTTATGAATCTTGGTGTCCTAAAAAAGAGCCCCAAGGACCAGATACTCTCTTATTTTATTTTATCTTATTTTATTTGAGATGGAGTCTCGCTTTGTCACCTAGGCTGAAGTGCAGTGGGGTGATCTTAGCTCACTGCAACCTCTGCCTCCTGGGTTCAAGCAATTCTCCTGTCTCAGCCTCCTGAGTAGCTAGGGCTACAGGTGCCCACCATCACATTCGGCTGATTTTTATATTTTTAGTAGAGATGGGGTTTCACCATATTGGTCAGGCTTGTCTCGAACTCCTGACCTTAGGTGATCCACCCACCTTGGCTTCCCAAAGTGCTGAGATTACAGGCGTGAGCCACCACTCCTGGCCCAGATACTCCTCTTTCTAGTCTCTTTTAAAGGTAGGATAGGGACACATAACCGAGACTCGGCCAACAGGTGCACCTGCTCCAGAAGGAATCAGAAATTACTGGCACCAACAAATACGGATCCCTTTTCATGGGAAACTGCAGGGCAGCAAAAATATACAAGCTCCCAGAGCAGTGGTGCTCATGGTGGTATCCCGTGTCTGCAGCTGAAGATGGTGACAATGTAAGTTGTGGTCCAGCACTGGGCAGTGGCAACAGTGGTATCGTCATCTTAACCCCTGTGCTGTGATTGTACCTATAGCCTTGGCTGTGATCCTGAACTTCTGGTTCCTGTGTTTTTTGAGCCTATTTCTCTAGCCTTCCCAGTTATTCTATGAGTTGCCCAATAGCATTTAAACAAATTATTTTTCTGTTTAAATCAATCAGGGTTGGTTTCTGTTGCTTGCAACTGAGAACCCTGATTCTGTCTAACTAAAACTGGCTTCGGTCAGTCATTTGCAGATGCTTTTTCTCTTTCGCCGCCTGCATTCTTCATGCCTCTTCTCTCCTGGCAATTCCTCAAGTAATCCAGAAAAGGAGGAAAGAGCATGCAGAGAATTTGACCACAGCTGGGAAGCCAGCCAAGAGAACACTGAAGAACTTGACTATTAGATCTCCTACTTTGTTAGGTGGGGTGAATGCAATATTAATGAGACAGAAGGCTGTGAGCTGTCTTTTTATTTTTTTATCTCTAACTTGGTTATACAATGATACAATTATTACCTATGGTACTTAAAGGCCCATGAAGGCATGGACCAAGTCTCCCTTGTTTGCCCCAGTATCTAGGTCATACTAGGTACTCAGTAAGTAGTAGTAGGGGATGATGATGGAAGTTTGAGAAACAGAATTCAGGGAAGAGAAGCTTAATATATCCTTAACGTCTTTAAAAAAAGAATTGTCTCATCTATGTGGGAGCTAAAGATTAAGGTCTGCGAGTCTAGCCAACACTGCAAATATGTGGTGGTGTTGATTGAGGAGCAAGAGCCTGGAGCTTTAGCCATCAGACATTCAAAAGCAGAGATGACATTCTCCCAGGCAGAGCCTAACTTGGGTCTAGCCCAGACAGAATGCTGGTCCATTTCTTCTTGGAAGGGGGCCCCAGGAATGCCTGCAAGCTGAATTGAGATGGATCTCCAAAAAGCATTTTGAATCAGTTTCAAATGCATTGGCAGTCTGGGGGAGTCAATGTGAGTCTAGATAACCAAGGGCAGGGTTTCAGCTCTCTTAAGCAGAAAATAACTTCAATGCATCTCTCTTTTTTTTTCTTTTTTTCTTTTTTCTTTTTTTTTCTTGTTTTTTTTGTTTTTTGTTTTTTTGTTTTTCAGACGGAGTCTCACTCTGTCTCCCAGGCTGGAGTGCAGTGGTGCAATCTCAGCTCACTGCAATCTTCGCCTCCGGGGTTCAAGCCTTTCTCCTGCCTCAGCCTCCCAAGTAGCTGGGACTATAGGCGCCCACCACCACGCCCGGCTAATTGCATCTCTTGTAGTAAGCTTAGTTTTGAGTAACACTCTCACCTGTCTCATCTGGATTTGGGTCCTTGAGGATGCATAGTTCCAAACTGACTCAGGTGCTAATCCTTGTTCATGGGATTAACTAATGAACACTTAACCTTAGGCAGGCCTCTTAATTAAGTTGTTTAAGCTCTCATTTCCCAATTTTGAAATCCCTGGTTTCAAAATATAGGGTTTGAATTACTTTGCTCACCAATTTCTTATCTAAAATGTGGCATTTCCTATTACTTCTCTCAAGGACAAGAGTGTAGGCATGACCCACCGCACCCAGCCTAGCAGTGGTAAATTTAAAAAACGGAGAATAGGTTGAGTGCAGTGGCTCATACCTGTAATCCTACCATTTTGGGAAGCCAGGGTGGGCAGATCACTTGAGCCCAGGAGGTCGAGGCTGCCATGAGCCAAGATCACACCACTGCACTCCAGCCCAGGTGACAAAATGAGATCCTGCCTCAAAAAAAAAAAAAAAAAGATGGGAGGATGCTGACATCCTGTGACTTGCAAATACAATCTGACCTGGCACAATGGCTCACACCTGTAATCCCAGCACTTTGGGAGGCCGAGGCAGGCAGATCACATGAGGTCAGGAGTTCAAGACCAGCCTGCCAACATGATGGAACCACGTCTCTACTAAAAATACAAAAACTAGCCAGGCATGGTGGTGTGTGCCTGTAGTCCCAGCTACTTGGGAGGCTGAGACATGAGAATCACTTGAACCCGGGAGGCAGAGGTTGCAGTGAGCCGAGATTGTGCCACTGCACTCCAGCCTGGGCAACAGAGCGAGATCCTATCTCAAAAAAAATAATAATAATTAAATTAAATAAACAAATACAATCTATAACCAGTTGCAGAAACTGTAAACTGCTTTTTATGCTCAGCTTTCTTTGTTGCTGGAGCTGGATTGCCAGGGAACCTACTTCGAGCCCAGGCTTATCTTTAGATTCACATTGAACAGGAGAAGATGGTAAAGGGTAACATGCCTCATACTGCCTGAGGCTGTTGGAGCAGAGAGCTGTGAGATAGCATACACAGGCATATATTTTATTTTAATTTTTTATGTATTTATTTATTTATTTTGAGATGGAGTCTCGCTCTGTCGCCAGGCTGGAGTGCAGTGGCGGGATCTCAGCTCACTGCAACCTCCACCTCCCAGGTTCAAGCAATTCTCCTGCCTCAGCCTCCCAAGTAACTGGGACTACAGGAGCACGGCACCACGCCCAGCTAATTTTTGTATTTTTAGTAGAGACGGGGTTTCACCATGTTGGCCAGGATGGTCTCAATCTCTTGACCTTGTGATCTGCCCGCCTTGGTCTCCCAAAGTGCTGGGATTACAGGCATGAGCCACCATGCCCAGCCACACAGGCATATATTTTAGCTGTGCTGTCCAACTGGGTTTTAACATGTAGAATGTACGGCAAGTTGCTTTTGCTCATAAGCGTGCCGTGACTTTTTTTATCCTGGGATTCAAGTGATAAGCAGATTTGAAGGTCATAAGTGACAGCAGACAGGATGGTCATCTTATTTCCTCTGTTTTCTCCTGGAGAGGGGCCAGAGGACTCCAAAGAAAAGAGAGATGGGAATGGAAACAAACGAATCCCAGCAGGGGAGCAGGGAGGAGAGACGAAATGGCAGCTGACTTGAGAGCTCAGCTGCCAGCCAAAATCTGATGCTCTGCATTTCTCTGCATAAAGGAGCCCAGGCTTCCCAAATCCAGGCGCCCCAACATGATTGCAAAAGCCACACCCATCAGCCCACAGAAAGCCAACACTGCTGCAGAACCAGTGAGACACCTTGGGAGGCTGCCCGAGTTTCTGGAGATATCTCTGTAAAAGCTGCTTTTCTCCCTGGTGGATGCTTGAACCCCAACAAGTGGTGGCGGACGGGACCCAGAGCTGCCATACCGAGATGGAAAAAAAATTTTTTAAGGAAAAGTTAATTTCAGGAATTATGTTCTCAGTTTTGTTGTAGGGCTAGTTGCCAATTCCTTTTCCCACTGGCAGCAGGCAGGGCTGACTGAGCCAGCCCACAGAGGCTTCTCAATGAGCTTTGATGTCAACAAAGGTAGGCAGGGCAGGCCCCGGTGGAAAATTGTGAAGTCAGCAGAGTTATCTCCGGCACTCCTCCCTTCCCCTTGCTTCCCCTTTCTCCACCCATTTCCCCCTCTCTCGGCTTCCAGCTTCTCATTTCCCAGGGGACCCTGTAATATACGAAAACCCACTGTCATAAGATACGAGGAGCCGGCTCATGGCTCCAGCTATCAAAGTCTGCTTTTTCTTCCCAAGTCTAAAACAAACAAAGGCATGCATTCCATACATTTCCTAAGAAAAGAGAGGGCACACGAAAACCTTGTCCTTCGTGTTCTCTCAGTTAAACCCCAAGAGTTTGGAGCCTCAAGTTTAAAGCTGTCCTCTTGCCTCCTGGGGTTTTAAGAAGATTCAAAAGTGCCTCAAACCAATACAGCTGCTTGGTTTATGGCTCAAATTTAAACCACAAATTATAAAATGATAAATTGCTGCTCAAGTCTCTTCCAGGAAAGACTATGTTTTCAGATTAAGTTACAACCTCATGGACGTATGAGTGAGTCTAGCTGCTGACTAACTCTCACACTCATTTTCCTGCTGGAGATGTTTTTTTCTTTTTTCTTCATGAACATTCACTGTTTCTAAATGCTTTAAACAAAGAAAATGACCGAAGGCAGGAAAAACATCAGGGACTTCTTAACCCATGGAGCTTTGTGCTTTATTATGTAATGGCTATTTTTATTTTATGAGAATCAAAGGAAGTTTAAGAAATATGTTTGTTCTTGAGCACTTACAGTAAGAAAGGGCTTCATGGGGGCGGCTACACGCACTTCAAACACTAGCTGGCATGTGAGGTGTGTAGTAACTCAAAGCTGTTTTGGGGAATTTGGATGTTAAAGGATCTATCTGTTCAGTGATTTGGGCAGGATTGCAACATCAATTACTGCATTTTGTTACCATAAAAATAAATTCTTTGGAATTCTCTTATAGGGTCTGGTCCAGAAACAGATAAGTATGACAGGTAATTAGGGTGCATGCATGCTTTGTTGTAACGACTTCCCTGCCAGAGCTTTGGCAGGCAGGAGGTTAGGAGGAGAGATGAAATATGGACTTGTTTGAGGCAGCTATCTTGCCTCGCTGCAGGCTCCGTCACACAGACCTCATTTTGATCACCTGTGGCTGCAGGAGGCAGCTCCATGGTCCATCCTGCAGAGTACCTTGGTTATACAACTATGACGTGGTTTCTCCAAGGCCACTCCAGCCTTGAGGACCATGAGGCTGTGAGTCATAATCACTGTAGCATTTACTCCTAAATTCAACTCCTGCTTACTTTCCTCCTTGACTTTCCGTCCTCCCTTTCTTGGGCTACTCAGGTCCTTTTCTGATGTCATTTCACGCTATAAAGGCCCCCTCTACCCACTGCAGGCCCCGCCATGGCTGCTGCTCTCTGCTTGTCTTGAAGTCTGTCCTCATTGCTGCTGCTTTTTCTGGGATACTTCAAATTGTGGAGACAGTTCTTTTCCTGTGATTATAGCTCTTTCTTCCAATTTTGACTAGTCTGGCGTCTCTGTGATTATAGCTCATTAGGACTCCCAAGGCTAGAGAGGGCACTTAAAAAAAAAAAAACAGTTGCCTCGTTTTTATTTTTTAAGATAACATTTATTATAACTTACTTTTTCAGAGCAGTATGAAAAAGAAAGCAATAATGGTCATTAATCCCACAGTCCAGATAACCCCTAACAGTATTTTTTAAAATAAAAGTAATACATACACATGGGAAGAAAATTAAAACAGTAAAAAAAAGGTAGGAAAAATAAAAGCTCCCTCTTCTGCCCTGAGTTTCTCCTCTAAAATATAACTAGTGTTACTATTTTTTTTGTGCATCCTTATTATGACACATTTATGTATGTCCTCTAACAAAATTTTCCATGAGGGAGATCTTACTGTATTAATCATTCTGCATCTCATTATTTTCACTTTAAACGCCATCTCAGAGATCTTTCAAACACGAGCTGCAGATATACTGTCTCCTTTTTTTTTTTTGAGACAGTCTCTGTCACCCAGGCTAGAGTGCAGTGGCGCGATCTCGGCTCACTGCAACCCCTACCTCTCGGGTTCAAGCAGTTCTCTGCCTCAGCCTCCTGAGTAGCTGGGATTACAGGTGCCTGTCACCACGACCCGCTAATTTTTGTATTTTTAGTAGAGACGGGGTTTCACCGTGTTGGCCAGGCTGGTCTTGAACTCCTGACCTCGTGATCCACCCACCTCAGCTTCCCAAAGTGCTGGGATTATAGGCGTGAGCCACAGTGCCCGGCCATACTCTCTACTTTTAATGTCTGCACAATCTTTGTTAGGAGAGAATGTACCTTCCAAGTGAAAGGCACTCAGCTAACATCATTCCTGGCCCCTTTCTGTCCCTTTACTTCCACCACCCCTTGAGTGCAGGGTGATTTATCTGATTATATAAATTGAAACTTTCAGGTTCAATTCTGCCCTTTTCTTCTTAGGATGGAGGTGCCTACCACTCCTCCAGAAGTGGGCAGAACTGGAGAATGTCTATCCAATTCGGGGTTTCCACAGTAGGAAGCCTATTTGTCTCTCAGTATGAGACAATACATGGTGCAGCATGCAAATTAGCCTTTATCAGAGAGATTTCTGCCTTCACCTGCCGTTTTCTCAGTTTGCTCAGATTCTGAATGGGGAAGAAGGCTGCTATGTATTGGGCCTTTTCAGAGTCCTCAAATGTTATTCCTTATTTATATGTATCAAAATGTATTTAATCAGTTTCCTTTTTTTTTTTTTTTTTTTTTTTTTTTTTTTTTTTTTTTTTTTTTTTGAGACTAGGTCTTGCTTTGTCGCCCAGGCTGGAGTGCAGTGGCACAATCTCGGCTCACTGCAGCCTCAACCTCCCAGGCTCAAATGATCCTCCCACCTCAGCCTCCCAAGTAGCTGGGACTACAGGCACATGTCACCCTACTCGGCTAATTTTTTTTGCCCAGGCTTGTCTTGAACTCCTGGGCTCAAGTGATCTGCCTGTTTCATCCTCCCAAAGTGCTGAGACTACAGGAGTGAGCCACCACACCTGGCCAATTGGTTTCCTAATGATGGATGTTTAGATGGTTTCCAGTTCATTGCTAGAACAAATAACACCTCAGTGAATATCTTTATACATATATCTTGGTAAATTTTTGCAATCACATCAAAAGGTAGATTCCTGACCGGGCACAGTGGCTTACGCCTGTAATCCCAGCACTTTGGGAGGCTGAGGCTGGCAGATCACAAGGTTGGGAGTTCAAGACCAGCCTGGCCTAAATGGTGAAACCCTGTCTTTACTAAAAATAAATAAATAAATAAAAAATAAAAAGTAGTTTCCTTACAGATATTGCTAGACCAAAGATGTGTCTTAGTGTCCCAAATAAAGATGGGAGAAAAAGATTACCCTCAACCTTAATAAAAGTTGAAAAGGGGGTGCCTAGATAATACACTAATAATTATAATGGCAATAATTAACATTGATTTATTTCTCACTATATGCCAGGTTCTGTGCTAAGTACTTTATGTATACTAATATTTTTAAATCCTCATAACAGCCTTATGAGAGTGACTATTATCTCAGGTTTTTTTTTCTTTTTCTTTTTCTTTTTGAGACGGAGTCTTGCTCTGGCCCCCAGGCTAGAGTGCAGTGGTGCAATCTCCGCTCACTGCAAGCTCCATCTCCTGGGTTCATGCCATTCTCCTGCCTCAGCCTCCCCAGTAGCTGAGACTACAGGCGCCCGCCACCATGCCCAACTAATTTTTTATATTTTTAGTAGAGACGGGGTTTCACCATGTTAGCCAGGATGGTCTCGATTCCCTGACCTCGTGATCCGCTCGCCTCAGCCTCCCAAAGTGCTGGGATTACAGGCGTGAGCCACTGCGCCTGGCCTATTATCTCAGTTTTTTATAGTTGAGGATACAGAGATCAAAATTGTAAAATAACTAGCCCAAGATCACACAGCTAGTAACTAGCAGAGATGGAATTCAAGTCCATGTTTGTGTAATTTGGGAATTTATACCTCTAAGCACCAGACTAAAGGGTGGTCCCTATGGCATAGGGTGGTTGGTATTCTGGTCTAGAATTTGAAAATGTGTGAAGACCATTGGCTCAGATCTCAGCTCCCACATGCGCGTGTGTGTGTGTGTGTGTGTGTGTGTGTGTGCGCGCGCGTGTGTGTGTGTGTAATCATGATTAAGAACACAGAATGTGCAGTCAGACTATATGGGTTCAAATCCCACCTTTGTCTCTTACCAACTATGGATTGACTACCTTAGTTTCCTCATCTGCAAAATGGAGACTTTTAAGAAGATTAAGTTATTTAATATTTGTAAAACACTAAGGAACACTGCCTGACATCAAGTAAATCTTTCGTAAGTGTTTGTTATTCATTTATTTTACAATTATTTTTGATTCTAAAAGCAATATTTAAATATGTATTTGTATAATACTCAATAATTCAAGCAATATTCAGATATATATAATAATAAATGAAAGTCCCCCTCACCTTAAGCTTCTGCCACCACCTGACGCCACTGATTCCCATTCTTCCCTTTATAGATTAATGGTTAGTGTCTATGCCTTCAGACCTTGTTGTTTTTAACATGCATTTTTCTTTATATGTATGTAGTTTTATTTGTACACAACTGAGATTATTCTACTGGGACAGTAGCTTAGCATAGTGATTAATAAATAGACACTGGAGCAACATTGTCTGAATTCAAGTCCCAGCGCATCTACCTACCCACTGTGTGACCTTAGACAAGTACCCTAACCTCTGAGACTCAATTTTCTCATTAATTTCCACAACGAAAAATGACAAGCACCTGGCTTATTATGGAGATTAAATGAGTTAATATATGTAGAGCTCTTAAAACAGTGCCTGACACAGAAAATATTCAGTAAATGTTAGTTCTTATAATTACTCCTACATGTGCTGTACTGGGACTTGCTCTGTTTCTTTAACAATGTATCTTACGGGTTATCCCACAACAGCATATATAAAAATGCCTCATTTAAAAGCGGCTATAGGACAGGCAGGGTGGCTCGTGCCTGTAATCCCAGAACTTTGGGAGGTTGAAGTGGGTGGACTGCTTTGAGCTCAGGAGTTCGAGACCAGCCTAGGCAACATGGTGAAACCTCGTCTTTCAAAAAAAAATAAATAAACAAACAAACAAACAAAAAATTATCCAGGCATGGTAGCACACACTGTAATCCCAGCTACTTGGGAGGCTGAGGCTGGAGAATCACTTAAACCCGGGAGGTGGAGGTTGCAGTGAGCCAAGATGGTGCCACACATTCCAGCCTGAGCAACCCAGTAAGACCCTGTCTCAAGAAAAAAAAAAAAAAAAGTGGCTACATAGTGTTTCATAGTACAACCACGTTGTAGTTTATTTAGATTTGCCCCAATTTGGGTTGTTTCTAGCATTTGTATTCTTTCTTATGTGAGAATGTAGAATTCTAGAGTGAATACCACTCATCAGTATATTCCACTGTATTTAACAAACATTTATGTCACTTACTACATGTCAATTTCCTAATGATCTTACTCATTTAATACTTATATTAACTCTATTAAAGTAGGGGCTATTTAATCCCTATATAACAGATGGGGAAATTGAGGCACCGGCTAGTTAAGTAACCTGCCCGGGATAGCATGGCCAGGAAGCTGGGGACTGGGATTCCAACCCAGGCAGTCTGGCTCCTGAGTCCATGCTCTTCACCACCACACTCAGAACCTCTCTTCTGTGTTCTAAAATCTGTGGCCTGCACTTCATTAGAACTCTGAGCCTCATCTCATCACAGTTTACACCTAAACTATGGATGGGAATTCACTGTCTTTGGAATACACTTAGGAATATACAAGTAATCTAAGGGATAACATGATTGCTAAACCAATCTGACTCTTTGAACTACCAGGAGTGAGCCTGTCTAAGGACTGCTCCTGACAACAGCCAGCCAGCATTGAGAAAGCTCTTCAGCGATGATACCAGCACGTTCCTCCAGAGGCCCCGGGTCTGGTCTCTCAACTGTGTCTCTGTGCCACACTGGCCCACTGAGCAAACTCACAATGCAGGGCAGCAGACAGCCTTAAAATAAACAAACATGTTTTTGTTGTGCCTGGTTAGGGAACAGTATCTATCCAATTAGGTAGTAGAAAACTCATGTAAATAATCTGTCCTTTTTTTTTCAATTCCTGCTATGTGGGAGTCTTTCACAACTGACTTGGCCAACTCAAATTCCTAAAATGCTAAGGTTCAGAAAGTCTGGTCAAAAGTTTGCTAGTAAAATATGAAACTCTGTCTTCTCTGTCCTCTATCCCCCACCCCTACCCTCAAGCTACTTTAGCTTTCAAACATGTATGAAATGCTTTTTTCTTTAAAGATACGGGTGAGCTATTTCTTCTGGAGTATGTCCAGACAATCTGGCAAATGCACACTTGGCATTAGCCATAGGGAAGCACATTAAAAAAAAAAATCAGAGGAGCAACAAATAAAATTAGGGCATATATGGGCCTATCCTTCTTACAAGTCAGAATATCTTTCCAAATGGAAAATTTCATGAAACTCAATGGGTTTAATTTTTTTTTCTTTTGCTTTGTTAATGGAAAGAAATACATTCACAGACACATGTAATTTAATATTCTGGAAAGTTCTGACATTAATGATAAGAGTTTACATTTTAATTTCAAATATTATTGCTCATTCTAACATATTAAAACCTGCATTTTTCCTTTTATAAATATACTTCTATCTCTGGGTTGTGTCCTTATGAAAAGAAGTACCGAAAGCCAGTCTTTCACTCATCCCAAAGCTTAACTTTTGGTTCAAGGAGCTTCCTATCCTGTTCCAGCTGTGACATGTCGAAAGTAGAACTGGAAATTGTGGACAATTTGCTGTACTCTATGAATCTTTGCTGTGGTTCTACTCCTTTGAATTTTAGGAAATAAGGTAGGAGACAGGGAGTTGTATCGGGCCATTCTTGCATTGCTATAAAGAAATACCTGAGACTGGATAACTTATAAAGAAAACAGGTTTAATCAGCTCATGGTTCTGCAGGCTTTAAAGGAAGCATCATGCTGGCATCTGCTGGGCTTCTGGTAAAGCCTCAGGGAGCTTTCAATCATGGCAGAAGACAAAGGGAGAACAGGAACTTCACATGGCAAAAGCAGGAGGAAGGGAGAAAGAGAGAGAGTGGGAGGGAGGTGCCACACACTTTTACATAACCAGATCTCACAAGAACTCACTATCAGGAAGATGGCATCAAGCTATGAGGGATCCACCCTCATGATCCAAACACCTCCCACCAGGTACTACCTCCAGCATTGGGGATTACAATTTAATATAAGATTTGGGTGGGGACAAATATCCAAAACTGTACCAAGAGGGAATCATGGGGAGAGACTCTGATAGGAACAGGGAATGGGTCCTGTTCAGGGACTCCTTTCTACTTTTACTGTTCACATCATCCAAAGGGACAAACTGCCTTTACAACATACGTTTAATCCAACTCCTCTCACAGAGAGATAGTTGAGCAAGGTGTAGACTGGTTTGGGATGGAACAATAGGCTAGTCTTACCCTTGATCACAGCACATAAAGCTGGAAATTGAATACAGGAAACTATATCCCAGCAGATTATTAAGACCAAAGACAGGCCAGGCACGGTGGCTCACACCTGTAATCCCAGCACTTTGGAAGGCAGAGGCAGGCGGATCACCTGAGGTCAGGAGTTCAAGACCAGCCTGGACAACATGGTGAAACCGTCTCTACAAAAAACACAAAAATTAGCCAGATGCAGTGGCACTTGCCTGTAGTCCCAGCTACTGGGGAGGCTGAGGGAGGAGAATCACTTGAACCTGGGAGGCAGAGGTTGCAGAGAGCCAAGATAGCGCCACAGCCTCGGAGACAGAGTAAGACAGTCCCCCACACCCTCCCCCCACCAAAAAAAACAAAGACTAAAGACAGAGGTTGATTGCAAAAGAGTTGATCCATTTTTTTTAGTTAAAATATCAATCAATCGGCCAAGCATGATGACTCATGCCTGTAATCTCAGCACTTTGGGAGGCCGAAGCAGGCGGATCACCTGAGGTCAGGAGTTTGAGATTGGCCTGAAACAACATATAGTGAAACTCCCTCTCTACTAAAAAATACAAAAATTAGCTGGGTGTGGTGGCACACACCTGTGGTCCCAGCTATTTGGGACACTGAGGCAGGAGAATCACTTGAACCTGGGAATCAGAGGTTGCAGTAAGCCGAGATCACTCCACTCTACTCTAGCCTGGGCGATAGAGGCAAAATTCTGTCTCTCAA
This sequence comes from Hylobates moloch, assembly GCF_009828535.3. NCBI lineage: Eukaryota > Metazoa > Chordata > Mammalia > Primates > Hylobatidae > Hylobates > Hylobates moloch. Next base: position 82,877,299 of record NW_026652290.1, on the reverse strand, counting down.
AAATACAAAACAAAACAAAATATCAATCAATCACACACAAAAAAAATCAATCACTATGCCCTCCTGGCCCCTGTTAAAGAAGTAGACTCAGCAGCCATGTTTTGTACCATGAGATCTAGCTCTCTGGACTCATGAATGATTGGATCGGGGTGGGCACCTGATTTAAGAACAACCAAACCATAGATTGGCCAGATTCCCATGACCTGTAATCAGATATGAAAAGATACATTGGACCCATCAGTGCTTCTCTCTCATGAATGGCATGAAAGTAGAGAAATTACCAGTTCATAGCAGGACAGAAAGGAGTATGGCTGACTGTAGCTATGCTAATGAAATACAGTGAAGACTTACAAATTTGTAATTGGTAATGGCCGGGTGCGGTGGCTCACGCTTGTAATCCCAGCACTTTGGGAGGCCGAGGCGGGCGGATCATGAGGTCAGGAGATAGAGACCACGGTGAAACCCCGTCTCTACTAAAAATACAAAAAATTAGCCGAGCGTGGTGGCAGGCGCCTGTAGTCCCAGCTACTCGGAGAGGCTGAGGCAGGAGAATGGCGTGAACCCGGGAGGCAGAGCTTGCAGTGAGCCAAGATCGCGCCACTGCACTCCAGCCTGGGTGACAGAGCGAGACTCCGTCTCGGAAAAAAAAAAAAAAAAAAAAAAAAAAATTTGTAATTGGTAAAGTGTACAGCCACCTCAAATTGAGAACTAGCTTTTAGCACTAGTTTCTCTGAAGCTGGCCCTTTATGGTTTTTGTTCTTGGGTTTCCAAAAGCTTCCATTATCTTATCATGTATTTTTCTGAATGTTCTTATACTTGAGCTAACTGGAATGAGTATCTGATACTTGCAGCCAAAATAAAGCCAAACTAAAGCATTATCAAATAGGCAAGCAAAAATGGAGCCAAAATAAAGGAGACTGAGGAATCAGGAAAGTCTAAACCAGAAGTAATAGAAGTGCGTGACTTTGTTAAGGCTCATGAGGTTGCAAATAATGTTACTGAAGTCAATTCAAGTCGATGAAAGAAGAAGGAAAAAAAGGAATTCATATATTCATGTGGAGGATACTGAAGTAGCTCAAGGACAGCCAGGACTCTTAAACATTAGTTCCAGACAGTTCCTCAAACTGTTAATCATAAAGTTATTACCATATGACCCAGCAGTTCCACTCCTATGAAAACATATGTGCACACACAATGTACACCAATGTTCATGGCAGCATTACTCATGATAGGCAAAATGTAGAAACAACTCAAATTCCCATAAAGTGATAACCAGATAAACAAAATGTGGTATGTCCATATGATGGAATATTATTTGGTTATAAAAAGAAATGAAGCTCTGATACATACTACAAAATGGGTTAACCTTGAAAAACTTAATGCTAAGTGAAAGAACCCAGACACAGAGGGCCACATATTGTATGATTGATTCCATTTATATGAAATGTCCAGAATAAACAAATCCATATAGACAGAAAGTAGATTAATGATTGCCAGGGGCTGGGTAGAATGGGGAATGGTGGGCAGTGACTGCTAGTGAGCTCAGAGTTTCTTGTGCAGGGATGAAAATGTTCTAGAATTAGATCGTGGTGATGCATAACTCTATACTAAAACCTACGGAACTGTACACTTTGAAATATTGAATTTTATGTCATGTGAATTACATTTCAATAAAGCTGTTATTATAAAAATTTTATATATATAATTTTTATAATTATATATACATATATAACAAAACAAACAAAAAATGAATGTCACAAAGTGGAAAGCCGGGAAGAAACCACACAAAACTTCCTCACACTCTCTCTCTTCTCTGTGTCCCTGTGGACACCTGCTTCATTCTTGTCACGCTACAAATCTTAGCTTTTACATGCACATGGTAGACAGATGATGGCTACCCCACCGTTCAAAATTTACATGTTGTGATAAAGACTGACTAGATGGTCACCTACCCATTTTCTCTTCTTTCTGGGCATACAACTGGACTGTGTTTCCCAGCATCCCTTCCTGTCAGGTAGGGCCATGTAATGAACTGTGGCCAGTAGAATGGGGGCATGATGCATACTATTTCCAGGTCTAACCCATTTAAAAAATCTCCTGTGCACCTCTTCAGCCTCTCCCTCTTCCCTTGACTAAGGTCTTAGAAAACAGTGAAGCCACTAGATGGAAGGAACCTGGGCACTTAATAAAATTTATGGAGCATAGCATTTCTCTCGTCTCCATCCTCCATTGGCCTACATTAAAGTATGATGTGGTTGAGAAATAAACTGAAGCCGTTGAGATTTGGGGATTGTTTGTTATAGCAGTTAACCTTCTTTGACCAATACATATGTATCCTCTGTATAGGAGACTAACTCATATTGACTGGGTTAATCTCAATTCTAATTTGAAATCCTCAAGTGAGAAAATCATATTATCTCAAACTGTGTCAGATGGTTTCCTAGTTCAGTCAACTGACATCAGGGAATGAGGTTACAGGGCATAGATACAGTCTCCTAGGGGCCTATCCATGTAAGTGAACAGCATTTCTTAGAGGAAAGATGTCTACTATAGTGGTTAAATATTAGGGGTCATTATGAATTAGAGAGATGAAGGTACAATGCCTAGCGCGCACACACACACACACACACACACATGCTCTAGTTCCTAATTCTAAAGTTCCTTGTAGGCAATTTGAAAAATACAAAAAAAATTGTCACCATTTGTTAGCACTTCCTTTCCTCCTTAATTCCCATTTTTTTGCTTCCTCCCATCTTTCGAGGCAGTAAAGTGTAGTAGATAAAAGAGGCTAAAGCCCTAGAATGACATGACTGGGTGTATGTTTGTTTTCACACTGCTATAAATAAATACCCAAGACTGGGTAATTTATAAAGGAAAGAGGTTTAATTAACACATAGTTCCACATGGCTGGGGAGGCCTCAGAAAACTTACAATCATGGTGAAAGGAGAAGGGGAAGCAAGGACCTTCTTCACATGGAGGCAGGAGAAAGAAGTGTGAGGAGTGAAGGGGGAAGAACCCCTTATAAAACCATCAGATGTCTTGAGAACTCACTCACTATCGTGAGAACAGCATGGGGAAACTGTCACCATGATCCAGTCACCTTCCACTGGGTCCCTCCCTCGACACAAGGGGATTATGGGAATTACATTTCAAGAAGAGATTTGGGTGCAGACACTGCCAAACCACATCACCTGGACATAGCCTACCTTTACCATTTTTCTGTATCTGTGGCTTTGGGGAAAAGTACTGACTTGCTCTCTGTCTTAATTTTTTCATCCATATGGTTAATGATAGCACTTACCAGAGGGTTCTCATGAAGATTAAGTGAGTTAATACCTGTCCAGTGCTTAGTATATAGTGCCTGATTCATAGTAAGTACTTACTTACTGTTAGCTGTTATTATGTATCTGAAACTGCATTCCAGTGTTTCTGCATCCTTTCTTGAATATTCTAAGGATGGAAGATTACTTTGTCTTTAGGGGCAACTCTTTTTATTTTATTAATTTATTTTTTTTTAGACAATGTCTCGCTCTTTCGCTCAGGCTGGAGTGCAGCAGTGCAATCTCGACTCACTGCAACCTCTGCCTCCTGGGTTCAAGCTATTCTCCTGCCTCAGCCTCCTGAGTAGCTGGGATTACAGGCAGGTGCCACCACGCCCAGTTAATTTTTGTATTTTTAATAGAGACAGGGTTTCACCATGCTGGTCAGAATGGTCTTGAACTCCTGACCTCATGATCTGCCCGCCTCAGCCTCCCAAAGTGTTGGGATTACAGGTGTGAGCCACCACGCCCGGCCTATTCTATTCTATTCTATTCTATTCTATTCTATTCTATTCTATTCTATTCTATTCTATTCTATTCTATTCTATTCTATTCTATTCTATTCTATTCTTTATTTACTTTTGAGACAGAGTCTCACTCTGTCACCCAGGCTGGAGTGCAGTGGTACAAACTTGGCTCACTGCAACCTCCGCCTCCTGGGCTTAAGTAATTCTCCTGTCTCAGCCTCCTGAGTAGCTGAGACTATAGGCACGTATCACCATGCCCGGCTAATTTTTATATTTTTAGTAGAGACGGGGTTTCACCATGTTGGCCAAGTTGGTCTTGAACTCTTGTCCTCAAATGATCCACCATCCTCGGCCTCCCAAAGTGCCAGGATTACAGCTGTGAGCCACTGCTCCAGTCCAGGGGCAACTCTTTTTAAATTCTTGAGGACCCAAAGGAAGTAACAAACAACTGTACTTGGAAGTCCCTGAACCAGTAGAGTAATCCAAATGCAAATGTTTTAGATGAAGACACTGAGGTTTCTATTTAACAACGCAAAAAGCCATTTTTACTGGGAGCAGGTATAGCTGTCCAGACTATCAAGTTTCCTCTGCTGATGGTCAGAAACAAGAACTTGGGGTTCTAGAACTTGAGTCAATAGGAGGAGACGCCCTCTGGGAGGGGAGGCAAACCTTTGCACAACTGTGGCAGGCTGAAAACAAAGGAGTGGACCTGTGGTGGAGAGTCCCTGGAAAGAGGCTTACAGGGAACTTTAGGAGCAAATGATATCTAATGTTCAGTGTTAAAGTTTTTTTCTGCACTGTAATTCTCTATGTAATCCTCGAGACTTTGTAAGGTTTGTTAAAACTGTAGCCAGATGATAGAGAATGACAGTCAGCTGGAAAAGCTATTCTGAGACATGTGAGAAGTGATTGGGGAAGGAGGCTGGGGCAATGCTGTGGAGTGCATGGGGATCAGGTAACAGGATGAGTTGGGAAATATGCAGACATGTGTTGGAGGGTCTCAGAAATACCCGGAGAGGGGACCGGACTGCTGTGACCATAGAGAATGAAGAGAAGAGTTACGGCATATGAAAGTACACAAATCCAGTGAGGCTGGGAAAGCTGGAGGATCTCTCTCTCTCTCTCTCCATACATGAATTGTGTGTTTGTGTGTATGTGTAGAATATATATCGACATTGGGTTTATAGGATATGTAGATCGCTTTTCACCTTGTTTTTCACTTAACTTTATATCATGAGCCTTTCTTAATATTCTTTTTTTTTTTTTTTTTTTTTGAGACGGAGTCTGGCTCTGTCGCCCAGGCTGGAGTGCAGTGGCACGATCTCAGCTCACTGCAACCTCCACCTCCCTCCGGGTTCACACCATTCTCCTGCCTCAGCCTCCCGAGTAGCTGGGACTATAGGCGCACACCACCACGCCTGGCTAATTTTTGTATTTTTGTAGAGACGGGGTTTCACCATGTTGGCCAGGATGATCTCGAGCTCTTGACTTCGTGATCCTCCTGCCTCGGCCTCCCAAAGTGCTGGGATTACAGGCATGGGCCACCGCACCTGGCTCTTAATATTCTTTGATATTGTTCAAGTATATAATGAATAATGGCCTCAATAACCTATTGTATGATTATGCTATAATTTATTTAGCTGATGTCAATTATGGGACATTTAGATTTTTTGCAGTTTTTCACTTTTATAAATAATACTTGCAGTGAATATTCTTACCTATTCTTTGTATATTAAAAGACTCATTTTCTGAGTTCTCAGAAGTGTATTTTCTATGGCAAATGGTATGAACAATTTTAAGGCTTTTGGTAGATTAACAAATTGCTGGCTAGAAAGATCATCCCTAGGGCCGGGCGCACGTCTGTAATCCCAGCACTTTGGGAGGCTGAGGCCAGTGGATCACCTAAGTTCAAGAGCAGCCTGGGCAACAACGTGGTGAAACCCCATCTCTACCAAAAAAAAAAAAAAATGGCCAGGAGTGGTGGTGTGCACCTGCGGCCCTTGCTGCTCTGGAGGCTGAGGTGGGAGGATCACTTGAGCCTGGGAGGCAGAGGTTGCAGTAAGCCAAGATTGTGCCACTGCACTCCAACCTGGATGACAGAGTGAGACCCCATATAAAAAAAAAAAAAGAAAGATCATACCCTTGAAGGACTCCATAAGCACCCCCAGCCTCCCACCCTGAAATTATATAGGCATACATTTCATCATATCATGGGGTTACTTGCAGATTTTGGGGGATGAGGTGTGCTCATTTAAAGAAAATGAACATAGTCTGGCATGCTGGTGCCTGTCTGCAGTTCCAGCTACTCAAGAGGCTGAGGTGGGAGGATCGCTTGAGCCCAGGAATTCGAGGCTGCAGTGAGCCATGATCACACCACTGCACTCGAGCCTCGGTGACGTGGGGTAGACCTTGTATCCAAAGAGAGAGGGAGAGAGAGAGAAAGGCTGAATATGATGGACGCAAGAAGGCATTTGCTTAGTTACCAAGAGGTTTCACTAACAAAATATATCTCAGTTTTCATGTCAGAAGAACTGCTTTTATTTACTTGAACAATAGTCTCTCTTTAGCAGTTTTGGCAGTGGATAAACATCAGTATTTCTTTTTTTTTTCTTTTGAAACGGATTCTCGCTCTGTCACCCAGGCTGGAGTGCAGTGGCGGGATCTGGGCTCACTGCCAGCTCTGCTTCCCGGGTTCACGCCATTCTCCTGCCTCAGCCTCCCGAGTAGCTAGGACTGCAGGCGCCTGCCACCACGCCTGGCTAATTTTTTTGTACTTTTAGTAGAGACGGGGTTTCACCGTGTTAGCCAGGATGGTCTCGATCTCCTGACCTCGTGATCCACCCGCCTCGGCCTCCCAAAGTGCTGGGATTACAGGCTTGAGCCACGGCGCCCAGCCATCAGTATTTCTTATAAAGAGAGCTCTCTAGCTTTCCTCACAGGGAGCTAATTCTTAATTCTACCTTTTCTACTTTGGAGGCAAGGTGAAATAATCCATTCTTTGGTGTCATGATTGAGGGAAAACCTTCTCTCCAACTCTCTCAAATTTACCCCTACAAGTAGGTATCCTGGCTGAAGCTAAATGCCTACTAGGCTTACAAAACATATTTACAGTGACCATGAGCTTATGTTAAAAGCAATGGCATTGAAACCCAGAACTGGTGTTCTCACTAATAGTTTCTACCTTATATAGGGTAAATGTCATCATGGAAATATCAAACAGGAAACGTGATGGGGGCAGGGAGACCATTTATAGGACTGGGCTGACATGGAATGATGTCCACTAGAACACGAAGGGTTTCAAGGCCGAGTGGATGTCACAGCCATGAGATGAATGTTGCAAGTGATATGTTCATACTCACACCAGCTGTCCTGGCTCTCCCTTAAGTGCATATCTCAGTTCAAGGATAACCATGAGCAGCTCAGAGCCCTCAGCACCCCAGGTGGGCAGGAACGTGTAGGGCACGGGCCACTTTGAAACCTCTACCCTGTTCCTGACCCTGTTCCCACATGGAGAAAGTATGGGTCAGGGAAAGCATCTATGCAAGCTGTTCAATGAGCATGTTTTAGGTGTAGCAGTTTTTCTCTGACTTCATTAATTCATGGGAAGTAATTCTCTAGAAGTACATTAGAGCTCTTTTACTTGTTTTAAACAACACTGTTGCTGACTACCAAAGTAATGCAGTACAGTGTAGGAATAGAAAAAGAAATAAAAGTCATCCACAATCCCAGAACCCAGAGATAACCACCATTAACATTTTAGTAAATGTTTTTGTTCTCTTATCCATAGATCTATAGACACATGGTCATCTCTTTTGTAATTCTGAGATCATACAGTAGTACTATTTTGTAATCTCCTCTTTTCATTTAACAAAATGTCAACATTTTCCCACATCATTAAACATTTTTACAATATGATTTTTTTTTTTTTTTTTTGGAGACAGAGTCGCTCTTTGTCACCCAGGCTGGAGTGCAGTGGTGCAATCTCGACTCACTGCAACCTCCACCTGCCAGGTTTAAGTGATTCTTCTGCCTCAGCCTCCTAAGTAGCTGGGATTACAGGCGTGAACCACCACGCCTGGCCTACACTATGATTTTTACAGCTACATGGTATACTAACCTACGGATGTAGCATTAATTATTTAATCATGACCACCTGATTGCACCTGTAAGTTGTTTATGGTATTGCACCATTAAAAATAATATTGTGAGAAGACTTTCTGTTAGACAAATCTTTGTATATAGCTCTGATTATTTCTTTTGGGCTAATTCCTTAGTGTGAAATTGCTTAGTTAAAGGTAGTCACATTTTGGAGCTTTTGATAAACAGTACTAACTTGCTCTCCAGAAATGTTGAATATTTCACACACCTGTATATGAGAGTACCTGTTTAACTGTCTTCTCATCTATGCTAAACAATTTTTTTCTTTGTTTGTTTTGAGACAAAGTCTCGCTCTGTTGCCCAGGCTGGAGTGCAGTGGCATGATCTCGGTTCACTACAACCTCTGCCTCCTGGGTTCAAGCGATTCAGCTGCCTCAGCCTCCCGAGTAGCTGGGACTACAGGCGTGTGTCACCATGCTCAGCTAATTATTATTATTATTATTATTGGTATTGGTATTTTTAGTAGAGACGGGGTTTCACCATGTTAGCCAGGATGGTCTCAATCTCCTGACCTCATGATCTGCCCACCTCGGCCTCCCAGAGAGCTAGAATTATAGGAGTGAGCCACCGTGCCTGGCCAAGAATTTTTTTAAAAAACACCTTTTACCAGGCACAAAAAGACAAACCGCATGTTCTCATGTATTTGTGGAATCTAAAAATAAAAACAATTCAACTCATGGAGATAGAGAGTAGAAGGATGGTTACCAGAGATTGGGAAGGGTAGTGGGACAGGTAAGGGTGAGGTGGGGATGGTTAATGAGTACAGAAAAAAAACCAGAATGAATAAGACCTGGTATGTTATACCACAAGGTGACTATAGTGACTAATAACTTAATTGTAGATTTTTATATAACTAAAAGATTCACGCCTGTAATCCCAGCACTTTGGGAGGCCGAGGCAGGCAGATCACGAGGTCAGGAGATTGAGACCATCCTGGCTAACACGGTGAAACCCCGTCTCTACTAAAAACACAAAACATTAGCCAGGCATGGTGGTGGGCGCCTGTAATCCCAGCTACTCCGGAGGCTGAGGCAGGAGAATGGCGTGAACCCGGGAGGCAGAGCTTGCAGTGAGCCGAGATCGTGCCACTGCACTCCAGCCTGGGCGACAGAGCGAGACTCCATCTCAAAACAAACAAACAAACAAAAAGACTACATATTAGGTACAGTGTACACTGCCTGGGTGATGGGTGCACCAAAAATCTCAACCACTGACCTTTTTACTGTCTTCTTAGCTTCACCTTTTCCAGAGTGTCATATAGTGGAATTATACAATATGTAGCCTTAGTAATATGCATTTAAGTTTCCTCTGAGTCTCTTCATGGCTTGATAGCACATTTCTTTTTAGCACTGAATATTTCATTGTTTGGATACACCACAGTTTATTTACTCATTTACCTACTGAAGGACATCTCAGTTGCTTCCAAGTTTTACCAATTATAAACAAAGCTGCTATAAATATGTAGAGATTTTTGTGTGGATGTACTGATTTTTAAATATTCTTGTTCTTATATATACTTATTAGTGATTTGTATTTCTTCTTTTATGAAATGCCTGCTCACATCCTTTGTCACGCCCACATTTTTTTTCTTTTTTCTTTTTTTTTTTTTGATACGGAGTCTCGCTCTGTCACCCAGGCTGGAGTGCAGTGGCACGATCTCAGCTCACTGCAAGCTCCACCTCCCTGGTTCAAGCCATTCGCCTGCCTCAGCCTCCTGAGTAGCTGGGACTACAGGCGTGTGCCACCACATCTGGCTAATTTTTTGTATTTTTAGTAGAGACGAAGTTTCACTGTATTAGCCAAGATGGTCTCGAACTCCTGACCTCGGGTGATCCACCCACCTTGGCCTCCCAAAGTGCTGGGATTACAGGCGTGAGCCACGGTGCCAGCCCTTGCCTACATTTATTGACCTGCTGTCTGGCCAACTTGATAAGCCTGGTTGCATGCAGGATACTGGATAACTGAGACCAGCAACTGCTGGCAACAACAGGAAGATGCTTCCCCCACAATTTTGACCCTGGGAGGCACTTGGGCTCTTCCACAGGAATGTCTTCTCACTTTTGGGTGAGGACAGCCCATTTCACATGAAGGACTCTCTGGACCTGGGTCATGGCTCACCTCATGGGCTGATGCAAAAATGCAAGCACAGCTGGGCATGGTGGCTCACACCCGTAATACCAGAACTCTGGGATGCTGAGGTGGAAAGATTGCTTGAGGCCAGGGTTTGAGACCAGCCCTGGCAACATACCAAGACCCCATCTCTACAACAACAACAACAACAAAGTCACATTTTGGAATCGAATTCAGGTTTCAGTTCTGAGGTAACCTTGTACTCATTTTAGTTTTATAACAGATCCTCCAGAAACTTCAATCATCACAGTTTAAATGGAAGGGAAGCCTTATCTGAAAATGTCATTCAGCTAAGTGCAAGTCTCCCAGGTACTCAAGAAGGAAAAGTCCCTATTCTGACTAGGAGGATTTTGATGATGAGCATCAATGGCTTTATGCAACTAGACATGCTGTTATTACAGATCATTCACATCTTGATCAAACACTTAGTTTGGGCCAAGCAAAGTTTTAGGCTAAGAAGAGAGTGAGGAATGATACGAAAAGCTTTTTGACCATGTATCTGGAGACACACTCATGTATGTGCACACATGTGCCTTCTGTTTGCACGTATAGGCACATACAATTATTCTAAAAGAAACTAAAGGGAATAACATGCACAAAAGCAAATTATTCATTTTTTTTCCTGTTTCTTTTCTCCCCAAAATTGCAGACTGCTTAGATGCAAATTAATACAGTAACACCAAAAGAATCCTAAAGTCACAGCTGATTGCTCTGATGAACCTGACAGGCACTAGAAGATTGCTTACTAAAGTCTGCAAGCAAAATAAAGAAACTGTTTCTTACACCCATTGTAAAGGCTCTGTGTGCTTTAATTACATCCACCAAAGACCATAAACTCAGGGTGGGAAACTTCCAGGTCTTTAATCTTAATTGTTGTAGTCCAAGTATTTCATTGCAGTTGAAAACCACAGACTTCTTACATTTCTAGTTAAAATTTATTTTTTAAATGCATGGTTTTTGTTTTTTGTTTGTTTGTTTGTTTTTTACTCATAGACTTCTAAGTAAAAGTCCATAGACTTGGAAAGAGAAGGGTTTAAAGTAAAACAAAATAAATCTTAGGTTTTATTGTTATTATTACTTAAGTCAGAGGCAATTTTAACTTTTTGTCTTTATATAGCTTCTTCACAATGTTTTGATACTGCATTTGATCATTTGGTTATTGGATATAAAGTTTGTGTTGTAAAGGACTGCAAACTAATGCTTTTTTTAAAATGTGCAATTGAGATGTCATCTAATGATACATCTGTTTCTGGTTAATCAGGATGTTTTACCAAATCCTTAAAAGCTTACTGAGGTTCAACTGTGGTTTGGGATAAAATATACATAGATGAGGAATATTTGACTTATTTTTGTGTGGAACATGAAGTAGTATAAGAAATAGACTTTTCAAAGAAGAATAAGACATGATGAAAAAGAAACTGTTATCCAGGAAATTGGTACTATATTAGCCTACAGTACAGACAAACTGAATAATGGAGTAACGAGGATAGTATATGGGTGAGGAAAGAGCATCCAGTAGATAACTAAAAAACAGCCTAGGAAATCAGGTTCTTTGGCCTATGGAGATGGGAGAGAGAACTTGGTAACCCTTGCTTGCAAGCATACTCAGGTACTCTGAATTCTAAAAATTTTTAGGCTGTGCACGGTGGCTCATGCCTGTTATCCAATCCCTTTGGAAGGCTGAGGCAGGAGGATTGCTTGAGCCCAGGAGTTCAAGACCAGCCAGGGCAACATGGCAAAACCCCATCTCTACCAAAAACAAAACAAAACAAAACCACACACACACAAATTAGCCGTGTGTGGTGGTGTGCACCTGTAGTCCCAGCTACTCAGAAAGCTGAGGCATGAGGATCACTTCAGCCCAGGAGGTTGAGGCTGCAGTGAGCCAAGATCACAATGCTGCACTCCATTCTGGGTGACAGAGTGAGACCCTATCTCAAAGAAAATAAAATAAAATATTCCTCTTCATACTTCAGCTCAAGTTAATTTTCTGTTTCTGATCTTCTTTATTCATTCATTTAACAAATATTTATTGAACACCTACCATGTGCCAGGTGCTTTTCTAGGAGCTGGGAATTCAGCAGTGAACAAAACAGACAAAATCCTGCCAAATTCCTTTAAACTGTAGCCTGTATTTTTTTCTTTCCACTTTCAGACCCCCCCTTTCAGTCTTTAATCCCCTGCAACTTGATTTTTTCCTCCACCATCAAGATAAACAACTCTCTAAAGACCAGTGATCTCGTAATCACTAAATCTAGTATCCGTTTCTCACTTCTCATCTTCCTTGGACTCTGTAGCGTTTAACAGCTTCCAACTTCCATCATTTAAAAAAAAAAAAAAAAAAAAAAAAAAAAAAAACCTTTTGGCTCCTTTTGGTTCTGTAATAGGGCACTAGCGGGATTTGCCTCCTATTGCTGTTATTGTTTCTTCTCTGACACCTTCTCTTGCCTCCTAAATATTGGAGGTCCCTCAAGTTCTACATTCTGCTCATTTCCATTTTTTTCCCTTAAATCTTTTTCTTCTAAGATTTCTCATAACTTAAACCATTGGCTCTATTGAGAAGTCTCCTGTGTGTACATTCCCAGACCCAACCCTCTCCTAAACCACAGTCCACGTTTCAAACTGTGTGCTGGAGGCTTCCATCTGGACATCTGGTTATGACGCCAAGCACAATCTGTTTAAAACTGAACGCAGTACTTGTACCACTCAGAGTTCTCTATTGCAAACAACAGAAACCCACTCTGGCTGACTCAAACAGAAAACAAATTCGCTGGGAGGGTATCAGGTAGCTCCTTCAGTCGATAGGAAGATCAGAGGGCCAGGCACAGAAAATGGGCAGAAACCCAGGCAGTGTAGGGCAAGAGAGCATGGGCAAGTTTACTCTTTAGGAGGAGTCTGGTGAGGACGCTGCCCTGGAGTGGGCTGACCTACTTCCTACCTCTGCACACCATCACTGTTGCTCTTCAATTTCTTAACCATCTTCAAGCATGGTCTCTGACTGCTAGTTTTTGTATCACTGCCCCCCAACTCATCCCTGCCATTAAAAGACCTGGGTTGAGGCATTCACTTGGCCTAGGACATGTGCCTGGGCCCCAGCTGTCAAAGATGACCTCTGATTCCCTTTAGCTTCCCACAAAGGTTAATTCATCGCTGTATTTTCTTTTCTCCAGTCACATCATTTCTTTAAGTTCCCATTTTAATATAATGCTGCCATTATTCTCTCCATCACTGGGAGCTGAACCTGGATAACCTGTTTTACTCCCTCCTCTTCCTTAGCTTCTGAGGCAATCAGTCCACCCACCTCTGCGAGGGTTTTGTTTGTTGTTAATTCATTTGTTTTCCTTCACACAATTTTTTTTTCTTGGAGCTTTCTGCAGCTACTGCTTCACTGCAAGTCTCCTAATTGGATTCCCCACTTCCAGTGCCTCTTCCAACGTGTCCACCTGGTTTAATCTTCCTGAAGCAATGCTTTGATCATATCACTTTGCTGCTAAAACTGCATTGTTGATAGGCGTCTCAGTCTGGTGTTCAAGGATCTCCACAATAGAATCCCATTGAGACCAAAAGGCAAACTAGTGCAGCGAAGAGTTTGATTTTCAGACGTAGATGGATATGGGTTCAAAACTTGATTTTCCCATTTCATAGTTTTATACCCTTGAGGCTCATTTTCCTTGTCTGAAAAATGGGGATAATGAAACCTACCGCTTAAGGACATTCATAAGTCAGAACTTTGAAAGTTGAAATGGTATTATATGTTGTATTTAGGTGGCAACATCAACCCACAGATGCTTATAATAGGCAATATTCAATTTCAGACCTGTCTGGTTCAAAACCTTAAGTAAGGCTGTCATCAGTGTGGTTTAACACAGGCAGGTTAGGATGAGCATGCTACATGCTTTTGGGGCTAAGTGGCAATCTAACCACCAATTATGGCATTGTTCCTAATTTCAAACTGCTGACTTACAAATGACCTTTTGGAAATATTTTATTTGCAAGTAGAGAACTTCCTGTGTTATTAATTTTGAGAATTGAATTTCGTTGATTGGCTGCTTTCCACTCTAATATTTCTATTTAAAAGTATTTCCCTGCAGAATGTCAATTTTGTAAGGGGTTGCTACGAACTCTTTATGGAGAAAAATTTTACATTTATGATGGACACATGAAAATTATTAGCTATTATCTCTAAGGCTTGCCCAACATCCAGTAAAGGTAGTAAAGCTATAACACATAAAAAGAAGCTTTAAAGTTGGTTCCACAATCTCAACAAGTTCAAATCTCATTTCATGGCATAAATTCTGAATTAGCATTGGGAAAACTTAGCTATGCAGGTGAGGCTAGTTGTCTTCTTTCTGCTAGTCATGGATGGCACCATGAGAACTGCCAAAATTAACCTCAATAAGCATTCATTCGCTCACTCATGCATCTATGCAGCAGGTCCTCCAAGTGAGGTATGGCTTGTGATCCCCACAGGATAGATTTCAGTCTCATAAGCTCTCACCAAGAATTTACAGCACTACTAATTGCTTGATTCTTTTCTGAAGTCAGAAAGTCTGGAAAGTCTTACGAGAGAGATAACCATCATGCCAAGGTTGGTAAAACAGTTATTTAATAAGTATGATATTTTAAACCAGCCTCTACAGACACAGTTTATGAGTGTCTGAATATGCACTGTAATATATTTTTTGTTTTTGCGTTTTTAATGTTTTCAAAAAATGAACACTTATATGATTAAAATAAAAGTGAAATCCCCCGTATCTCTCCTCTACCCTTTCCTTCTTCCACTTAATTTCATTTCTCAGAGGCAGCTACTTTTGACACTTTGGGGTGTCTCCTCTCAAACTCCTTTTATTTCTCTTGCAATAATTTTGAAGTTCTCCCTAGGCATTCTTTATGGTTAGAAGCTAGAACAACAGTGCCATGTAGCTTCTTATAGATTTTGGAATTCTTTTACACACTGCTTACATTAAACATATTATAAAAATGAAGAATCCCTTTTTTCCCCCACTTAGGTATTAACTTCTGATTTTTTTCTATCACATTTATGCTTACATGGACTACAGGTTTATACAATTGACATAGTTCCATGACTATAGGGTTTCATTTTTTAAATAACATTCAAATAATGAAATAAAAGGAACTGAAGACCCAGCATACTTAAAAAAAAAAAAACCCTTAATTTTCCTTGACATTTATTTTAAAATGTCTGCGGGAGAGAAAAGCAAGCAGACAAAAACAGTTTATAGTTACTTTTCAAGATCATCCAGCTAGTGAGAGTAAAACAAAGAAATTGAATAGGAATCTTATTTTTCTTCAAACGTTAGGTCAAGACTTTGACAATGTATCTTCACAAGTATTCTGAAACTCCTCCCACAATATACTCATCTTGACACAGAGGGGAAGGTAAGTATGCAGAGTCAAGATTCTATGTATAAAGAGAATGTTCTGGCCAGGCACGGTGGCTGAAGCCTGTAATCCCAGCACTTTAGGAGGCCAAGGCTAGGCGAATCACTTGAGGTGAGGAGTTCGAGACCAGCCTGGGCAACATGGCCAAACCCTGTCTCTACTAAAAATACAAAAATTAGCCGGGCACGGTGGTGCACACCTGTAATCCCAGCTACTTCGGAGGCTGAGGCATGCGAATTGCTTGAACCCGGGAAGCAGAGGTTGCCGTGAGCTGAGATCGTGCCACTGCACTCCAGCCTGGGCAACAGAGTGAGACCCTGTCTCAAAAACCAAAACCAAAACGGGAATGTTCTAAGTTTTTATTATTTGATATAGCTATATTTAGCCTTTTCCAATAACTGGGATCCTGAAAAATGGCACATATTTTGCATTTGCCTGAATTAAGTTATACCTAAGGAGCTCAAAGGGGCAAGGGGACTCCACATTGAAAATAGTCTAAAGATAAATCCTTTGTTAAGGTGAATAACCAAAATAATCCTCCAGTAATTGGTAACTGTTAAGAACCTTTGGATTTGTGAGTGTGTTTGATGATAATGTTCAGCTATGGTTTCACTTTTGAAAGATTTACGTTAAATTTTATTTTATCATAGTGGTATTAGAGGCTTAGATTGCAAGATCTACTTTGATAAATATAAAACAAAAATTCCAGCTGCTTTAAAATACTCAGGCACTGGTTGTTGAAACAATGTATTCAGATTGACTAGTTTTCAGAATTCTTCTATGTTTGTTCATTATTCAATAAATATTTATCAAAAAGTTGTTCTGTAATATGCACTAAGTATATAATAGAGAGAAAAAACAAGTACAAAATAAGAGCAGCTAATACCTACTGAGCACTTGTAACATATTGTGCCCTGTTTCAAATGCTTTACATATATTACCTCATAGCATCCTCTCAAAAATTCTAAGAAGTAGAAGTGTTGTCATTCCCATTTTGCAGTCAATAAAACGGAGGCACAGAGAGGTTAGGTAATTTGTCCAATGTTTCATAGCTAGTACATGATGAGTTGGGATGTGAATCTGGGCAGCATGATTCCAGAGTCTGCACTCTTAAATGCTGGGATGTACTAACTCTCCCATATTTTAACAGCGTTCCTTGTAGTATACAGTATAATGAATGAGATGCTTATTGAATAAATCATTCAAGCAAATGAAAAATTTTAACTCTGATGAATACCACGAACGGGAGTGTGGCAGAAACCAGGGAGCTGTTACCAAAATATGTCTCTTTTCTTTCTGGATACACAGACTACATTCCTAGCCTCCCCTGCAGTCATGTGACCAAGTTCTGGCCAGTGGAATGTGGACAAAAGGGAGGTACACACTTCCAGGTCTGGACCATAAAACATATGTATACCAATATGCCAAGTTCTTATTATTTTAATCGACCTAAGGCAGAGAGTGTGGCCTGAAGACACAAAGGAACAGCTGTCAGAATTGAGAACTTCTCAAACATTTACTTAGGCTTAATAGAAACTTACGCATATGAAAATGCCCATAGCAGAGGGAACATTGGGTAAATCATTTAAGTTTGAAGAGAAGGAAATTTTAGACACAGTTCAGTCTGTAACCTGAATTTATCTTGGCTGTCTTATGGCCAGTCTCCATATAGTACGGTATTCAGAAGAAATACAGGTCTTATATCCAAATAAGAAATGCAAAGTAATTTACATTTTTAGGGAAGATTTTTAAAGAGGCATCAAAGGGAGATGTATATCCCAAGAAGGTTTAACAATCCTTTCAATCATTTAATTCCTCTAAGTCTCTCTTATCATGACATACATCTTGTCTCCCTTCTTGTTTGTCCCTCTCTCCTGCAACTGTGTGTAGTAGGACTCTGTTTTCCCCTAACTCAGCTTTTTATTATGTATTTATCAATTTATTATGTATAGATCAATTCAGTTCTTCAGTACCTTACAGCTCTTCTCTCTCTTACTCTAATCTGCACAGCTGAGACCCGCGAGGGATTTGACAAACCATGAGAAAGTCTTTAGAAGTATGGGAAATCGTGTTGGGGAAGGGAGGAAGAAGATGAAGGCTATGTATATTTACATGTTTTGGTTACATGTCCAGACAACCAATTTGCAAATGAATAAAGTGAGGCCTAAATAAATTAGGTGATTTGACTCTCTTGAGTCATACAGAGTCGGGCCTAGAACTCAGTGTTACTTCATTTGAAATAACCCTTATTATGGTTCCCTAGCAGACCATCCTATAGCCTGCCATATATGGTCGTTTTGCACCCCTAGGCGACAGAACACTAGGGAGAGTAAGGAAGGCTGAGTTTTTGCTTCTGCTAGGTTCGATGACCTTGGGCAGGTTGTCCTCTCTAAGGCTCTGTGTTTTTCTTCATAAGAAGGGTTAGGCGAGATGAACTTTTGGGTCATGTCCAGCACTAAAATTCCTTGCTTCTGATCTGTCCCGGGCCCTGCGACTGTGGCAGTGGTGGTATCGAGCTAGTCAAGAAGCTTCGCCCCTATTTGTCCCTCACCCTACTGGGGGAGAGGGAGAACCTCTCTGGGTTGCTTCTTTAGTGTCCTTGTAGGAGCCACGTGGTGGCCATCTCCCATCAGGGGGGTCCAGACTTGGCTCTGCGGGCTTCCCAGGGGCCACATGGGGAGAGGATCCTTCATGCATCAGAGTATCCCAGGCCAGAGGCTATGCCTTATCTCCACCTGTTCGGAACCAGCTTCCAAACCGTGGTCCCCAGCCTTCAGCAGGCCTACCGCGCAGGCGCAACCACCAGCCTGGCGCGAGGCAGACAAACGCCCAGGCCGAGGCAAGGTGAGAGGGCGGGGCTGGAAAGACCCCACCTCCGTGCCGTCACGTGGGAGGCGGAGTCGGAAGTGTGACGGCGTGCGCGGGGCGGGGCTACTGCTGCGCGCGGGCGCGGGGGCGGGGCGCGGCGCGGCGCTCGCGGCTGCTGCCTGGGAGGGAGGCCGGGCAGTCGGCTGAGCGGCGCGGCTCTCAACCTGACGGGGAAGTGGTCCGGGCGGCCGCGGCTGACTACCCCAGGGCGAACGGACGGACGACGGAGCCGGGAGCCCAGCCGGGCGAACTAGAGAGCGAGCGGGTCAGGCTCAGCGTCGGCCACTCTGTCGGTCCGCTGAATGAAGTGCCCGCCCCTCTGAGCCCGGAGCCCGGCGCTTTCCCCGCAAGATGGACGGTTTCGCCGGCAGTCTCGGTGAGTACGGCTGGGGAGTCCTGCCCCTTCTGCGAAGTGTAGGAACTTTTTTCCTTCCGCACACAGCCCAGGCCCTGCCCTCCCCACTGCCCCTCGGGGTGGCACCGGCTCCACTGCACATGTTCCCTTCGAGGCTGACGCCCCTCCGCGGACTCCGGTGGACTGAGGGCCCCTCCCCCATGTCCAACTCTCCTCTGTGCCAGACCCTCCTTTCCTCCCGGAGCCCCTTTCAGTGCGGGGCCCTCGTTCCCCCAAAGTGGGAACCCCTTCCCTCTCAGTACCCCCAATAGCTGGCACACCCCTCCCCGTACACTCACGGCTCCATCCACTTACTCCCCCCTTCAGAGTTGGGACACTTCTTCAAATCTAGGCTCCTCTTCAGGGTACAACATTCCACCACCTTTCCACATACACACCTCTCTTTCAGGGTGGGGATAGCCTTCACCCGAACAGAGACTCCTTTTTAGGGGAGGGACCCTCATTCCCTCTTCAGGAAGGGGGCATCCCCCGCCCCCCAGTCTTCACTTTAGATTTGAAGGCGACTTACCAGTATCCTTCAGAGTAGTAGGCAACTTCCTTTTCACTCCCTCCACTTCTCTGAGCATTTTGCAGTGGTGGAGAGACCTAGAAGCATCGGAGCATCATTTGCTTAATACAGGAAAGGAAGAGGTGCATCTGTGTTGGGGGACCCTCTTTAAGAGTGAAAGCAGAAGTGTTTTCTGGCTCTGCATGCGTGCTGGGGAGAAGTGATTCTGCCCAATGAATCAATAGGAAAGGGGGCCTCTATCAGGGAAGGAAAGGATTCTCCATTTTTGGAAGATGTTGTCTTTGTGGAATGGAGAAAGGGAAGAGGTTATTAAATAGGCTGAAGTGCCTTTTCAGTGTTCCTTTCACCAGATGAAGGTAATCTTCTGGCTAGGAAAATCAAAACTCCAGGCTAGTATTCGCTGCCCTAGAAGCTGAGTCTGGAGTTACTATTCTTCGAAGCCATTGAAATCTAGTAAAAGATTAAGTTAAACTGTTAGAATGGTGAGAGAAGCAGTTTCGGCTTTGGCTGATAACGCAGTTATGTGATACCTACTGCTGGAACTGTATTTTGAGTTTTTTATGTGCAGGTAGCTTGTATTCCGACGCCTTTCTTTTACATTTCTTGATAAGTCTCTACTTGGTTAATGTTCACTGATCAGTGAGCAATCTGGCCATAGGCCGTACTATATCCAGATAATATCGAGATGAGATGAATTTTTAAAATCTAAAGTAAAAAAGTAAGTCAAAGAGCAATGGGCCTATTATAGATATTAAATAGTAAAATCTATAATTGTGGCCTTCCCTTGGGCAGAAAAAATTGTCGTTATAGTGCTTTCAGAGTGGAAATCCTAAAATAGGAGGCAACTGAGTGTTGTGTTACTCTTTCCTCCTCAAAGGCACCTGTTGTCCATTATCTAACCTTTGATGTCTTGTAATTCCTTACTTAGCTTGGGCTCTTTTTAGAGAGACATCCATTTTTCCCTGGTTCTTTTTTAGCTCCATACGTTGGTTTATTCACAGTAAATTTTGGACCTAAAAACTTGTCCTATATGTCCGCTAAAGGGCTTATCATATACTAAAGTAAAAATTGAGTGTCTTTTTAGGGGATGTTGTGGAGAACTGTGCTATCTTTATACTGTATTGGGTCCTCATCCTGTAGGAATGGTGAGATCACTATTCACTTTAACTTCTTTCGTGTTGGCTCTAAAGACTTCGGGAGGGCTTGTTAAAGCTTCATCTTCTGTAAGTGTTTAGAAGGAGTCTTTCTCACCAGTTGGGGCACTTATGTTTATTTTCAAACATTGGTTATGCTTTGTAATGGCTTTCTTCTTAACCAGTTCGTGAGGCAAGTGATATAAAAGACCGAGAGATGAAGATGAATTGCAGTTGGGGCTCACACTTTTCATAAAGAGCGTCATTGTTGACCCTAATGTTGAATTTAAAAAATTCATTTGATGCCATGCTTTGGGTGGTATGTGATGAGACTTTTCCTTAGATATGGTGTTAATCAGGAGCAGAGGAGATATGCCTATCAGAGGAACCTGCGTCTGCAGAGAGGGAAGGAAATGGTTCCTGGCAGTATTTCTGGAGCTGCTCTTGATGAAGATACTTCTCAGTGGGAGCTCTGTGCTTTCTCTTTCTGTCCCCCTTACAAGAGTAAAACTAGGCCCCATCTTAATTGAAACCTTAAAGGGGTGGGGGAGGAGTAGTGCTGGTATATTTTACTGGTAGTCTTTAAGCGGAGCTTTGCTCAGCTCTTGCCAAATTGCTTGTTTCTGTTCTCTGCAGTTAATTAGCCTAGAGCTTAGAGTTACATTGATCTTTATTTTATCATCAGGAGAGCCATGAATATAAAGGCAAGCACTTCTACTCTAGTAGATGTTTAAAAACTTTTTTTTTAACCAAACAAGAAGTCAAAACGTGAAGTTCTTCTGGGGTTACAAGTATTGAAAGCATTTATTTATTCTCAAGGAAGTGTGTGTGTATTTCCTTTTACATATTAGATAGGTTCTTGAAAAATGGTGAAAAAACTACGTTTTTATAAGCAGAAAAATTGAGTACTTTATAAACAGAATAATTTTAGAGAAGAGATTATTTAAGAGAATCCTATGGTGACTCATTTTCTGAAGTGAAAAACTTAAAATTCAAACTGTACCCTTGATTGTTGCATGTTTAGATAAGAAATCCACTGTGTTATGTGCATTTTATAAGATGTCTAATGGCAATTAAGACTAGCTAGTGGTTTTTTAAATCATAGGAATGATAGATGATTGGCCATTTTATAAATGCCACATTGAAGTTACATGGTACTGGTTATATTATCTTTGTTTTACATAAAAACAAGTGAAGAATTCTTTTAATCTCCGCAGCTGATGAATTTCAGGCAACTTGGCTGGCAGGTGCTTGTACTCTGGAATTTCCCTTAGGTATTATTAATATATCTTTTAATCCACGAATTATGGTAACTTAAGGCAGCACTTTAGAAACCTTTTTTTTTTTTTAACTTAGGAGAGAAAAGTACTCAATTACCATGATGTCTTGTCTCTAAATCACTGCATATAGATACCCATGTGCAAAATGTATATACTGTATATATTTTAAATCTCAGGTCTATGTGCAAAAGTGGGAAACTATTCATACAGCTTTCACCAATTTTTTTATAAGGCAGGGATTGGGTGCATTTCATGCTTAATCTTTTTAGAATCTTTCATAATAGAGGTTTAATTTTAAGACTTTTATCTTGGAATTAACCTAGAGATTAGTCTGTTTTCACTTGAAAGAAACCTTATACCTAACCATGTCAGCTTTAAATTTTTCTGCCTCAAAAGTTAAGCAAGAAAACTTAAAATCTTCTTCCCCCTAAGAAAAATCGTAGTGAATGAAATTGTTGGATTAGGATCTATAAGAAACAACATTCTGGGTACAGGGTGTAAATGTGAACAAGTATAGCAGTATGCTTCAACTTACGGACTATTCAGAAATTAGTCTTTTTAACATCACATTGTTAGAACTGTGACTTCTCATCACAGATAATAGTCTTGCTTTCTTAAAGGAACAATACTGTGTATGATTTTCACATATTAATCTAAAGCATTCCTTCTTTACATGGAAATGTTTTTCATGTAATATTTGGAGAGGTTTTTTTTAACTTTTTTTATTGGTTGCCTCTTGAAGGGTTCAAGATAGACTTAAGTTGTGTAACCGGACATGAGTAGTAACTCTTAAATGGTTAGTAGAGCATCTTCAACATGAGTTAGCTAGAGTATTTTTCAACGTGTGTATGGATTAACATCGAACATGGACTAGCACTATGCTTGGTGGTTCTTACGGGAAAGACAAGTAAAAGACATGCTTTTTGCCCTTTAGGAGCTTACTGCCTGGTTTTTAAGTAAGTACCATGACCAGGTGCAGTGGCTCACGCCTGTAGACCCAGCACTTTGGGAGGCTGAGGTGGAAGGATTGATTGAGCCCAGTAGTTTGAGACCAGCCTGGGCAACATAGCAAGACCCTGTCTCTACAAAAAAACAAAAATAGGCATAGTGGCATGCGCCTGTAACCCCAGCTACTTGGGAGGCTGAGGCAGGAGGATCACTTGAGCACAGGAGTTCAAGGTTGCAGTGAGCTACAATTGTACCACTGCAGTCCACTGGGCCACAGAGCAAACCTCTGCCTCTAAAAAAATAAATAAATAAAGTATGTACTGTATGTAGAGATGTTTATTATTAAGCCTAAGTACCAGAAATGGGGATGAAGGGAGGAAGCACCATTTAGAATGCTGTGCTATGTTTCAAGCAAGTAACTTCTGAGAGAACGTTTGTTGATTGCTAGATTTATCTCTGCAGAGCTTGGCTTTTTAAAACAATGAAATAATTTAGCAGTTTAAATTCTAGGGAGTCTTTTTCTGTCTTATGAGTAAGTTGGAATAACGTAGCAAAATACTGTATTTTATATGTGGGAGTCCATTTCTGTTACATGTAAAACTTCAATATTTGTTCATAAGAAATTTTAGAAAAATATTTTGATTTTTAAAATAGATTCTAATACTTGTAAAAAGTTTAGGGAAAGAATCTACTTCATCTAGTATTACCTCAGTGTGGAAGATTCCCAAATCTATAGTATATTTCTTTTTGTGTGTATATCTGACGGAGTCTTGCTCTGTTTCCCAGGCTGGAGTACAATGGCGCGATCTCAGCTTACTGCAACCTCTGCCTCCTGGGTTCAAGCGATTCTCCTGCCTCAGCCTCCTGAGTGGCTGAGATTACAGTTGTGTACCACCACACCTGGCTAATTTTTGTATTTTTAGTAGAGACGGGGTTTCACCGTGTTGGCCAGGCTGGTCTCAAACCCCTGACCTTGGGTGATGGCCATTCACCTTGGCTTCCCAAAGTTCTGGGATTACAGGTGTGAGCCACTGTGCCTGACCCTATAGTATATTTCTGTGTCTGTATATGATCTCTTGTCCTTTAGCTGTTTTAGGCTTTTATAATGCCTTACTTTTGCATGCTGTGTATGATTTTTAAATGTTATTTTAAAGCATTCCTTATTTACAGTTTACAAAGAGCTTTTATCTCATTTTATCTGCATACTAACCTTGGGAGATAAATTATTATACTTTTATAGGTGAAAAGGGTCTAGAGAGTGGTGTTTTTTTGTTGTTGTTGTTGTTGTTTTCTTTTTTTTTGAGACAGAGTCTCGCTTTGTTGCTCAGGCTGGAGTGCAGTGGTGTGATGTCGGCTCACTGCAACCTCCGCCTCCCGGGTTTAGGCAGTTCTCTGCCTCAGTCTCCCGAGTAGCTGGGATTACAGGTGCCCGCCAGCATGCCCAGCTAATTTTTGTATTTTTAGTAGAGACGGGGTTTCACCATCTTGGCCAGGCTGGTCTTGAACTCCTGACCTTGTGGATCCACCCACCTTGGTCTCCCTTACAGGCGTGAGCCACCGTGCCTGGCTGAGAGCGTTTTTTTTTTGTTGTTTGTTTGTTTGTTTTTGAGACCGAGTCTTGCTCTATTGCCCAGGCTCGAGCATGCACCGTGTTGGCTGACTGCAGCCTCTGCCTCCCGTGTTCAAGCAATTCTCCTGCCTCAAGCCTCCTGAGTAGCTGGGACTACAGGCACCTGCCACCACAGCTGGCTAATTTTTTGTATTTTTAGTAGAGATGGGGTTTCACTGTGTTAACCAGGATGGTTGTGATCTCCTGACCTTGTTATTTGCCTGCCTCGGTCTTCCAAAGTGCTGGGATTACAGACGTGAGCCACTGCACCTGGCCAAGAGTGTGTTATTTTTTTAAAAGGTTGAGTCCAGGTTTTTTCTTTTTTTGTATGGTTGGGAGTGTTTGTATCTATATTATTTTTATTTTATTTTATTTTGTTTTTTTGAGACAGAGTTTCTGTCGCCCAGGCTGGAGTACAGTGGCACAGTCTTGGCTCACTGCAACTTCTGCCTCCCGGATTTAAGCGATTCTTGTGCCTCAATCTCCCGAGTAGCTGAGATGACAGGTGTGCACCACTGCACCCATCTAATTTTTGTATTTTTAATAGAGATGAGGTTTCGCCCTATGGGCCAAGCTGGTCTTGAACTGCTGTCCTCAAGTGATCTATCCACCTCAGCCTCCCAAAGTGCTGGGATTAGAGGTGGGAGTCACCATGCCCAGCCTCATATTATTTTTAAATAAAACACCATACAAAAGAAAAAAGAATAGAAAAATAAATTATCTTTAGCCTATCTGTATGCAGCTGATGTTAACATGTTGATGTACCTGTTCTCAGTCTTTTCCTATGTTTAGTTTTTTAATAGTTAAAATCATACTGCAGACATAATTTTGCATTCTGTTTTTTTCGTTGGATCCTAACCTTTTTTTTTTTTTTTTCCCACTTGAACTCAGAGTTTTCTGATGGAGTCCAGTAGTCTTTTCTCTACTCCGTTACTGACTCTTTATAACCCTCAGGTACATACCTGAATCTGAACTTCTCTCCTGAATCAGCTTCTTTTCCTTATTTCCCACTGACTGTATAGCCCAGTTTGAAATTTCAAAATCATGTTTGATTCTTTGCCATTTTTGCCTAGGGCATTAGAATCTCTTCTAAGACTTGTCAATTCTTGTCATCTTTTCTCATCCCTTTTCTTTTCCACCGCTGTAGTTCACGTACTTATTATTCGATGCATGGATTATTGCATGGTGTCGAGAATCTCCACCTGTCCCGTTTATTTTGTACGGGGCCCTCAGATTAATCTTCCTAAAGCCATGCTTTGATTGTGCCATTCACCCTCTCAGATTGCGTCATTGCCTTAATGACTACATTCAAACATCTTAGCCTCTTAACATCTTCTCAAGTCCTCTGTCATCTCTTTCTACTGTCTTACCGTGTTCTGACCAAAATGACCTATTTCTTGTTCCTCACATTTTCATCTTTTCATCCTGACGACTATTCTCAATACCCTTCAAGGCTCAACTCAAATATTATTTCCTTTCTAAAAACATTTACTTCTTTTCATTCCCAGCCCAAAGTATTCTTCCTTGAACACTTGATAGGACCACTCTTGGGGTACTTATTGCAGAATGTTTATTCTAATAGTTACAAGGTGAAAGTAATTATTACAGATCTTAAAATTGTTATGACTTATTTCTCTGAGCCAAATTGGTTTTATTTTTATTTATTTATTTTTTTATGAGACGGAGTTTTGCTTTGTCACCCAGGCTGGAGTGCAGTGGTATGATCTCAGCTCACTGCAACCTCTGCCTCCTGGATTCAAGGGATTCTTCTGCCTCAGCCTCCCAACTAGGTGGTATTACAGGCGTATGCCACCACACCCGGCTAATTTTTGTATTTTTAGTAGAGATGGGTTTCACCATGTTGGCCAGGCCAGTCTCGAACTCCCGACCTCAAGTGATCTGCCCGCTGAGGCCTCCCAGAGTGCTGGGGGATTGCAGGTACCACGTCCACCTAAGCCGAATTATAAACCTCTGGAAGGCTATATTGAAGGTTTTATCGAAGGCTGAAACTCTCATGTGTCTTTGAAGTCTTGCAGTGAAGATTTCATGATCCAGTAAAATGTGGAGGAAATAAATTAGAGACTAGTATATAGTTGACGACTTAACAACCTTCACTTTCATACCTCTTTTAAAAAAAAAAAAAAAAAAAAAATGACATTTGAAGACCAAAAGATTGTAATACACAATCTCAGAATAAAAAATTGTAAAATTACTTTAAAAATTAAATATGGCTCATGCCTGTAATCCCAACAGTTTGGGAGGCTGAGGCGGGTGGCTCACTTGAGCTCAGGAGTTTGAGACCAGCCTGGGCAACATGGTGAGACCCTGTCTCTATCAAAAGTACAAAAAAATTAGCCAGGCATGGTGGTGCACCCCTGTGGTCCCAGATACTCAAGAGGCTGAGGTGGGAGGATTGCTTGAGCCTGGGAGGTGGAGGTTGCATAAGCTCAGATCACACTACTGGGCTCCAACCTGGGTGACAGCGAGACCCTGTCTCAAACAAGCAAACAAACAAAAACTCATTATGTTCTTATTTCTCATTTCACCTGAAATGAGTGAAATGTTCTAGACTTTATTGAGAATCTGATAAAGAATTCTGTGCCAGATTCTAGGGTATTTTCAAGTACATGTCATGTGCATGACCTATTAATGGTTTTTGAAATCAGTTTAGTAGTAGTCAGGACCAACATTAGAAAAATGAGGAGAAAAGGAAGAGATAATGTAAAATATCAGTACTTCGTGTGATACTGCTTCATGGAACATTTAATTTCAGTTATATATACTTATCTTAGATTTCAGTGTAAAATTTCTGTTGGTCACAATCAGATGAAAGATACGTTTTTAGTGGCTAATCCCTATCTTTGAGAGAATAGGTGGAAAGGTTGACATACATGAAAAGGTGGATGAACAATCAGAAGTAATCATTGCGGGCTATGTCTTTGACAAGTTTTTAGAGTCTGAATATAATTAGAATATGTTTAACATGAGTAGCAGCAGAAAGATATTTATTAGTTCTAGAATCAATGTAATTCAGGCAAACTCACTATATAAAGAAGTGATTTTATAAAATTGATAGGGCTAGGGTATATTTACCTTGCAAATCAATTCTTTACTTTGAAAGAGAATTTTCAGGCCAGGTGGTGTAGCTCACACCTATAATCCTAGCACTTCAGGAGGCCAGGGTAGTAATATCACTTGAGGCCTGGAGTTCAAGACCAGTCTGGGCAACATAGTGAGACCCTGTCTCTACCAAAAAAAAAAAAAAAAAAATTAGCTGAACGTGGTGGCGCATGCCCAGCTCCTTGGGAGGCTGAGGTGAGAGGATCGCTGGAGCCCAAGAGGTGGAGGCTGCAGTGAGCTATGATCATGCCACTGCACTCCAGCCTGGGCGGCAGAGCGAGCAGCAAGACACTGTCTCGAATAAGAAAGAGGATTTTCCTTGTTTGTAGTGTGGTGAGTATCCCCCGTGTGATGCCTGTCACGTGAGAGGATCCCTGGGAGCCAAAAACAACAACTGCAAAAAAGAGGATTTACCATATTGCTGTATTTATTTATTTATTTATTTATTTATTTTTTTTTGAGACGGAGTCTCGCTGTCGCCCAGGCTGCAGTGCAGTGGCGCGATTTCGGCTGACTGCAGGCTCCGCCCCCCGGGGTTCACGCCATTCTCCTGCCTCAGCCTTCTGAGTAGCTGGGACTACAGGCGCCCGCCACCTCGCCCGGCTAATTTTTTGTATTTTTAGTAGAGACGGGGTTTCGCCGTGTTACCCAGGATGGTCTCAATCTCCTGACCTCGTGATCCGCCCGCCTGGGCCTCCCAAAGTGCTGGGATTACAGGCATGAGCCACCGCGCCCGGCTGCTTTATTTTATTTTTAAGCTGATCTGATGGAGTTGTCTGTGTCTTGACTGGTTCCCCACTTATTTGCTCAAATACATTTTTTCCCCAGGAAGCTGTCCCTGATTGGTACACTCAAACCACTGCACTATAGCGCTTCTAAAGTGGAGGGGGCTGAGCACTTACACCTAAGGGATCTGGGAGTGTAGGCAAAAGTTGAAATCTATTTAACGTTAAAATTTATATGATTGTTTCGCAGCCATTATAATAAAGATTTGTTCAGACAGGAATCATCAATAGGTGCTAAATCTAGGGGGATGTTTTGGTGAGAAGCAGGATGTGTGCATGGTCTTAAATTTCTCCCCATATAATGCTTATTACTTGTAAGGAGGGGGGGAAACAGTAACTCATTATGGTGGTGAAATCAGACAACACCTTGCGTGCATGATCAAAATAAATATCACCAATGGATTTGTGTGTCTCTGCATGTGATACCCTGAAAAGAACACATCACTTACAGTGTTTTTCAGCCATGAATTCATAGCCTGAATCTAATCATGAGGAAATTTTAAACTCCAGATGGGGAACATCCTATTTTTTAAAACGTTGGGGAGCTGGTTTTTTTTTTTTTTTTTAATATAAAGACAAAGTCTGTGGAAACATTCCAGACTAAAGAAGACTTAAGAGATATGGTAACTAAATGGACTACCTGATTTTAGACTGGATCTTGTATAGAGGGGAAAAGATAATAAAGGATATTATTGGATCACTTGGCAAAATTGGAATATGGATGGTAGTAAGTATTGCATTAATGTTTATTGAAGTTGGTAACTGTCTTCAGGTTATGTAAGAGAGTATTTTTATTCTTAGGAAATACATACCAAAGTTTTTATGGAGAATGGTCCATGATGTTTATAGCTTATATTCAAATGGTTTAGGAAACAAAGGTAATACATATGTGGGGGTTTTTTGTTTTGTTTTGAGGTGGGGTCTTGCTCTGTTGCCCAGGCTGGAGCGCGCAGTGGCATGATCTTGGCTCACTGCACCCTCTGCCTCCCGGGTTCATGCGATTATCCTGCCTCAGCCTTCCGAGTAACTGGGATTACAGGCACATGCCACCATGCCCGGCTAGTTTTGTATTTTTAGTAGAGATGGGGTTTCACTATGTTGGTCAGGCTGATCTGGAACTCTTGACCCCAAGTGATCCACCCACCTCAGCCTCCCAAAGTGCTGGGATTACAGGCATGAGCCACTGCACCCGGCCATATGTGTTTTATATATACACACAGATACATGTACATATAGAGGGAGGGAGAGACAGAGCATGCATATGTGCATATGTGTAAATAAAGCCAACGGGTGAAATGTTAATAATAGGTTAATTTGGTGAAAGCTATGTGGATATTCTTTGTACTGTTTTGGTCTTACAGCTTTGCTGTGAGTTTGGAATCATTTTCAAATGAAAAGCTAAAAAAAATCGTATGAACTTTGCATTATACTTCATAGTATAGCATTAAAAAAATTTGGAACTATCCTGTCTTCCAGAAAATTCCAGGCAAACCGTTGAGATAAAACTGCAGCTCCAAGAATACGTTCCGTGTATATATCATGTGGCTTCCTTTTATCCCTAAGCCTCAGTTTGAGAAACATGTCTCTGGACCAGAGGTAGCTGTGGTTCAGATTTAGCCAACAGACATATTTTGTTTGGCCCTTTTGAGTGTTTTAAAAATAGGGAAATTTCACATAACAATGTGGATGTTTGGTTTCTATTGAAAAATAGGGTGATCTTGCCACTCTGGACTTGCATTCCATTCCAGATGGTCTATATATTCGCTAAGTGGTGTGCCAGGTGCCCTCAGTCCCTAACTTACATGCACCTTGTTTTAGTCATTTCTTTCCAGGCCTCTGTAGACCTATCTTTGCAACCTTTACCTAGTCCAAGAGGTGATGAAAGTGCCTGTCTTCTTTATGCTATAACAATTTGAGAATTAAATTGCTAAATGGATGCCCTATCACCCTCTAACATTTTAGTGTTTATTTCCTGTAAGTAAGGCTTTCTCCTACACAGCCGTACTACAACCAACAGAATCAGGAAATGTTGATACATTACTAATTCTCAGACCCATTCTAGTTTCACTAATTGTTTCAATAATGTCTTTTATAGCAAAAAGATCTAGTTCACAATTACATGTTGAATTTAGTTTTCATGTCTCTTTAGTCTCTTTGATATGGAACAGTTCCTTAGTCTTCCTTAGGTTTTGTGACCTTGACACTTGGAAAGTTGCCCTCCAGTTGTTTTGTAGACTGTCCCTAAATTTGATGTTTCATCCTGATTAGATTCAAATTATGCAATTTTGGGAGAAATGCCACAGAAGTGAAGCTGTGTTTGTCTCATTGCATCCTATTAGGTGGCACACAATTTTTATTTATCCCATTACTCATGATGTCCATTCTGATCACTTGGTGTCTGCTAGACTTGCCCACAATTTTACAGTTTTAATAATTGCAAAATTATTTTTCTTGTTTTACTTGTTTTACCTGGTAGTTAATAGCTATTTTGTAAAATATGCTTTGGAACTATTTAAATATTCAGTTCTTCATCAGACCTTCAGTTTATTGGTTTATATCTATATGGACTCAGGTTTCTTATTTTTTTATTTTTATTTTATTTTGTGTTCGAGACAGGGTCTCACTCTATTGCCCAGACTGGAGTGCAGTGGTGTGATCGCGGCTCACCGCGTCCCCCGCCTCCTGGGCTCAAGTGATTCTCCTGCCTCAGCCTCCTGAGTAGCTGGGTTTACAGGCACGCGCCACTACCACTTGGCTAATTTTTGTATTTTTAGTAGGGTTGGGGTTTCACTGTGTTGGCCTGGCTGGTCTCAAACTCCTGACCTCAAATGACCTACCTCAGCCTCCCAAAGTGCTGGGATTACAGGTGTGAGCCACCGCGCCTGGCCAGGTTTCTTATTTTTTTGATGGGTTATAATCCATTACTATTTATTTTGATGCTTAAATTGACCCTGTTTTGGCAAGTAGATACCCCTCTAAACTGTCGTCTTTGTTCTTTTGCCATGTTCTCATCATTCTTTGATGACTTTCTTGTTTTGTGACACAATAAGATGATCCAGGTTCATCTTGTGCTCTTTTTGCTCCAGCCCTAGAATCAGCCATTTTGCCAAGGAGTCCTAGTTCTTTTATGGAGAAAGGTATTTAGAAACCAAGCTCTATGCGCTAGTTGTGTTCAATGCTGCTGGAGTCCTCGTCACAGTAGTTAAAATTTAGGAATGTATTTATGTACATATGTGTGTGGCAATATATAGATATAGTTACAGGTATCTTTTTACAACAGCATAGGGTTAATTTTAGTTTCCTCCTTTTATATATAGTTACTTCCCCAACAGAAACCTGGCTTCCATTATGCTTAATGTATTTATTCATTTGATGAGTCCTCCCCTACATAATCAATCTCCTGTCTCCACTGGTTTCTACTTCCTTGCTTGTTCAGGTTCTATTGAACCTGTGCTGGGCTGCCCCCTCATCTTGTGCTGACATTCTCATCGCACCAGGGCTCCAGCATCCTATGCCAGGCTGCCTTTCTCATCCACCTGGTTGTTGCACTAAACTGACACCCCATGCTGTGCTGCTCCTCTGCCAGAATGACCTCCTTACACACTTGCCTTGCACTGGCTGCCTTGATAGCTTTAGGACTGAACTATGGGAGAAGGGGAGAAACCTAATCATTTTTAGAGAAAACAATAGTTTTAATGAAAAAATTGAAAACTATAGCTTTTCCACCAAATATCCCAAATATTTATTTATTTTATATCACTTCCCAAATCTTGTTTACATGTCTATTAGTCTGCTAGAGCTACCATACAAAATTACTACAGACTGGGTGGTTTAAACAACAGAAACATATTTTCTCACAGTTCTGGAAGCTAGAGGTCAGAAATCAGTGTTTCATCAGGTTTGATTTCTTGTAACACTTCCCTCCCTAGCTTGTAGGTTGCCATCTTCTGTGTCCTCATGTGGCCTTTTCTTTGTGTGCACATATCACTGGTGTCTGTGTGTCCGAATTTCCTCTTCTTACAAGGATACCAGTTGTATTGGATGAGGCCCCCCACACCCCACTGCCCATCTCTACCAAAAGTACAAAAAATTAGCCAGGCATGGTGGTGCATGCCTGTGATCCCAGGTACTCAGGAGGCTGAGGTGGGGAGATTGCTTGAGCCTGGGAGGTGGAGGTTGCAGTGAACTGAGATCGCACCACTGTGCTCCAACCTGGGTGACAGAGTGGTGACTGAAACTAATTATAGCTCCCAGAATGAAAATCTAATGATTTAACAAATATTTGTTAAGTAAGTACTACATGCCAGGCATTGTTCTCATACTGGGAATATGTCAGTGAACAAAACAAAAATCCCTGCTCTCATGAAGCTTGTATTGAGGGGAGATAGACAATAAAGAATTTTAATTAAATTATTCACTCTTAGGAGGTCAGTGGCTTCTGTATAAACAATTGATGTGTACATTGTCAGTTATAAGCACATTATCCTTTTTTCTTAGATGTTGGTGATATAACCTGTGTGGGATATGGTTATGTCAGATTATACAGAAAAGTAATCTTGGGGATACAAAACAGGTAGTTACAACATTGATAGCTGTCCTAGGGCTACTTTGTTATCATACATGTTAGTCACTGTATCTGATTTTGATAGGTTTTTGGTATATGTATATGTATGTATAAAATACACATATGCTTTTTGCAGGCTTCCATTCTCAGTTCCTTTTTTTAAAATCATTTATATTTAAGGTATAAATATAATACTATGTATACAGGTATAAATAATACACTCTGCTACCTTTATGGTTGGACATATATTTCTTTTTATTTTTAGTATTTTTTTCTTATTAAATAATCTGGCTGTATTTCAATAAAATCTTTTTTTTCAGGTTAATTATTATAGGTCACTGTTTATCAATCTGGATTCAGGACCTATATCCAGTTACTAGATAATTCTCAGGATGCTGGGGAAGTCTTAAAACAGCTGTTTGTGGGTGGTTGTGTTGGTAGAAGCAAAATGTGGGTTGTGCGACCAGGATGAGGTCACCTCTTTCACCTTCTGGCCCTCTTTCTTTCCGGACTTTAACACCTACTTTGGTACTTAAAGCAATTTGGGCTATTTGCTGTGCTCTGAAGAGTTGTTAATAGTAGCACCTATAAGATGGTGTTAAATGTTTTTTGAATGAGTCTATGTCACAGCAACAAAGAGTTGTTTTCAGTAGTTTGAAAACCATTGATAGGGTTTTTATCTCATTCTTACTTAACCTGCATATGGCCACCAGATTATTCATTCTAACACACCATTTTCTTTTTTTTATTATTATATTTTAAGTTTTCGGGTACATGTGCACAACGTGCAGGTTTGTTACATATGTATACATGTGCCATGTTGGTGTGCTGCACCCATTAACTCGTCATTTAACATTAGGTATATCTCCTAATGCTATCCCTCCCCACTCCTCCCACCCCACAACAGGCCCCGGTGCTAACACACCATTTTCATTGTCACTCCCTGGTTTAAGAACGTTCATCTCAAGTTTCTATGAGATAAACTCTAGTATGGTGTCCCAAGTTGTCCTGCCACCTGGCTCTCACCTACCTTTCCAGCTTCACCTCTTACTGCGCCCCTACCTGGATTCCCTCTGTATCCCTTTTCTTGCTTAGTTTTTTGTTAACTGTTTTCTTCTTATACCGTTATTTATTTAATATCTCCTTTCTCTTACTAATTCCTGTTTATCCAGAGTAGTTTAAGTCCATCTCTTCTTTTGACCACTTTAATCCACAGGGATTTTCTCTCCTATTTTCTGAAATCTAGCACATTTGATTTTGCTTACAGAGATCAATCATATATTTGCCTTATGTTCTTAAGTCATATATAGCCCTTTAAGTATTTCATGTTTATCTTGTCTCTTCAATTAGGAAATACATTTGTTAAGGACAAGAATGTGCCTTATACTAGGTTGAATATATTGCCTTTTGAATGGTAACTGCTCTCATATACAGTGCCTAACCGCTTTGGCCTATGGGAAAACCATAGGATCAGTGGATTGATACAGTTCTCTTTAACTTTTTGTTTTTATGTAATCTACTTTTCTCTCCTTTGTGCAATGATACATCTGTGACATATTGGCGGAATCACTGGTCCTGGAATAATATAATACCTGAATATATATTGATTTTTTTTTTTTCATTTTGTAAAGAAACTGAGTTGAAGAGAGAGAAAATAATTTGCTCAGGATTAGGGGTTGACAGACTACCACCTTCTGGCCAGCCTGGTCTCTTTTTCGTTCTGTCTGAGAAAATGGTTTGTACATTTTTAAGTAGTTGGAAAATAAAAATATTGTGACACATGAAAATTATATGAAATTCAAATTTCAATATCCATAAATAAAACTGTATTGGAACACAGCCATACTCATTTACTTAGGGATTGTCTGTAACTGCTGTCACATGACAATGGCAGAGTAGAGTAGTTGTAACAGAGACCAAATGGCCTGCAGAGCCGAAAAATCTCTGCTGTCTGGTTTTTTATAGAAAAAAGTTTTCAACCCTTGCTTAAGGTTGAAACTCGTTCAGCCTTGGCTTAAGGTTGAGCCATGATTTACTTCTAGGCAGTTAGAGAGACTTCTTTAACTATACTGTTCTGAACATAGCATGGGGTCTTTGGGGAACTGCTAAGTAAATATTAATAATTGAGTATAGAGATGAGAGATGAAGGCAGGAGAGGACTATATCACTGATTATCTTCAGTGTCATGCTGAAGAGTTTGGCTTTGGGCCTGAAGGTGATAGGGGAAACCAGTAAAGGACTTGTAATCAAGTTTGGATTTTAGAAAGGTTAGTCTGCTGGTACTGGGGAGAATGAATTGGAGCAGACAATATTGAAAATAGGAATATCAGCGTGGAGTTTTTGCAGTAATCTAGGAGAGACATGAAGGGCCTGAAACAGGTCTTCCCTCTTTTCTTCAGTAATGGGAAAGGAGATACAGACAGATTTAAAATTAGAGGAAAAATCTACAAGACTCTTTTATGAATCAGGCACTTTATGCATATAATTTTAAGTGTTCGTAGTAACTCTGAAATATCATTATTTTATAATACCAATTAAAAAGTCCCCAAAAAACTTAAGTGGGATAACGAGTTTGATCTTTAAAAAGTCTATGCTTATTTTAACCTGCACATTGTGCACATGTACCCTAAAACCTAAAGTATAATAATAAAAAAAAAGTGGAAAGAACTAACACTTAAATATATCAATTAATTAAATAAAGGCACGAGGAAATAGTGAAAAAAAAAGTCTATGCTTGTTTTACTGAACTTTGCTGTGTCTGTTTTTACCTGGGAATAATGCTACCTACCTACTTTGGATTGAATCACTTATTTTCCAAATAGCTTATAATTGCCACAGAAAAATACATAGCCAAAATAAGGAGATCCTGAACTACATTACTATGCACTTTTATTTCCCTGTATTAAGCACAGGTTGGTTCGTTCTGGATCCACAATGAATTTGATTTTTGACTTTTTGAAAGTCTTTAATTTATACTTGGAAAAAAAATTTTTAACTGTAAGGTAAATATTTTTAATGCCTTTAACTTGACAAACTTGCTGTATACGCTAGGGTAGATTATGGAATTTGAAAAACAACAGATAAGATAAAGACACATTCCTAAGAAATGTATGAGAAAGTGTTTTTAGAGCAAGCTTTTGAGAATCATTTTCTTTGCTTTGCTTATTAATCTCTTCCTGCCTCACATCACTGACATTTTGTTTTAACCCTGGATAAGGCAGTTAGCTATTTCTGTCAGACTTCATTGGACTTATTTAAAACTGGGTATACTCTGCTCCTTTGGGGATTTGTCTGGCATTTTCATTATCAAATGCATTTTCGATAGCAAATTCTCACAGTCCTTTGTTTAAAAACAACATTAGAGCATTTCATATCTTGGTTTTAGTGAAAGAGTAGAACTACAGAGTAGTTTTCAGATTTCAAAATTTTTAAATCAGCTTTATTGAGCTGTCCTTTACGTATAATAAAATGACAATTTTAGAAGTACAATGGGTCTTTAAAAAATTTATATCATTGTGGATTCACTACTACAATCAAGATACAGAACATTTTCGTTACCTAAAACATTCTCTCATGCCTCTTTGTAGTCAGTCCCTTCCGTCTATGTAGACTCCAATTCTTGGCAACTGCTGATCTGCTTTTTTCCATTATATTTTGTCTTTTTTTTCTTCTTTTTTTTTTTTTTTTTTGAGACAGGCTCTTGCTGTGTTGCCCAGGCTGGAGTGCAGTGGCAAGATCTCATTTCACTGTAATGTCCAGTTCCCAGGCTCAAGTGATCCTCTCACTTCAGCCTCCCAAGTAGCTGGGACTATAGGCACACACCACCGTGCCCGGCTAATTTTTTTTTGTATTTTTTGTAGAAATGGGGTTTTGCCATGTTGCCCAGGCTGGTCTTGAACTCTGGGCTCAAGTGATCTGCCTGCTTCAGCTTCCCAAAGTTCTGGGATTACCGGGGTAAGCCACCACATCCAGCATATTTTGTCTTTTCTAGAATTTCACATGACTGGGATCTTATAATCTGTGGTCTTTTTTGTGCTTTTTACTTAGCATATTGCTTTAGAGATTCATGCATGTTGTTTGTTTCACTAGTTCATTCCTTTTCATTGCTGAGTAATATTTCTTTGTATGAATATACCACACTTAGTTTATTCACTGGGTGGTGGACATTTCAGTTGCTATTAGTTTTGGCTGTTATGAATAAAGCTGCAGTGAACATTTGAGTATACATCTCCTTTCAGGCCCTAGCAACATGAATCTGTTTTCTTTCTCTATGAATTTGCCTATTTGGTGCTCATTTCTTAAAAAAAATTGGTTGCCTTAAGTTTTGAGAGTATTTTATATGCTTTGGATACAAGTCCTGTATAAAAAATGTGGTTTGCAAATATTTTCTCCCAGTCTGTGGCTTGCCTTTTCATAAACTAACAGTCTTTAGAAGAGTGAAAGTTTTTTAGTTTGGTGAAATCCATTTATCAGTTTATTTTGATGTTCAACTTATTTTTTTCTTTTGTAGTTTATACTGTTTGTGTCCTACTTAAGGAATTTTTGCCTAACCCAAGGTCACAAAGATTCTTATTATTTCTTGGTTTTTGCTCTTATTTTTAGGTCGGTGATCTCTTTAGAGTTAATTTTTGTATAGGGTACGAGGTCAAGGTTCGTTTATTTGCACACTGATGATTTTTGTTCCAGCACAGTTGAACTAATTGAAAAGATTAGCCTTTTTCCATTGAATTACCTTGGCACCTTTGCTGAAAATCAACAGACCACATATGTGTAGATGGAGTTCTGCACTCTGTATTCTGTTATGTCAATCTCTGTTTGTCACTAAGCAAATACCACATTGTCTTAATTACTATAGCTGCATAGTAAAGGTTTCAATTAAAATTTTTATATATTTGAAAAATAATGTAGAGGAAATGGAAAATAATGTAGAGGACCTCCTGGACTCAGGTGATCCTCCCACTCACCTCGCAGAGTAGCTGGGACTACGGGTGCGCACCACCATGCCTGGCTAATTTTTGTATTTTTTTGTGTTGAGAAGGGTTTTTGCCATGTTGCCCAGGCTGGTCTCAAACTCCTGGGCTCAAGTGATCTGCCAGTCTCAGCCTCTCAAAGAGCTGGGATTACAGGTCATGAACCACCACTCCTGGGTACTTACATTTTAGAGTTTGCCGGTAATTTTTTTGTTTTTTTTAGTAGTGTGTGTTTCTCTATTTAGCCAGGATGGTCTTTATCTCCTGACCGTCCCCTTCGGCCAGGCTTGAGCCACCGTGCCCGGCCTAGAGTTTACTTTTAAAATTACTTTTTTTTTTTTTGAGACAGAGTCTTGCTTTGTCACCCAGGCTGGAGTGCAGTGGTGCGATCTTGGCTCACTGCAGCCTCTGCCTCCTGTGTTAGCCTCCCCAGTAGCAGGGATTACAGGCACCTGCACCATGCCTGGCTAATTTTTGTATTTTTAGTAGAGATGGAGTTTCACCATGTTGGCCAGGTTGGTCTCGAACTCCTGACCTCAGGTGATCTGCCCACCTTGGCTTCCCATAGGGCTGGGATTACAGGCGTGAACCACCATGCCCAGCCTACTTTTAAAATTACTTTCAAGGGCCAAGCATGGTGGCTTACACCTGTAATCCCAGCGCTTTGGGAGTCCAAGGCAGGAGGATCACTTGAGCCTAGGTAGGTAACATTATTCCCGGGTAAAAATAGACATAGCAAAATCAGTAAAAAGAGCATAGACTTTTTAAAGTTCAAACTCCAGTTATCCCACTTACAGCTTTTCTGAGCCTTTTTGTTTGTTTGTTTTAAGTTTTTTAAGAGATGGGATTTCACTTTGTTGCCTAGGCTGGTCTCAGACTCCTGGGCTCAAGCAGTCCTGTCCTCCCTACTCGGCCTCCCAAAGTGCTGGGATTACAGGCATGAGCCACCATGACCAACCATGAGCCTTATTTTTAAAACAGTGATAATATTTCAGAGTTACTATGGGAAGTACCTGAAATTATGTTCATGAAGTGCCTGATTCATAAGAGAGTCTTGTTGATTTTTCCTTTTTAATTTTAAATCTGTCCATGTCTCCTATCCCACTACCGAGGGAAGAGAGGAGGAGACCTGTTTCAGGCCCTTATCATGTCTCTCCTAGATTGAGTTCAAGACCAGCCTGGGCTACATAGCAAGACCATGTCTCTACTAGAGAGAAAATAAGTGACCCAGGCGTGGTAGTGCATATCTGCAGTCCCTGTTACTTGGGAGGCCAAGATGAGAGGATTGCATGAGTCCAGGAGTTCAAGGTGGCAGTAAGCTGTGATCTTGCTACTGCACTCCAGGTTCTGTGACAGGGCGAGAACCTGTCTCAAATAAATGATAATAAAATTACTTTCAAAAACATGATCTCCTTAATTCACTAACAATCTTAGGAATTAGAACAGACATTAATATCCGTATTTTATAAATGAGGAAACTGTAAGGTTTAAGAGGGCTGGTTTGATATCATACAGTTAGTGTGATAAAGCACTGAAGCCCAAGTCATGCCTTTCAAAATATGGTGCTTTCCACTATACGATACTTCTTTCATTTGCTGTTCTCTTATGTTGAATATTGAAGAGTGTTTTATGAATAATTCAGTCACAAAATTTTATTTAATTATATAGCTGTATGAAGACAGCTAATCCATTTCCTTGGTTACTAACATCATGAGACATATTACTAAGTCAAAATTCCCAATCTGAAATGCAAAGAGGAAAAAAACAGTCATCAAAATTGGGCTTCTTTTTTTTTTTTTTTTAGGTGATGGTGTTTTACAACCAGAAGAGGTACTTATAATTTGATTTTAAATTTAGAAATGCAGGGAAGAGGCAAGATTTGTTGAAAGCAGAAATATTCCTTGAAAAAATTATTTTAAGAATTAAAGATGTTCTTGTCAGGATGATAGAACTTAAGCTTTAGACTATTTGAGTGTGTATGTGTTATTTATATTCTCTTGTTGCCAGACCTTCTATTCTTTGCAACCTTAAGTCTCTTCCCTCCCATTCCCTCCTCCTGCTGAGTCCCCCTACAATGTCAGGTCATAGTTAGGAGGTTCTTGCAGGAGTAGTGATGAAAGATAACAGTGACTAGAGTTTGAGTAGTGATGGCAAAAGAAAACGGTAGGGTTTGGAATATATTTTGAGGGGCCTATGGATGTGCTTGATGAATGGATGTAAGGGATAAAGAAAACGAGTGAATCACGGATAACTCCTAGTTTTTCAGCTTGATCAACTTGGTAGTACTATTTAGTGATGTGGGGAAGACTTAGATGAATTAGATGAGCTATGCAGTGAACGGAGGGAAATCAGATAGAAGCTATTTTTTTAAGTTTTGTTTTCATAAAAAGTAATATCACATCTCAGACATTGGAAAGGTAGAGACTAGATGAAATTACTTAATGATCCTGACTTCCTGACAATAATTTTAAGTGTTTTGGTGTGTATCTTTATAGTCTTATATAGGGGTTGGCAACCTTTCTGTAAAGGCAGCTACTTAACTCTGTTGTAGCATGAAAGCAGCCGTAAACAATATGTAAACAAATGAGTGTGCTTGTTTTCCAGTAAAGCTTTATTTATGGACACTGAAATTTGAACTTAATGTAACTTTCACGTATCGCAAAAAATTCTTTTACCCATTTTTTTTCCCCAAACACTGAAAAATGCAAAAACCAGCCGGGCGCGGTGGCTCACGCCTGTAATCCCAGCACTTTGGGAGGCCGAGGCGGGCGAATCACGAGGTCAGGAGATCGAGACCATCCTGGCTAACATGGTGAAACCCCGTCTTTACTAAAAATACAAAAAATTAGCCGGGCGAGGTGGCAGGCGCCTGTAGTCCCAGCTACTCAGGAGGCTGAGGCAGGAGAATGGCGTGAACCCCGGGGGTGGAGCCTGCAGTGAGCCGAGATCGTGCCACTGCACTCAGCCTGGGCGACAGCGAGACTCCGTCTTAAAAAAAAAAGAAAAATGCAAAAACCATTCTTTGTGTGCAGGCCACACAAAAACAGTTGGCAGGCCAGATTTGGCTGTCTAGCCAGTTTGCAGGCCCCTGGTCTTGTGCATTTGTTTTATGGTTATAATCATATCTTACATTGAATTTTATTACCTACCTTTTCTACTTTATATATGTGCATACTTTTTAAATTGAAAGACAAAGTGATTGCATTTGTTGAATAGTAAGCCCTGATAAACTTAGTTTACAAAGTGCCTTTATGTTCATTATTTTTTTTAATTCTTAGAATAACCATGGGAAGTGTCTGTCATGCTTAATATAAAGTAAAATATGTATTATGTACATAATTGAGGGTAAGTTAAACATTATCATTAGAACTCTGTCTCTTCCATTTCTCTCTATATGTTGGCTTTATTCTCTGAAATGATCTCTCCCCAGCAGCAGTGGTCATGGCTACCAGTCGCTCTGGAACAACATCCTCAAAGTTTCCTTCCCTCAACACTAGTTTGAGAAATTCCAAGGCAGGACTTTGGTCCTGTTACATCAAAATTTCATCCCCCTGTTAATCATTATGTGTTGAAAGGGCAGGGTCATGTAGGGAAGATAAGAGTTCTCATTTAGAACCAGTGTTTAGAAGATTAGGAGAGAGAGTGGATAGTTTCTCAAATGAAGGATAGGGTAGTGCAGACATGGCCACCTGGGGGAATTATGAATTAGCCACCCCAAATTGTGTCTGCTGAGATTGTTTAATATTGATTTAAAATTATTTAATTTTATGCTCTTTTCATTTACCTATTTGTATTATACTCAGTGCTCTTTGCCATTGCCACTTCATGTTTTATCACTACCTCAAATTGAATTTTAAAAATCCCTAGTTTTGCCAGGTGTGGTGGCTCACGCCTATAATCCTAACACTTTGGGAGGCCAAGGTGGGCGGATCACCTGAGGTCAATAAGAAACCTGGCCGGGCACGGTGGCTCACACCATAATCCCAGCACTTTGGGAGGCTAAGGTAGGCCATTTGAGGTCAGGAGTTTGAGACCAGCCAGGCCAACATGGTGAAACCCCATCTCTACTAAAAATACAAAATTAGCCAGGCGTGGTGGCACATGCTTGTAATCCCAGCTACTCGGGAGGCTGAGGCAGGAGAAACGTTTGAACCCGGGAGGCAGAGGTTGTGGTGAGCCGAGATGATGCCATTGCAATAAGAGGGAAACTCTGTCTCAAAAAAAAAGGAAAATCCCTAGTTTTGAATGTCATTTCCCCAAGAGTCTGGGTCTTATACCTCAGTGAAAGTTACTCTTTTCTTTGCTTTTGTTTTTGTTCTTGTTTTGATTTTGGTTTGTTTTTTTTTTTTTTTTTTTTGAGGTGTAGTCTTGCTCCTCTGTTGCCCATGCTGGAGTACAGTGGCACAATCTCGGTGCTTAACTGCAACCTCTGCCTGCTGGCTTCAAGAGATTCTCCCGCCTCAGCCTCCTGAGTAGCTGGGATTGCAGGCACCCACCACCATGCCTGGCTAATTTTTATATTTTTAGTAAAGACAGGGTTTCACCATGTTGGCCAGACTGGTCTTGAACTCCTGACCTCAAGTGATTCACCTGCCTCAGCCTCCCAAAGTACTGGGATTACAGGCATGAGCCACTGTGCCCAGCCTACTGTTTTCTTTTTAAAAGACCATATTCTGACCACTCCAGTCCCTCAAATACTAGAGTCCTTTTATGACAAAAATCTTGGTCACCTCCTGCCTCTTTGATTGCAATATGAAGAGCTAGATGAGAAATAGGTGAGCATCATTTGGAAACCCCAGACATTAAAGCATGAATGTATTTTGCTAGAATAACTGGCTCCCACTAGGATTCAAAAACCCAGAAAAACAGTGATAAATGAAGCATTTGTTCTTCTCTGAGTCTTCAGAACAATTGATTCCAGTATCATGATTTTCACTTTTCTGTGGTCCTTATGTAG
Source organism: Hylobates moloch (assembly GCF_009828535.3). NCBI lineage: Eukaryota > Metazoa > Chordata > Mammalia > Primates > Hylobatidae > Hylobates > Hylobates moloch. Next base: position 82,834,663 of record NW_026652290.1, on the reverse strand, counting down.
AGACCCTGAGATTCTTGGTGCATCTGCAGAAAGCATTTAGGGTTTTGCTAATCTGGAGGAGTGATTGGTGAAACTCAACAGTCATGAAACTGCTTTGCAGACTCTGAGGTAGTATAGGGTATGTCAGGGAGGCGGTGGAAACTGACATGTTTGGCTGGTTGGCTCCATTTAGCCAAACCTTAGTCTTTAGCTGCAGTACAATATGTTTCATAGTAAATAACAGTCATATACCACATATGAGGGCATTTCCATAAGATTTTAATACCGTATTTTACTGTACCTTTTCTGTGCTTACATACCATTGTGTTACCATTGCCTACAGTATTCAGTGCAGTAATACGCTGTACAAGTTTGTAACCTAGGAGCAATAGGTTATACCATATAGCCTAGGTCTGTAGTAGGCTATACCATCTAGGTTTGTGTAAGTACATTCTGTGATTTTGCACAATGAAATTGCCTATGATGCATTTCTCAGAACTGACACATGTCTGTACTGCAAAACGTGCATGCAGTTTATTCTGCTGAAGGAAAAATTAGTAGAAGGTGGTTTTCAGATGAAGAATAAAAAGAGGAAAAGCATTTAGAATGGTGTCTGCTGTGTGATTGTTTAGACTGACAGTGGAAAATTTCTTAGCAAAGAAGTTGCTGTTGCAATTTTATTTCTTAGGGCCAAACCCAATCTGATGCTATAAGGAGAACTAAAATGATTTAAATTCCTTTAAGTTTTGACCTTTTTCATTTCTGAGATTTCTTAAAGGGACATTGTTGATATATTTTGCTTTTAAGTTTTCACTTTCGTCATTTATCTATTGAGTCATTATAGGCATTTTTTTTTTTCCTTTTTTTAATGAAGTGGGGTCTTGGTATGTCACCTAGGCTGTTGTGTAGCAGCACAATCATGGCTCACTGCAGCCTTGACCTCCTGGGCTCAAGCAGTCTTCCTGCTTCAGACTCCAGGGTAGCTGGGACTACAGGCATGCACCATCATACCTAGCTAGTATCTTTATTTTTTGTAGAGACGGGATCTCACTATGTTGCCTGTACTGTCTGGAACTCCTGGGCTCAAGTGATCCTCTCCCTTTGGCCTCCCAGAATGCTGGGATTGCAGGCCTGAAACACTGTGCCTGACCTGCAGTCTTATTTTAAAATGTGTTAACATTACTTTATTGTGAAATAGCTGTAGAATTTCCCTTTTACCATTTTTAGGGTAATTCATGTTTGCTCATTTTAAATTTTATTAATCATTGTTTTACAGCCTATATAAATATACTCAAAAAGATAGTCATCATAAACTTTTAATGTGTAATGTTAATGGCTTATTTGAAATGGGATATCCTGTGGTGTTTGGTTAAGGAAATCAAGTCCTTTTAAATAAGATTAGGCAAAGTATATTTGTATATTTTTCAATTATTTTCTTTATATTTCTTTTCTTTTTTTTGTATCTAGTCCTGAATCCTAATCCAGATCTTTATTTTTCACTTCTCTGTCTCTCTCTCTCTTTTTTTTTTTTTTTTTTTTTGCACTGGATAATTTATATCATTGTTGACTTGTACTATGGAAACAAATTTTTTGTCAGAAAATATTTTGTGAATATTTCCCCCTACATTGTGGCTTGCCTGGTTACTTTTTTAGTGATATCTTTTGATTGAGTAGGACTTTTAAATTTACCTTATTTATTTATTTTTCTTTTTAGACAAGGTCTTGCGCTGTTGCCCAGGCTGGAGTGCAGTAGCTCATGTGATGCCCAACGTCCACCTCTTGGGCTCAAGCGATCCTCTCACCTCAGCCTCCCAAGTAGCTGGGACTACTGATGTGCACCACCATGTCCAGCTTATTTTTGTATTTTTTGTAGAGACTGTATTTTTACCATGTTGCCCAGTCTGGTCTCGAACTCCTGGGCTCAAGTGATCCACTTGTCTCAGCTCCTAAAGTGCTGGGATTACAGGAGTGAGCCACTGCTTGGCAGGGATCTTTAATCTTGATGGTCTGATTTATCATTTGTTCCTTAGGGCTTTGGCTTTTAGGTCTATGTTCTACCTTAGATTAATTTCTGTGTATGGTGTAAGATAAGAGTTAAAAGTTAATTTTTTTCTTACAAATATCCTTATAAACGGTAACAAACATTGTTTGGCAAAGACTGCTTTATTTCCAAATTAGGTAATCAGTATTATATTATAAAATTATTAGTTCTTTCAAAGTAGTTGCATGGTTAGCTAGCTCATTGATTACAGAAGCTGTATTTCTTAGGTCAGAATTACGGGTTTATACCTTCAGGATCCAGTTAACTTGGCCTTGTTTTTGGCCATGGAATGTATTTCTCCTAACTTGCTTTAGTCATTTGTTAGATTTGTTTCATTGCAAGTAAGAGGGTATATGATATCTTCATCGTGCTACCAGATAAAACATTAGAGCATATGCCTTACATGACTATTAACTAATTTAATTTTGTGTGAAAGAGATTACATTATTACATTTTAAGGATACAGTATTCATAGTATTATAATGTTTAATGTGTCATACTCAGTTTTTATGCCATACTAAAACAAGCAAAAATAAATTGATTTTAGTAAACATTAGAAAATAATTTTTCAGAGTTTTGTATAGAGTGGGAAATGTAGATCTGACACTGTGAAGTCCATTTGTTAGGTTTTGTGGGTAAATAATGCTAAGTATAAAAACACAAGACATAGAAAAATTTAAAGTGTACGTTTGCATATGCTTGTGCCAATATATAGACCATTCCATAAACCCAATCATTGGCTTACATTTCTGAGATACCAGCATTAAACATGAGTTATCTTTTAAGAGGCTGAATTTGAATTATATTACTTTGTTAGGATTTGTGCCAGCTTTTGGTTAATCATTATCTTGTTGATTATATTTGGTTCAGGATGACTCATTTTTCAAGGAGCTTTATTGCAACATTACATATTTACTACAGGAAGCCTGGATGGAAATGGAGCATCAGGTTATTGGAGATTTTTTCCTCCAATCTTTATTGTACCAAGTGTTATTAAAGTTAATTATTTTTCAATAACTGAATTCCCTGTGGAACCTAGTACTTCATTAACCAACTGTTAGAGGATCAGTTGTTCCTTTTTCATGGCAGACAAACATATCTTTGATGATTGTTTAAATATTGGTCGTACTTCCATACTATACATTGACCAAACTTAGATGTAGTATTTTATTCTCATCAAATTGAGTATGGTCATTAACTGAGAATTTTGGAATCAGAGAGATTTGAGATTGAACCTTGTTTGTAAAATTTACTAGCTTTGGAAGCTTGTGCAAATACTTCTCTGAACCCTAGCATTCATTCAGTCATTAATGAGTGAATTAATACATTCATTTATTAATGAATTTGGATAAAAATGTTCACCTTGCAAGATCAGATTAAAAGGACATATAAAAGTATTAGCACTTAATATGTGCTTAATGATGATCACCATCTGTTGACACTTGCTTATGGTATATATTGAGGTTAGGAGTGCCAATCATTTAGCTCTTCTCTCTCCAGGTTCTAAGAGATAAATAATGGACACAGCATCTCTTTCTAAAATTTAGACTCTCTGATAACAGCAGAATTTGAGACCATAACATGGATCTAAGGATAAATTGAGAGTCTGCTGCAATCACCAACAAATCTAGACTGTGAGACTATGGTAAGAGTTCAGTCTGCCATGCCTACTCTGACTACACTTAATCTGGCAGCTGGCGAGAAGATTAGAGGCTTACTTTATGTACCTAGTTATCAGCCTGACAAAGAGCTGGAGTGAGAAAGGGAAAGATGGCCTTGTTTTCTATGCAGTAACCTAATTTCCTTCTTGTTAAAAATAAGGTCCAAGGAAAGCTAAATCTAACCCACCAAATTAGTAACTTCCCTTCCTCCTCTACCCCTGCAGGAGTCTGTGGCTTGAGTTTGTGGAAGACAGACTGGGAGAGTTTTCTGTAATACCTAATACAGTAACCACCCTGCCTCCACCCCGCCCTCTACTGTGGGAAAGAGAAGGGAAGTCTCATTCTTTATAATAGGAGATTAGTGTAAGAGTGCCCCCTACTTTGAAAAAGTAAATTTCACTTATGTTCAGTGTTTTCGTAGGCCCATAGAGCAAATATAGTAGAAGAGCCCTGCAGAAATGAAAAGCCATGCTAGGAATCAAAGTAAATGTTGATTTAAGGAAGTAAATTGTGTATTTATTTTTTGAGACAGGGTCGCACTCTGTCACCCAGGCTGAAGTGCAGTGGTGAGACCACTGCTCACTGCGGCCTTGACCTCCCAGAATCAGGTGATACCCACCTCAGATTCCCGAGTGGCTGGCACCACAGGCATGCACCACCACTGCTGGCTAATTTTTGTATTGTTTTGTAGAGATGGGGTTTTGCCATATGCCCAGGTTTGTCTCCAACTGTGAGGGCTCAAGTGATCCGCTTGCCTCAGCCTCCCAAAATACTGGGTTTATACGCATGAGCCACCGCGCTCCCAGCCATCTTTTTTTCTTTTTTTTTTTGAGGCGGAGTCTGGCTCTGTCACCCAGGCTGGAGTGCAGTGGCGCGATCTTGGCTCACTGCAAGCTTTGCCTTCCGGGTTCACGCCATTCTTCTGCCTCAGCGTCTCCAAGTAGCTGGGACTACAGGCACCCGCCACCACGCCCAGCTAATTTTTTTTTTGTATTTTTAGTAGAGACGGGGTTTCACCGTGGTCTCGATCTCCTGACCTCGTGATCCGCCCGCCTCGGCCTCCCAAAGTGCTAGGATTACAAGCGTGAGCCACCGCACCCGGCCCAGCCATCTTTTAAACTTGTTAATAGAAAAATTGATGTTGGTAAAGAAAAAGAACCCCCCAAAAAGATAGATATAGGCAATAAAAATCACAAGTCATCTATTGGCAGGAGGTGATAAGAGTTCTGTTTGCAAAGATATATTTAAGACACCTACTTAAATACTAGAATTTTTTTTAAATGAAAATATCAGTAAATCCAAAACAATAGTCTTCAGAAAAAAAAACAAAATGGTGTAAACTCAACATAAATTGTGAATCTGTTCTGTAAATGAGTAATTTTAAATATCTGTGAAATATATATTGGTAGTGAATATTTTATCTTAAAAAGCAAAAATTTGAGAGTGATCATTTATTGGCACTTCAGAAGGAACCAGTAAATGTGTAGCAAAATAGTGAATAAATGTCAGTTAAGCCAGTAAGTGTGTCATTAGCTATTGACAAAGATTACAGTTTTGGAAATAACTCCAGATGTGCTCCACCTCACACCTTGTGTACTCCTTTAGCCAGGATTTATAAAATAGAATTAGAAGCATAATATATGTGTTTGTAATTTGAAGCATAGGGAGGTGGTTAAGAATCTGGGCTCCAGAGTCACAGTGCCTACGTGTACATCCTGGCACCTGCAATTACTAGTTTGCATCCTTGGGCAAGTTATTTAATCTTTTTGTGTGCCCCATTTGTAAAGTGGTACTAATACAAGTACCTAGTTGATAGGGTTATCAGTGACTTTACTGGAATTATAGAGACCAGTTTGCTACAGGTTAGGTAGTGAATGGAAAATGAGAATGTCCAAACACCTGTAGCTTGCTCCTACCAGAACTTCTTAAGGGAGATAGAGGGAGTCTGACTTAAAATTGAATTTTTTTTTTCTTTTTTGGTTGGTAGAGATGTGAATATATATTTATCCTGAGGGAAAATGACCAGTGGATAGATCAGATGTGAGAGAGAGTGGGCATGTATGATTGACGTATTGTCTCTAAAGATAGTAATTGGGGGGACACTCTAAAGCACTGGGGGAAGGCTTGGTGTTTAACTCAAGAGGCATCTGTTTTAATGAGTTGGGAGGGGCTGGGTGTGGTGGCTAACACCTGTAATCCCAGCACTTTGGGAGGCAAAGGTGGGAGGATTGCTTGAGACCAGGAGTTCAAGCCTAGTCTTATGGGCAACATAGTGAGACCTCCATCTCTACAAAAAAAGAAGACTTTTAAAAGGAAAAGGTTGTAAGGATGCTAATTTGGGGAGAAATATTTCTACCTGAAGTCTGCTGTTTTCTCTTTGAAAGAGGAAGTGAGGACACATTCTGAGAAGTATGAGGTGGAGGTGGTGGAATCAAAAGCTGGAAGAGAGTTGTGAGGATTTGGAATAGTTACTGGGGCAATGGGAGTTGGAATTCGCTTGGAAAATGTAGAGAGACCAAGATGGGTTTGATGACCATGGGTTTGTGTGGTGGTCTCTGTTGTGTGTATATATTTTCATTCCTTCCCTCTGTCTTTCTCTGCAGTACCCAGCAGCCACTGTGTGGAAACAGAAAAGCTAGGCAGTCAAAATGTTCTGGTATTGGTGGAGGCAGGACTTGACAAAGGAGAGTGGTGTGGGAAGACCCAGGGGCCAAAAGTTGAAAGTATTGCAGTGAGAGTGGTTGAAGTTATGTATCTTGGGGGTTTAGGCTGGAAAGGGAACACACTGAAGCCAAGACAAGGCTGATAGGTGGGGAGAAAGTGGAAGAACATTAACACCAAAAGTTTCCATGAAGCTAAAGGGTGAAGTGTGATGGGGAATAGGAGTGAAAGAGACAAAGGATAAGGGCTTGGGGTTATGGGCCAAGATAATGAGTTTTAAGATTTCAGATAAATAGTTGTTGTGGATAATAAAGCGAGTAGTTACTGAGGTGGATTATTCAGTTGGGTAGTGGCTATCTCTTCACTCCTTAAGGAGGAGAGCAGCTAGGATGTTCACATGGATCTGGAATTTGCCCAGGCTAATGGTGGCTGGAAAGGTAAATTAGATAGTAAGATCAAAACTTATATGTAATTTGGAGAGTGACTGAGAAGTTGATTGATGATAATGATGAATAATTAGGTTAGTTGTTAGATCCTAGTTATAAGTAAAGGAGGAAGGTTTTGCAGGGGACTTTTGGAGTAATCATATGTGTGCTGCAATAGAAAGAAGACAGGACAACACTGTTATCTCCCTGTTTTCTGTGTGAGAGGTATAAGAGAAAGAATAGTTGCCGTTTTGACTCAGCTGGAATAGAAGTGGTGTCGTGTGGGAAAGCTTTTCAATTAGAGCCAAAAGGTAGACTGAGGTTCTGTAAAGGATCTAGAGAAGTTTATTTGAAAATAAGAAGCATTACAAATGGCAATAATGAAAAAGGTTGGAAAAGAGGGTAACCTTTTGGGAGAGTGAATGGGTAAGCAAGAGAAGGAACCCAAGCCTCACAGAAATCCGAGGCCATAATTTACTAGTCAGATGGTAAATGTATCAGGGAAATGAAAGTCATCTGTGGGTTATTGTGGAATCATGGAAAGAGACCATTTGCTTTAAAGGATAAGTATATGGGGTGTCATTTATGCCAGTCTTAAAAAACGATTTTGACATTGGATCATTCCTTAATGAGATGAGCAATGGCCAGGTAAATAAGGTTGCAGAGATTTAGAATAGAAATACCGGCCAGGCGCGGTGGCTCACGCCTGTAATCCCTGCACTTTGGGAGGCCAAGGTGGGCAGATCACAAAATCAGGAGATCGAGACCATCCTGGCTAACACGGTGAAACCCCGTCTCTACTAAGAATACAAAAAAAAAAATTAGCCGGGCATGGTGGTGGGCGCCTGTAGTCCCAGCTACTCGGGAGGCTGAGGCAGGAGAATGGCGTGAACCCGGGAGGCAGAGCTTGCAGTGAACCGAGATTGGGCCACTGCACTCCAGCTTGGGCGACAGAGCAAGACTACGCCTCAAAAAAAAAGAAATATCAGTACTGTGTAGACACAGGGAAAAAGAATTTCAACAAAAATTATTGCCTTTGCTCTACATGTGACCTGTAAGCTGTAGATGGTAGTCTTTTTTTGAATTTGGCATAAATGCTTTTATGGATAAATGTTAATTTGAGGTTGTCAGGTATTGTGGTTGTCAGGCATATTTAATTCAACAAATGCTGATTTCTTATTTGCTGGTCATTGAGATGAAAAGCTCTCTTTTTGGCTTGAACTCCCTTTCTCCAGTTGAAAAGATAGTTTCAGAAATTCTGGCACTAATTCAGACTTACAAACTTTCTTTGTAGAGACAGTAATCCTCAAGTTCAGCAGTTTGACTCTAAATATCATAACAATTCTAAATTCATATCTAAAGGAATGTTTTAAATCATTTTTGGCATTTTTAAAGAGTTTTTGCAGACACTCATAGTCTTGGCATGCCTTCTATTGAATCTTTGGTGGGAGAAAGAATGTAAAGTAAAGGACTGAAATTTCCAGCACTTTGCAGGGGACAGTAGGGGAAATAAGGCAGGAAATGAGGGCCCACTTAGAACGCAGTTTATTCCAAGTCTTTTCCACTTCCCCTGTTCTCCATGTGCCGCCTGCTGTATTCTCCTAAGGATGACCCTAAGAAATTAAGTGAATTGCATCCTCTAATTGTTGTCTATAGCAGTAATATAACAGAAGTATAGTACTTTTAAGTTATTTTAAGTGAAGGATACCTGTATTCTAATTTCCATCAATCAAGTCGAATTTCTGAAGATTTTGTCAACTGTACTAATTTTCAAAATGTTTTTGTTGGCTACATGCTAGCTGGAAATTATAACTCTGAAAGCATTACCATCAAAATCTAGCTATTAAGTAAATATATAAAACTAATTTATCAAGCACCACTCTATCAGAATCTGTTTGATGTACTTTATGTGTATTGGCTCATTTAATCCTCATAGTAAGCTATGAAGGAATTAGCATTATTATCCTCATTTTATAGAGGTGGAAACTAAGGGATGAGTTAATTAACTTGCCCAAGAGCACACAGCTAGGCTTAATGTATGCAGATTTTTAACTTGATTTAGGAAGTTGAACATAAGTCTAATAGAACTTTAAAAAGTTAAAAGTATAACTCTTTCTGTGATGAAGCAGTCCCACTTCTGAGTATATATCCAAAGGAATTGAAACCATTATATTGAAGAGATGCCTGCACTCTCATGTTCATTGGAACATTTTTCACAATAGCAAGGATATGGAAACCACAGAAGTGCCCATCAATAGATGAACAGATAAGATGACTCTAGAAGACATTCTGCTAAGTGAAATAAGCCAGGCACATAGAGACAAATACCCAAATACCACATGATTTCACTTATATGTGGAAACTGAAAAACAGTCAAACTCAGAAAATAGGCCGGGCATGGTGGTTCACGCCTGTAATCCCAGCACTTTAGGAGGCTGAGGTAGGCAGATCACTTGAGGCCAGGAGTTCAAGACCAGCCTGGCCAACATGGTGAAACCCCATCTCTACTAAAAATACAAAAAATTAGCCGGGTATGGTGCTGCGCACCTGTAATCCCAGCTCCTCAGGAGACTGAGGCAGGAGACTCGCTTGAACTCGGGAGGCAGAGGTTGCAGTGAGCCGAGATTGCGCCACTGCACTCCAGCCTGGGTGACAGAGTGAGACTCCATCTCAAAAAAAAAAAAAAAGAAGTAGAAAGTAGAATGACAGTTGCCAGGGGCTTGGAGGGGTGTAGACAGGGAAAGGAGAGGCATTGGTCAAATAGTACAAAGTTTCATTTGGACAAGAGAAATAGATCTTGGTGATCTGTTGCACAGTATGATGTCTGTAGTTAGTAATAAGGTATTGGAGGCCAGGTGCAGTGGCTCACGCCTATAATCTCAGTGCTTTGGGAGGCCAAGGTAGAAGGATTGCTTGTAGCCAGTAGTTCGAGGCAAGCCTGGTGTATTAGTCAGTGTTCTCTAGAGGGACAGAACTAACAGGATACATGTATATATAAAAGGGAGTTTATTAAGAAATATTGACTCACATGATCACAAAGTGGGGTTTCACAATAGGCCATCTGCACACTGAGGAGCAAGGAAGCCAGTCTGAGTCCCAAAGCTGAAGAACTTGGAGTCTGATGTTTGAGGGCAGGAAACATCCAGCACAGGAGAAAGATGGAGGCCAGAAGACTACATCAGTCTAGTCTTTCCATGTTCTTCTGCCTGCTTTTATTCTGGCTATGCTGGCAGCTGATTAGATTGTGTCCACCCCGATTGAGGGTAGGTCTGCCTTTCCCAATCCATTGACTCAAATGTTAATCTCCTTTGGCAACACCCTTCAATCCAATCAAGTTGACACTAAGCATTAACCATCACACCTGGGCAATGTAGCAAGACCCCATCTCTACAAAAAATAAAAAAATTAGCCTGGTGTGGTGGTGCATGCCTGTAGTCCTACCTGCTTAGGAGGCTGAGGCCTGAGGATTCCTTGAGCCCAGAAGTTTGAGGCTGCATTGAGCCATGATTGTACCACTGTACTCCAGCCTGGGTAACAGAGTGGGACCCTAACTCTAATAATAATAAGAAGAAGAACATATTACATATTTCAAAATAGAATAAAATAGTAGATTTTAAATGTTCTCACCATAAAGAAGTAAGTATTTGAGGTTTGGTGGATATGTTAGTTGGCCTGATTTGGCCATTCTATAACGTATATGTATATTGAAACATCACATTGTGTCCCATAAATACATATTATTTACCAGTTAAAAGAAAACTTAACCTAACATTTTCCATAAGTGTGTGAAGGTAAGTTTGGTTTTTTCCCCTCATGGTCCAGTAGACATAGTTTATCTTTCCATCTGTGGTAGCCCTTTTTTGTTTATCAGAGGATCTGAAATAAAAACATTTTGAATCCATGTTGAATACACTATGATAGAGTTCTTCTGAACTTGAATAAATTTGGTTTGTCATTTTTAAGCAAAGTATATTGACATAGCTGTAATTAAAGTTATTAATATAACAAAGTTCACATGAACTTTATATAGATTTTATTTGTAGTACAGTGGATGGCATCATTACCTATGGAAGCAGTTATACAAGCTGGCTAGTCTGGAATCACAGATTAATATTAACAGCCGTTTATATACTTATTTTTTCAGACTTTATAGCCACCCTTTTTTGTAGAAGTTCCCCCCCCCCCCCCCCCCCCCCCCCCCCCCCCCCCCCCCCGTTTTGGTGTGAATTACAATTGCCTGAACATAAAGAGGGGGAAAAAACAGAAAAGATTAATTCTCCTAAGGAGAATATACTTTTATGCCACATGTATAGGCACAAAAAGGCCTGGACCTCAACAGTTTGATAGGGAAAGAGTCCCCTGTAACTATAGTAACTATAGTGGTAATAATAATGAAAATATAGTGCTTACTATAAGGTATAGTGCTAAGCACTCTGTATTTACTCCTTTATACAATACTGTTAACTTTCTTTTTCCCCCAAAGAGATGGAGTCTTGCCCTTTTGCCCAGGCTAGGGTGCAGTGACACAGTCATAGTGCACTGCACCTTGAACTCCTGGGTTCAAGGGATCCTCCCACCTCAGCCCTCTGAATAGCTAGGACTACAGGCACATGCCACTACACCGGGCTAATTTTTAAATTTTTTTAATAGAGATGGGTCTCACTTTGTTGCGCAGGCTGGTCTCAAACTCTTGGGCTCAAGTGATCCTCCTGCCTTGGTCTCCCAAAGTGCTGTAATTACAGGTATAAGCCACCATACCTGGCCTATCTTTGTTTAAAAAAAAAAATTAGAAGTTTAGTTTTAGAACTGTTAGATGCCTTTCGACAAGCTATATAAGCAGTTAGTGGCAAAGACAGGTTTTGAACCCAGGTTGGTCTGATTTCAGTACCTACAGCTTAATCTCTTGTCTGCTGTGGTTTATGGCAGGGGGTGGCAAACTTTTTCTGGAAAGGGTCAGGTAATAAATATTTTAGGCTTTGTGGGCCACACATCTCCAGTGGAACTATTCCTCTCTGCTGTTTTTGTAAAATAGCCATTGACAGTACCCAAAAGAATGTGCCGGGGCTATGTTCTAACAAACTTTTATTTATGAACACTGAATTTCATGTAATGTTTATGGGTCTCGAATAGCTGTTGTTCCTTGAATTTGTTTTTCAGCTATTTAAAAATGTAAAAAATCGTTCTTAGTTCTCTTACCATACAACTAAGGGATGGTGATGGGATCAGATTTGGCTTGTGGGCAGTAGTGTGCCAACGACTACTGAATGGCTTGCTGTATTTGTTTTTTCTCCCTACTAGGATAAACAGAAATGGATAATTCTTCTAACAGTTTTTCAGAATAAAGAAAAACTGTTACAGGTAGAGTTAGACCTAGTTAACTAGTTAACCTAGTTAGGTAGGTAGAGTTACAAGTTAGTAATGAATCTGTGTAAATGTTCTTTGCATCAGATATTCATGAATGCTAAGATTATGGGGTCCCTTTAATATTACAGTTCTTCCTATTGCTATACCATATGGTTTTAGAAATCATAAATATTCATCTCTTAATCATTTGCAATACATTGCCATTTTGTTCTATAATCAACGAACTGTGATTCGAGGTCTTTTTGTATGTTAGGTGTTGAGGTAATTTGATTCTTTTATTAAGAAAAATTTATTGGAAATAAAATGAAGGGTTCTCAACAAAGATGATTCATGCAGACTTTACAAAGTTTGCCTCTTAGATTACAATTTGACATTTATAAACTTGACCTTGTAGAATTTTAATATAAGTTGGCTTATGTGCAACAAAAAACACTTCCAGATGTGATCACTGATATGATTCTGAATTAAAATGCTTAATGAAAACTTCTAGTGTTGACAAATCAACACTAATCAAATAATCTGTCCTTACACATAGTGAAGTTTATCAGCAAAAGTTGACATTTTTATATTTGGTAGGGAAAAGAGATATACTCTAAAAGTAAACTAATTTCAGCTTGCCCAATAATAATAATAATAATAATAATAATAGGTGTAGATGGTGTTGAATTAAATGCCCCTGCCCTCAGTCAGCTTCCCTGGCTTACCTAACCCACAGTAAGCACTCAATGAATGTTTGCTCTTAGAAGCTGTACGGTGTGGCCTGAATCAGTAGGCACTTAAATGAAGGAAGTGGAAGATTTGTTAGTGCAAAAGGAAAGGGTTTTTGTTGTTGTTGTTTGTTTAAGGAAGTATCAACTTAGATTTTAGACAGAAATGAATAAATTGTTACACTAATACTATGTCAGAATTATTTAGTGGTTGGCTATAGCCTATGGTATGAAATCCTATTTTCTTTGGGTTAGAATTCCATAATTTGGCCCCAGCCTTCCTTTCTAGTCTTATTTTTACTCTCCTGTGTTAACAGACTATATAGTCAGTTTCCATTACTCAGTCATTTATCCACAAATATTCTACCACTTTGGAATTTTCTTCTTCCTCTCCTCTACCTAGCCAGTTTCTGCTTAGATTTCAAGACCCAATTTTTTTTTCTTTCTCTAGGACCACTCTTGCTAATAATGATCATTTTTGCCTCTGAATTTCTAGCACTTACTGCATTTATCACTCATTTGACAATTACTCTTGTTCTGTTTTGTGACATTTCTTATAAAAGTAAGTAAACGTTTGTACAATATTTTTAAATCTGTAGACCTTATTCAAGTTTCACAAATTTGTTCCATATAGCATTCCCCCCCTCTGGTCCAATCCAGAATCAGGCATTACATTTAGTTTTTAATTTTAATTAATATTATTTTTTAGAGACAGGGTCTCACTCTGTCACCCAGGATGGAGTGCAGTGGCATAATTGTAGCTTAGTATAGCCTCAAATTCCTGGGCTCAAGTGATCCTCCCACCTCAGCCTCCTAAGTAGCTGGGACTGTAAGTGTACTCCACTGCATCCAGCTGAATTTTAATTTCTGGGGGAGAAGTGGGATTTCACTGTCTTGCCCAGGCGGCAAACTCCTGGCCTCAAGAGTCCTCCTGCCTTGACCTCCCAAAGTGTTGGAATTATAGACGTGGGCACTGCACCCAGACTGCATTTAGTTTTTATGCCTAGTTTTATGTCTAGTCGTCTTGCCTACTTTAATCTGGAACTGAACTATTCCTGAGCCTTTTTTGTTTATGACATTGACAGTTTTGAAGATTACTAGCCATTTATTTTGTAGGACGTCTCTCAATTTGGTTTTGTCTGATATTTCTTCATGATCAGATTTAGGATGTGCATTTTTGGCATGTATACTACATAAGTGATGGGTTCGCAGTGCATCATGTATATTATTTTTGGTAAATAGTAAAATTTAAATCATCACAGTGAATTACAATAATTGCTGGTTAGTTTGAATAACACAGTAATCAAGACAGTCCTGGGTTCAGATTTTGACCCTACCATTTGTTGATCATATAATCTTGGGTGTTACCTCTCTTTAGCTAATTTCTACATCTGTAATTGTAGATAATTTAAATACCTTTTGATAGGTCAAAAATAGTTGCATATTGGCAGTTTTATAGGGATCTATTTAATATTATAGATTTGTGAGATGAAGTGAGACAATGCATCTGTCACTGAATACGTGTTCAGTACACTGTAACAATAGATTACTTTTCAATATAGTTCTGTAAAAATATGTCAGCGTGATTATTGATTACATTCTAAAATAAAGTTATTTTTAAGTTGGATGTATAACACCTCCTGTATTTGATATTATCAGTTATCATTTGTAGTTTTATAAAAGTAATTTTCAAATACAACCAAAACTTTTATGAACATATATCTTTTACTAAAACATATCTATGTATACACATACAACCTCCAAATATATATTAATATAATACTAGATATAACTAGTTTTCACATAAGTAATTTAAAGAATGTAACTAGTACCTTAAGGGTAATTGAAGTGTCGTAGGGTTGTTTGCCTCTGCACTGAATGACCTAGGACCTTACACTTTTTCACTTATTAGTATCTTTTTAAAAATATGATTTTCTCATTGATGAGTGAGTTGTCAGTTTCTTGCTTACCTTAGCAGCTCTACCTGAACCACTTTTTAATTTGTCGCTTTTTATTTGCTATGAATTGGAAAACCAGATTATTTTGATTCCTACCCAGTTCTAATAAATTTAGTTAACAGGCAACTTATGAGGGCCAGAGGAACTTTCCTGAACGTAAGTGGTCTTTATACTTATGGTTTTAGTTTGGATTGTTTTGGGGTCTTTTTCTGCTTACTTTCTGGTCTTGACTCAGTTCTGATTGGTTGAAGTTGAAAAATAAGTGACTTGTCTCTGAGTTTGGCATAATATAAAATGTGAATTTATAATATTAAATGCAAATTCACCTTTGCTTTACTGATGAGTAGGTGATTTCCTAGTTGTTCTGGGTTTTAGACAATCATATTTGAGCTATAGTTACATTATCTTATTTGTAGGAAGTTTTTCCTTAAACGTTGTGGTGAAGATTGATAATTGAGAGTCCTGAAAATGGCAGTATTTGGATATGAGTATGCTACAGTATTGACACTTTCTGAAAGTCGGACATCAGTATGCGAGAGCCTACTTTGTGATAGCAGCTCACACTTTCTATTTCATCTCTTCTTTGGTGGACAGGTACAAATTACATTTGTTTACTACCTTTTCAACTCATGTTTCTGCATTTATTCGTTTATTCTTCCTGGCCACTCTGGGAGGGAGGTCTTATGTCTTCTGAATAAAGGACAGTGGCCATAAGGTGAGTAGATGCAGAGTGAGTATTCAAATTTTGAGATAAATTTTCATTCTCAAACCTACTTTGAATCTGAGTAATTTTGCCTTACATCATTTAGAACCAATTTTTTTAAAGTTCTGATTTTGTATATATAATCAAAGAACTAAAATTTATATTTAAAAATTTTTATGTTAAATATTTTCTTTACAATAGATTTATTTTGGAAACCTACTCCTTTTATTTTTTTCTTTTCTTTTTTTTTGAGACAGAATCTCTGTCACCCAGGCTGGAGTGCAGTGGTACAATCTCGGCTTATTGCAACCTCTGCCCTCTGAGTTCAAGTGATTCTCCTGCCTCAGCCTCCAAGTAGCTGGGATTACAGGCACCTGCCACCCCACGCAGCTAATTTTTTATGTTTTTAGTAGAGACAGGGTTTCACCATCTTGGCCAGCCTGGTCTTGAACTGCTGACCTCATGATCCACCCTCCTCAGCCTCCCAAAGTGCTGGGATTACAGGCATGAGCCACCGCGCCCGGCCTGGAAGCCTACTCCTTTTATTTATTTTTTTATTTTTTTTGAGACAGGGTCTCGTTCTGACTGGCTTCCCCGCCCCCCCCCCCCCAGACACTGAAAGCCACATAGAACAAATTTAAAGCTTGGTAAATTATTATGAAATAGACATCCTTGTAACCACAGTCTAGAACAAGAAATAGAAGTTAGTCATTTCAGAAGTCCCTATAGGTACCCATCCCATTTATAGTCTCTTTCCTCCCAAATTGTCTACTACTCCTAGCTTTTGTAGTAATCACTTCCTGTTTCCTTATCGTTTTATCCCCTAAGAGTCCATTGCTAGACACTAGAGTTTAGTCTTCCCTTTTTAAAATAAAGTATTTAAAATGCATCTTTATTATGATCTAATTGTAAAGGAATGAGAAATTACAGTATATTAAAAAATCACTAATATGATACTAAAAGCAGTTATTTGGAAACTCAAGGCCCTACATAGCTAAAAACATGGTTTCAAAACATAAAATAATTTTTAGACAATTATGTTCACTTTTCTGGTTTTTTTCCTTTTATACAAATACCACAAAGCAGAAGGGTACTTTAACTTTCTTTCAATACCCATCTTTTTTCCAAGATAATATGTTGTATTTCTTCTTATGTTGATTATCATTTGTGAAGGGCTTTTTCAGTTTCTAAAACAGATATTCATGATCTGATTTAATCCTCACAGCAGTCTTGTAATGTAGGCATATTCTTCTTTCCATTTTATAGATGAGGAAATGATAATGTAACTAGTAGGTGGTGAAGGTTTGATTGGACCTTTGATTAAAAAGGATTTCCTCATAAATATTTTTCAAACTTTAGTTATCTGAGTACTACCTTCATGATTTTCCCAGTCTCTTAAAACTATTACTGTTTTACTTAATAATTTTATTTAAAATTACTTTTAAAAAACTGATAAGACTGACTGGGCATGGTGGCTCACGCCTGTAATCCCAGCACTTTGGGAGGCTGAGGCGGGTGGATCACCTGAGGTCAGGAGTTCAAGACTAGCCTGACCAACACGGAGAAACCCAGTCTCTACTAAAAATACAAAATTAGCTGGGCATAGCGGCGAGTGCCTGTAATCCCAGCTGCTTGGGAGGCTGAGGCAGGAGAATTGCTTGAACCCAGGAGGCAGAGATTCCAGGGAGCCAAGATCATACCATTGCACTCCAGCCTGGGCAACAAGGGCAAAACTCCGTCTTAAAAAAAAAAAAAAAGACTTCATTTAGAACAGTTTTATATTTGCAGAAAAATCGAGTAGATCATACAGAGTTTCCACACCCCCCCCAAATTCCCTTATTATCAATATCTTATCTTAGTATGGTACATTATAATTTAAAACCCAATAACACATTGTATTAACTAAAATCCATAGTTTATTAAGATTTACTTAGTTTTTACCTAGTGCCTGTTTTCTCTTCCAGGGTCCCATCCAGTTGTCATATCTCCTTAGGCTATTGGCTATGACCATTTTTTCAGGTTTTTCTTGTTTTTGATACCTTGACAGTTTTAAGAGCAGTATTGGTATATTGTAGCAGCATTGGTATATCAGATATATTGTAGAATGTCCCTCTTTTGGAATTTGTCTGATGTTTTGGGGAGGAAGACCGCAGAGGGAAAGTGCCATCCTCATCACGTCATAAGAAGTATATGTGAGCAACATGACATCATTGATGTTGTTGACCTTGATACTTCACTAAGGTACTGTTTGTTAGGTTTCTCCTTTGTAAAGTTACTTTTCCCAACCCCTTTCTGTACTGTACTCTTTGGAAGGAAGTCACTATGCACAGCCCACACTTAAGAAGTGGGTGTGGAGTTATGCTTCACTTCTTGAAGACAGTATATTTACATTTATTTAGAATTCTTCTGTTCCCTTAGATAATTTTTTCAGTCATTTATTTATTTCAGTATGGACTCATGGATATTTTGTACTTTGGGTTAAGATCCAATACTATTTTATTTATTTTGTTATTCAGATTGTTCCAGCTTTGGCCATAGGTTGTCTCCTGTGTTCCTTTGACATACTCCCACCTTCTTAAAAATAAAAACTTTTTTGAGAACTTCCTTACTTTCTGGCACTGTAGAATAATTTAGTTTTTAGAGATTTATTTTAAGATTAAATTTTATACCACTCAGTAGATAGAAAATCAGTTTATGGAAAATACTTGTGTTTACCTTAAAAATTGGTTATGTTTAAATATTAGTAAAATGTTAGGGAGGTATTAGAAACTGAGACTTCTCGAAGCAATCAGAAGGTCCATGTAATCTTCTGTCTCTTACACACTTCACTGGAGCATCCTGTCTCCTTTGCAACTATAACTCTTTTTAGTATTTGCTTTAACATTGATTGAAATACCTGTAATGTGCTTGGTGTACCTACCACAGTAGATAGTGTGGAACATATAAAAGTATGAAATATGGTCTCCCGTCATGAAGGGACATACAGTTGGATTTTGTTAAGTATGTAAGCATGGTTGAAAGAAAATCATACACTCCTGTGTGTTAAGTACAAAATGGTATGGCTGTGAGGCTTATGTGAGTTTAGGAAAGGAAGGGTTCTGTGTTGAATAGATTAAAGGAAGAACTTCTTAGAGGTTAAACCCATAGTAGATCCTGAAGGTAGGGGGTGGAGTCATTTCTTATCAGAGACTGAATGGACATTGTCTACAGAACAATGAATGAGGAAATTGGCTTGGGTGGAATCTTGTGTTGCTGTAAATTGGAGTAGTCGGAAATTGTCTGAACCCGTGGATTAGTCCCCTCTGTAGTTAACAAGTGTGATATGCCTAAAGTGGTCAGTTCTAATTATGAAAGGACTTGGATGTTTTAAACCTGCAGATAAAATGTCGTTAGAGAGGTTGAAAACTTTATCCTTCCCGGAAGGTTTCATACTTTCTTATTGAAACAGTGACATTTAAGTTGGGTAACTTTGTTCCTGTTACTGCATAGTGTGTTGCCAATGTTCTAAGTAGGGTAAGATTTACCCCTTGTCTTGGTGGGTAGTGTAAACTTAGCCTGGCAGCAAACATAGTATTTTCTTCCCAGACCCAAAATAACCCACTTTCTTTTTCTTTCTTTTTTTTTTTTTTTTCTGTCTTTTTTTATTTTTTGAGACAGTTTCACTCTGTCGCCCAGGTTGGAGTGCAGTGGCACAATTTTGGCTCATTGCAACCTCTACCTCCTGGGTTCAAACGATTCTCGTGCCTCAGCCTCCCAAGTAGCTAGGACTACAGGTTCGTGCCACCACGCCCAGCTAATTTTTGTATTTTTAGTAGAGGCAGGGTTTTGCCATGTTGACCAGGCTGGTCTTGAACTCCTGACCTGAGGTGATCCGCCTGCCTCAGCCCTCTAAAGTGTTGGGATTACAGGTGTGAGCTACCGTGCCTGATACCCACTTTCAAATTGTATGTAAATATATATAATGGCTTTCTTTAAGCCTTGTGGTACTCAACTATTTTGGAGACTTTTTGATCATCTGTTAAGATAAAAATGTTTTTGTTGATGGTTTTTAATTTCCTAATGAAAAATTTCTAATTTACTTTGTATTTTACTTTCAAAGTAATGCATGCTATTTGAAATTTGAACTAGTGTATATTTAATATCACTTTAATGAATTAAATATCATACTTCCATATTTTAATAGCCATTTAAAAATTTTTACTTAATTCCTTCAGCGTTTTAAAGAGAAGGACGGGAAATATATTAAAAGCAAACTCGGCAGTAGATTTTTTTTTTAGCAATACATGTTTCATTGCATGAAATAGAATATTTCGTTAATGTTTGAGACCATTTAAAAAACCTTCCCTTCCTCAGCTAGTCGCTGCTAAAATTTTCTTAATTTCTTTTAATTTAGATCTCTTTTCTGTCCAATTAGCAGATAAAATGGCATGACACCCACAGATATACTTACTGTGTGTCCACATTATTCACTACTACAGTAAGGCAGATAGTCCCCCTCATGCATTTCTATATCTTTATCACATTTTCCAGTGTTTCTCCCAGGGCACCATAGTACCATTTATTGGGTAGGGCATGGGAATATAAAAGTATACCTGTGGATATTTTAGAAGTAACTACTAGAGAAAGAGGAATTGGCAGTATTGTGTAGTGATAAAGCACTTGACTAAGAGTCTGAAAACCTATATTCCAGTCCTGGCTCTGCCCTGTGTTATGTAATCTTGGAAGCCAGTTTTTGCATTCTCATTTGGCTTATGTGATCTCTAAGTTACTTTCCAAAATTACATCATTTGTGCCATGGTTCTGCAAACAAATGAGCACATTAGTGTAACATAGTATCAATAATGAAATACTGGAATACCTCTGCTTCAGTTGTAAAAATGTTAGAATCTTATAGCTTTGCCCCCACTTTTTAAAAATGTAAACTTTTAATTGAAGTCTAACTTAACGTGCAGAAAAAGTACACTCATGATAACATAAAACACAGGTGACAAAACATTACCAGAATCCCAGAAGCTCCTTGGTGATGCCTTCTGGTCACTACTACTCCCCCTCCCACATCTAAGGATGACCACTCTCTTGACTTCTAACACCATAGGTTAGTTTTGGCTGTTTTTGGAATCACACAGTATGGCTTCTTGTGTCTAGCTTCTTTTGCTCAGTATTATGTTTGTACGATTTGTGTAGTTACATTTCCATAGCTATGTGGAGTTTTACGAATATGTCATAGTCCATTTACCCAGTCTCCTGTTGGACTAACCATAAAGAAAAAAAAAAGATAAAATGAACTACATTAGGGTTAAGAAATTCTGGTAGTTTAAAAATATTTAGTGATTGAATCTTTCCATTGCATACTTTTATGTACCGTTTAAGCATTCAGATTGCAGATGTGTGCTTCAACTTTGTTAGCCTATTGTCTCCCTTTTTCTTTTTCCTAGCAGCCATATGAATCTTGCCTTGCTTCCTTGACTAGAAAACAGGAATAATTTTCTAATGGTTTTAATAGCATGAAAAAAATAAGGGCAATAATTTAATATTTTAAATTTTTAGGTCTAGGAAAGATACAAGAACAGTTTACAATTTATATTTTACAACTGGCTAGAAAGTACTTTTTTGTTTTCTTAAAACCTATAAAATTAAGGATATTGATGACTGTTGTTTAGATACATCAATTTAAGTTTCTTTTATGCAGTTATAATTTGTAAGCTAAGTGTATAGGATTTTAAAATTAATTCCATCAACAGTTACTGAGTACCTATTATGTGTGTGGTCAGAGAACTTTGTCTTATTGTGTATATCAAATATGGTAAATGGTGGGTAACACATATGTTTTGTGATCCCCCAATTTTTCCTAACATGTTAATGAAACCAAAATGTAGAAGTTTAAAACATTTTACTGTTTTAAATTCAGTCATTTCTCTGTTAACTCTTTATTAAGACAACAGCTTGTGGGGGAGTCACAGATCACTAACAAAATGTCAGGTAGTGGATTCAGTATGAACTTAAATAGAAAAAATTTATATCTAATACATTTACTCATATAAATATCATCCAAAGTATAAAAAATTAATGGTTTTTAAAAATGGACTGTTATTTGGTGCTTACCTGAATTTTTATTGTAAGGGGTTTGTATATTTGAATAGGCTAGGCAGTTATTCCCAACTATGTAGCTTTTTCCTTTACCTTGTTTTCCTCACCTACTTAGCCTAGAGTTTACAGCGGGTTTTTTTTCCCATTTTTTAATTCATTGAAAATGAATGAATTGCTAAAAATGAAGGATTTGGGCTAAATATTTAGTGATTAATATACCCTTATTGATCTATTCTGGTTAAAAAAACAAATACCTAGAACTTAGTGGCTTAAAACAACAATTTTGTTGTTATATCCAGCATTATTTTGGGTCAGGAATTTGGGCAGGGCTTGGCTAGGCAATTCTTCTTTTCCACTAAGGTCACATGGTGATTGATATGCAAAAGGATCATACCTTTTGCATGTCTGGTGCGTTGGCCAGGATGGCTGGAAGGCTAGGCTTAGCTGGGACTGTCAAACCGAGGATGTTATGTGTGGTCTCTGGTATGGTGGCTCAGAGTAGTTGGACTTCTTAAAGGGCAGCTCAGTTCTCCTGGAGAAAGTATTCCAGGAAAACAGTCTTAGATTCTGCAAGACTTACTCATATCTAGTCTTGGAAGTTACACAACTTCTGTTGGTAAAAAAGCAAGTCACAAGGCCAGCCTAGATTCAAAGGAGAGAACTACATAAGAGCATGACTACTGGTAGGCGTGTTTCATTGGGGGTTCATCTGTGGAGACTAGCTATACTACAAGATCTGTAACTCTGCATAGTAGATATAAAACTTTTTTTTGAGACAGTGCCTCTTTGTGTCACCCAGGTTGGAATGCAGTGGCGTGATTATGGCTCACTGCAGCTTCAACCTGTCAGTCTCAAGTGATCCTCACACTGCAGCCCCCTAAGTAGCTGGGACTACTGATGCACACCACCACGCCTGGCTAACTTTTATGTTTTTTGTAGAGATGAGGTTTTGCCATATTGCCCAGGCTGGTCTTGAACTCCTGGGATCAAGCCTGCCTCAGCCTCCCAAAGTGCTGGGATTACAGGCATGCGCCACCATGCCTAGCCATAAAACCACTTTTTAACAGAATGGTATTCGAATCTTATAATCCAAGCTGATTTTCATAAAATCCAACTACTTAATATTTTATGTACCTATGAAAGCTTCCAGGGTACTCTGCAAATTTATTTCATTTTCTTTTGAAGTATGTTGGCCTCAGACTAGATTTTTTTTCTGTTTTATTATAAAAAATGTTTAAGAAGCAAAAAAAAAAAGAATTTTGCAGTGAATACTGAAATATCTACCACTTAGATTCTGTAATTAACATTTTGCTATACTTGGGTTGCCATATATCTATCTGTTATCAACCTGTTTTCTGGTGAATTTAAAAGTAAGTTGCAGTTACTCGGATACAGATTAAAATTACTTTTTCTTCCAATCCAAACCTTAAAGGACAGTTAGAAAATATAAAGAATCTTTATTGCTATACCTTCTCCGTTTGAGAACTTATTTCCTCAGAACTTTTAAATCTGCCTTATCGCATATCCAGCCAAACTTTGGTTTAGTTTTCCACAACTCTTACTCCTGATAGTGTCACTAAGATCTTTGGAAGAAAAGGAGAAACTCATTTATCTTTTTTTTTCTTTTTTTTTGAGACGGAGTCTAGCTCTGTCACCCAGGGTAGAGTGCAGTGGCATGATCTCGGCTCACTGCAACCTCCACCTTCTGGGTTCAAGCAGTTCTGCTGTCTCAGCCTCCTAAGTAGCTGAGACTACAGGCACCCAACACCATGCCCAGCTAATTCTTGTATTTTTATTAGAGACAGGGTTTCACCATATTGATCAGGCTGGTCTCGAATTCCTGACCTCGGGTGATCTGCCTGCCTCAGCCTCCCAAAGTGCTGGGATTACAAGCGTGAGCTACCACACCTGGCCCACTTTTTTTTTTTTTTTTTTTGAGATGGAATCTTGCTGTGTCACCCAGGCTGGAGTGCAGTGGCACGATCTTGGCTCACTGCAACCTCTGCTGCCCGGGTTCAAGCAATTCTCCTGCCTCAGCCTCCTGAGTAGCTGGGATTACAGGCATGTGCCACCACACCTGGCTGATTTTTGTGTTTTTAGTAGAGACGGGGTTTCAGCATCTTGGCCAGGCTGGTCTTGAACTCCTGACGTCGTGATCCACCTATCTTGGCCTCCCAAAGTGCTGGGATTACAGGCGTAAGCCACCAGGCCCGGCCCATTTCTTTTTTAATTATAAAAACAATCATCCACAATCCTAGTATGAGTACAGCTACTCTCATTAATATGTTACCTGTTCTTTTTCCATTTCATATCTCTACAGTTGTTGCTAGTGTATGTAATTAAAACATGTTTTGAATGTGTGACGTTTTAAAGATTATTATAGCCAAACAATGAGTGCTTGATATTTCACTGAATGGCTGGACTGCTATTTTTAACCATGCCACAACAATTGAGTTGCTTTCTTTGCAATTGAGGAAAGCTATTGAACCAAATTAAATACTGCTTATTGTCTAAAATTGGTTATATCCAAAGTTTATCCCACCCCTCTTACTCACACCCTTAAGTAAGAGTTGAAAGTGATGAAATGGCAGAGAAACAAAGTAGTTGGAAGGAGTAAAGATCTATTTGGTTCCTGGTTGACTTTGAAACTGCAAAAGCAACAAACAAGGAAGTTAGAAAGAAATATATAATTTTCAACTGTAATAAAACATTTTTGTTAAGTAAATTTTCAATTTTTAACCAATATTCTGACAGTTAATATTCTCATAGTTGGACTAAGTAAATTTTTTATTTAAAGTTTACCAACAGATTTAAGCATATTAGAAACCTTTGGTGTCAAGCTCAAGAGCTATGAGATATGTGTATTTACTAGGAATTTTTTTTTTTTTTTTTTTTGTGACGGAGTCTTGCTCTGTCGCCCAGGCTGGAGTGCAGTGGCGCAATCTCGGCTCACTGCAAGCTCCGCCTCCCGGGTTCCGCCATTCTCCTGCCTCAGCCTCTCCGAGTAGCTGGGACTACAGGCGCCCGCCACCACGCCTGGCTAATTTTTTTTTTGTATTTTTTAGTAGAGACGGGGTTTCACCGTGGTCTCGATCTCCTGACCTCGTGATCCGCCCGCCTCGGCCTCCCAAAGTGCTGGGGTTACAAGCGTGAGCCACCGCGCCCGGCCCTAGGAATTTTATTTGTTTTTGTAGTGGAACTTCTTTTTGAACTCTAGACAAACAAATTGTAATCTTAGGGATACAGTCCTCCTATGCTGAACAGGATTATACTTAACCCATCAAGGCAGTTGAGTCTCTTAAGTTTTTTTTCAGAGAAAGCAGTTCTTGATTGTCAAGATTCGTTCTTCCCAGAATTAACCTTTACTGTAAAAAAAATTCTTATATAACCCACATTCTTCATGTTATAGACTCAGTGCCTTTCTTGTTTGGCCCTCTGTGGAAACAGATGGTTACTATTTTTCATTTAGTAACTTTAGATACTTGAAACCTAATATTTGTCTTTTAGGCTTTGCTGTGTTTGAATTATGTTATTTATATAATGCAGACTTAAACATAGAGTTTTCTCTGTGGAATACTGTACCCATGAAAAAGATGCTTTCTGAGGATTCTTAAAATATGCTTCTGGACTACATTTGCTCATGTTTGTGTGTCCACATATTCATTGTCTTAATGAGTAGTTAGGTAATTTGAACTACATTGCTTGATTGCTGGAACTGTAGTTTTTAGAGGATATGTCCAAATATCAGATCTATCAACCAATATTATAACCAAACTCAGTAGCAAAAATGGTCTGAATTTGATCTGCTTTTAAATATGTAGATTTACTTTGGGGAAGACATGGGGAATTTGATCTGGGTGCTGATCATCTCACTTTTGGAAAATCCCTAGGGTACTGGATTGATCCTGTGATTAATTTATGGGTCTCAGTCAGATCTGGGGTGATCCTAGAAGTTTGTGTAGTCTGCAATGAAGTGGGCCGTAGAACAGGGGTCCCCAACCCCCTGGGCCATGGACTGGTAGGAACTGAGTCACACAGCAGGAGGTGAGCAGTGGGTGAGTGAGCAAAGCTTCATCTGTATTTGCAGCCGCTCCTCATCACTCTCATTACCACCTACGCTTTGCCCCCTGTCAGATCAGTGGCATTAGATTTTCATAGGAACGCAAACCCTGTTGGGAACTGCACATGCAAGGGATCTCGGTTGCTCACTCTTTATGAGAATCTAATGCCTGATCTGTCACTGTTTTCCATCACTTCCAGATGGGACCATCTAGTTGCAGGAAAACAAGCTCAGGGCTCCCACTGATTCTACATTATAGTGAGCCATATAATTATTTTATTATATATTACAATGTAATAATAATATAAAGTGCATAATAAATGTAATGTGTTTGAATGATCCCAGCCCTCCCCCGCTGCCCCTAGTCTGTGGAAACATTGCCTTCCATGAAACCTGTCCCTGGTATCAAAAAGTTGTAGACTGCTGCCCTAGAGTATTCCAGATATTCTGTACTTGAGAATTACTACTTGGATGTCTCATGTATATGGATCTTCCTGAGCCTGTCTGAAGAGAATACAGTAGTGGAGGAAAGGAGAATTAAATTTGCCCTATCATAGTTAGTTCAGTGTCAGCCTTTCCAACTCGGTTCCTATCCATACAGCACAATACAATTCCATACTAAAGTACAAGAGTCCTCCTTTAAGTACTGAAGATGCTTTACTTTGACCACAAGAATATTTGAATTTTGGATTTTAACCAGTAGTATGGTAGTGGCTTCTTTTCAAAAGCAGTGAAATTTCTTTTTTTAATTTCAAAGAGAGGGAGTCTTGCTGTGTTGTCCAGCGTAGACTTGAACTCCTGGGCTCAAGCAATCTTCCCATCTCAGCCTTGCAAGCAGCTAGGACTACAAACATGCACTGCAGCACTTGACTCAGTGAAAATTTTTAATATAAGGTATAATGCAGTTAACTAATGCTTGTTATGCGTTTACTCCAAAATTTAACTGAAACACATTTGCTTGTTTCATCAGTGACATCATTTACACACCAATGACTCTTGGCCATGAAGAACCCACAGTGAACATAGAAAGTTTAGTTGTAGACCTTTAATTGATTAATCGTAGCAGAAACGGCATCAAATGAGGAACAGCCCCCTTCATAAAGAAATACAGTTGACCCTTGAACAACACCAGTTTGAACTGGGCAGGTCCACTGATACGTGGATTTTTTCAACCAAACGTGGATTGAAAAATACAGTATTCCAGGGATGCCAAACCTGTGTATACAGAGGCCTGAGTTTTTGTATATGTGGATTGTGCAGGGCTGACTATGGGACTTGAGTATGCCCGGACTTGGTATATGTAGGAGTCCTGTAACCACCGTTCTGCATATCTGAGGGATGACTGTAGATGTCTTTGAAAAGGTCTACCTGAAGTTCTGTAAATCTTAACCTTGCTTTAGTTTCTACATTTAATTTTTCTTTTAGATTTTCATAGATTCGAAAATGACATTTTGCATTTAACAAAATTTAAAAAAAATCAAAAGGTTTATGTATGTGGTTTTGTTTTGGTTTTGGTGCAGGACAGTGCATTGAAAACCCCTTTCTGGCCAGGTGCAGTGGCTCACGCCTATAATCCCAGGATTTTGGGAGGCTGAGGTGGGCAGATTACTTGACGTCAGGACTTCAAGACCAGCCTGGCCAACATGGTGAAACCCCATCTCTACTAAAAATACAAAAAAATTATTAGCTGGACGTAAGGGGCGCACGTCTGTAATCCCAGCTACTTGGGAGGCTGAGGCAGGAGAATCACTTGAACCTGGGAGGTGGGGGTTGCAGTGAGCCAAGATCGTGCTACTGCAGTCCAGCCTGGGCGACAGAAGGAGACTGCATCTAAAAAAAAAAAAAAAAAAAAGGAAAACTCTTTTTTGCCAGGAATAGCTGCTTTGAAAATTTCTGTATAGGAAGGGCTTAAGGGGTGGCAGTTTGGGTTGGGGAGTATGTCTTGAAGATTTATTTTGTTGCTGCACGTTATTTTCACTCACAGTGTATGTCGTAGATCATTTGAAACAGCAAAATTCTCAAAAAAAAGTTTTACTTATCTATAATACGTGTATAACACATAATTGGAAAAGTACCAGTTATCCACATCAAATTCAGGCATACTTTGTTTTATTGTGCTTCACACTCTTGCACTTTGCAGATACTGTAATTTTTTACAAATTGAAGGTTTTTGGCAACCCTGCATTGAGCAAGTGTATTGGCCCTGTTTTTCTAGCAGCATGTGTACCCACTTCATCTGTGTCACGTTTTGGTAATTCTCACAGTATTTCAAACTTTTTCACTATTATTATATCTCTTACGGTAACCTGTGATCCATTATCTTTGATGTTACTGTTGTAATTGTTTTGGAGTGCCATGAGTGACACCCATTTAAGATAGCCTACTTAATAAATGTTGTGTGTATTCTGACTCCTCCACAGACTGGCTGTTCCTCTGTCTCTCTCCCTCTCCTCAGGCCTCCCTATTCCCTGAGATAACAATATTGAAATGAGGCCAGTTTATAATCCTACAATGGTCCTTAAGTGTTCAAGTGAAAGGAAGAGTGCACGTTTCTTACTTTAAATCAAAAGCTAGAAGTGATGAAGCTTAGATGAAGAAGGTATGTCAAAAGCTGAGATAGGCTGAAAGCTAGGTTTCTCATACCAAACAGCCAGTTGTGAATGCAGAGAAAAAGTTTTTGAAGAGTGCTACTCCAGCCAACACATGAATGATAAACAGCCTTATTGCAGATACAGAGAATGTTTGCATGTTCTGAATATAAAGTCAGACCAGACACAACATTCCCTTAAGCCAAAGCCTAATCCAGAGCAAGGCTCTAACTCTTCATTTCTATGAAAGCTGATAGAGTTGAGGAAGCTGCAGAAGTTTGAAGCTAGCAGAGATTAGTACATGAGGTTTAAGGAAAGAAGCCATCTCCATACTTAAAAGTGCAAGGTGAAGCAGCAAGTTCTGATGTGGAAGCTGCAGCAGGTTATCTACAAGATTTAGCTAAGATCATTGATGAAGGTGGCTGCACTAAAACAACAGATTATCAGTGTAGACAACACTGTCTTATATTAGAAAAAGATGTTACCTAGTACTTTCATAGCTAGAGAAGAGAAGCCAATGCCTGGCTTCAAAGGACAAGCTGACTTTGTTTAGGGGCTATTGTAGCTGATGACTTTAAGTTAAAGCCAGTGCTCATTTACCATTCTGAAAATCCTAGGGCCTTAGGATTATTCTACCCTGCGCATGTGTATGCTCTAGAAATGGAACAACAAAGCCTAGATGACAGCACATTGTTTACAACATGGTTTACTTTTTTTTTTGAGACAGGACCTTGCTCTGTCACCCAGGCTAGAGCACAGTAGTGCTATCATGGCTCACTGAAGCCTCAATGTCCTGGGCCCAAGCAATCCTCCCACCTGAGCCTCCTGAGTAGCTGGGACTACAAGCACACCCAACCATGCCTGGCTAATTTTTGTGGGGTTTTTTGGGTTTTTTGTTTTGTTTTGTTTTGCTTTGTTTTAGATGGAGTTTCACTCTTGTTGCGCAAGCTGGAATGCAGTGGCGTGATCTCGGCTCATCGCAGCCTCTGCCTCCCGGGTTCAAGGGATTCTCCTGCCTCAGCCTCCTGGATGGCTGGGATTATAGGTGCCCGCCACCACACCCAGCTAATTTTTGTATTTTTGGTAGAGACAAGGTTTCATCGTGTTGGCCAGGCTGGTCTTGAACTCCTGACCTCAGGTGATCCAGCCACCTCGGCTTCCCAAAGTGCTGGGATTACAGGCATGAGCCATCGCACCAAGCCTAATTTTTGTATTTTTTGTAGAGACAGTGTTTCATCATGTTACCCAGGCTGGTCTCGAACTCCTGGGCTCAAGCGATTTGCCTGCCTGGTCCCAAAGTGCTGGGATTACAGGTGTGAGCCTCTGCACCTGGCCTAAAGTTGTCGTCTTCTCTCCTTACTCTTCTCTCTCTGTAGCCATGGAGAAGTTGAGTCATGTTAATTAACACACCAGTGATTTCTGATTATGGAGAAGATAATTTCTCAGCCCTATTAATAAAAATTACATTTTCATTTGAGAGATAGTTTTTTAAATTATTTTATATATTTTAAAATCAAATGGCATATTTGCTTATTTTAACAAATTTTTTGCAAGATAGCCCCTGTTAACAGTTTAATTTGTGTCTTTCCATATCAGGGGCTGACAAACTTTAGCACTTTATGGCAAAATTCACTGTTTTGTATCCTGTGAGCCAAAAATGGTTGTTGTATTTTTAAATGGTTGGAAAAAATCAAAAAGAATATTTCATGACACGTTAAAATTATATGAATTCTAATTTCAGTGTCCATAAATAAAGCTTTACTGGAACATAGCCATACACATTTGTATAGTTATTGTCTGTGGTTGCTTTTGTGCTGCCACAGCAGAGTCCAGTAATTGGGACAAAGACCTTTTGTCCTGCAAAGCCTAAAATGCTTACTATCTGGTCCTTAACAGAAAAAGTTTGCCAACCCCTGTTCTTCATGTACACCTGTTTTCTTGTTTGCTTTTTCAAAAACAGGACATAAACTGTACTGTGTAAACAATGAATATGCATTATCTTTTGCTTACTGGAAACTAACTTAAAATATATATCCAGTGATCATGCATAGCCTTCCACATTGATACATAGAAATATAACAGTTATTTTGTTTGTTTTGTTTTGTTTTTGAGACATAGTCTCGCTTTGTTGCCTAGGCTGGAGTGCAATGGTGCAATCTCGGCTCACTGCAGGCTCCACCTGCTGGGTTCACGCTATTCTCCTGCCTCAGCCTCCCGAGTAGCTGGGACTACAGGCACCTGCCACCACACCTGGCTAATTTTTTTGTATTTTCAGTAGGGATGGGGTTTCACTGTGTTAGTCAGGATGGTCTCGATCTCCTGACCTCGTGATCCGCCCTCCACCCTTTCGGCCTCCCAAAGTGCTGGGATTACAGGTGTGAGCCACCTTTCCCGGCCAATATAATGTATTTTTAATAGCACAGATTCCATATTTAGATAACATATTTCATTCACTTGATCCCATTTTGATAGGTTTGATAGGTTTATAGTTCCCTCTCTCCCTGCTGCATACATTGTTGTGTCAAAGCATGTGTATTTTTCATTTTTGTAGTGATTCCAGATTACTGTTCAGAACTGAGATTTGTAACAGTGCACAAATGCACCAGTACAAATGTCCTAACTTCCTGGCCATTATTTGCTATCATTATTTTTTCTGTTTGCTCATAAGATCAGTAAAAATTATTTTTATTTGCAAGACCCTGCCAAGTAATGAAGCTAAATCATTTGCACCTGTAGAGACGTGCTTTGAAGTAGCTGAAGTTTAACCATTATCTCAGTGTTTTGTTTGGTTTCTGTTTTTTAAGAGCTCTTAAATGTCAGTAGTTACAAATTACAAATTTTACTGTAGCAAGTCATCTTTCTTCTCCTTGCTTACAAGGAAGTAACCATTTTTTAGTCTTTCCCCGTGACAAGAGTACAATGTGAGAAATTTTGCTTCACTTAGCCCACATCTCTAATGTATATGAAAAAACATCCCCATGAAAACACATCTAGATACTGTAAGAAACATCTTTGTTTACAAAGACCATTACATTTTCACTAATCTTTGGACAATTTGAATAAATATGCATAATAGTCTCTTAAGAAATGCTGGCTCTAGGCTATATTATGAAAAAGTTGAAGTTGCCCTTAACTACTCGACTCTTTTTCCCCCTTCATTTGTGCCCTCATGTAGGTGATTATTCTGGCCTTTTTACATACCTAATAATACCACTATGGGTTCTCCTTCCTTTACCCTTGGGAAAATTTAAATTCTATTTATACCTTCTGAGGGAATTTACAGTTTAAATTATGAAAATTTTTCTTGCTTATTGAATGAGGGTTTTTTTTGTTGTTTTTGTAACAGCTGTTTTGAGATAGAATTCACATGCCATATGAATCACCCATTTAAAACATATACTTCAGTGGTTTTTAATATATTCACAGAGTTGTGCACAATCAATTTTAGAATATTTTTACCACAATAAGAAGAAATCCTGTATCCTTTAGCAGTGACTTCCTGTTTCTCCCAATCCCTATAGTTTTTAGGCAGCTGCTAATCTACTTTCTCTTACAGGTTTGCCTATTCAGGATATTATGTAAATTGAATCATACAGTATGTAGTCTTTTGTCACTGGCTTCTTTTACTAAGTATGTTTTCAAGATTTCATCCATGTTGCAGCATGTATCACTGTTTCGTTCTTTTTTATTGGAGTAATATTCTATCATATGGGTATAACCATGTGAACAAATAACCGTTCAACATTTGATGGACATTTGGGTTATTTCTTCTTTTTGGCTCTTACGAACAATGCTGCTATAAACAGTCATGGGCAAGTTTTTATGTGGACATCTGTCTTTATTCCCCTTAGGTATATACTTTAGGAGTGGCATTGCTGGATTATATGGTGCCTCTGTTTAACCTTTTGAAGAACTGCCAGATTGTTTTCCAAAGTGGCTGTACTGTTTACATTCCCACTAGCGGTATATGAGGGTTTCAGTTTCGCCTTATCCTCACCAACACTTTATGTCATTTTGATTATAGCCATCTTGATGGTGTGAAGTGGCATCTCATTATGATTTTTTATTGTTATAAAAGACACATAAAATTTATCATTTTAATCATTTTTAACTTTATAGTTCAGTGTTATTAAGCACACGCACAGTGTTGTGCAACCATCACCAGTATGTTTTCAGAACTTTTTCATCATATTAGTAACTCCTCATTGACCTCTCTTTTCAGTCCCCGGTAACCTCTATTCTCTCTTCTGTTTCAATGAATTTGCCTATTCCGGGTACCTGGTATAAGTGGAAACATACAACATTTGTCCTTCTGTGTCTGGTTTATTTTACTTAGCATAATGTTTTCAAAGGTCACTCATGTTTTAGCATGTGTCGGAGTATCATTTCTTTTTAAGGCTAATATTCCATTTTATGTATATGCCACGTTTTGTTTATCCATTCATGTGTTTATGGACATTTGGGTGCTTTCTACCCCTTGGCTGTTGTTAATAATACTGCTATGAACATTGGTGTATAAAAGTATCTGAGTCCACACTTTCAGTTCTGTTGGTTTATACCTGTAAATGTAGTTGCTTTGTCATATGGTAATCCTGTTTAATTTTTTGAGGAACTGCCCACTGTTTTCTATGGTGGCTAAACAGGTTTACATTCCTACCAGCAATGCCACAAGA
Organism: Hylobates moloch; assembly: GCF_009828535.3. Classification (NCBI taxonomy): domain Eukaryota; kingdom Metazoa; phylum Chordata; class Mammalia; order Primates; family Hylobatidae; genus Hylobates; species Hylobates moloch. Next base: position 82,801,756 of record NW_026652290.1, on the reverse strand, counting down.
GTTCTAATTTCTCCACATATTTTCGTGTGCTTATTGATAATTTGTATATCTTCTTTAGAGAAATGCCTATTTAATTTTTTTTGCCTACTTCTGGATTGCTGGATTGTAGGCCAAGTATATTTTCACATTTAGTAAGTCTTGCTGAATTATTCTCCAGAAGAGTTTGTCAATATATACTTCCCTTCAGAATGTATAAAAGTTCTGATGCTCTAAATCCAACTAACGTTGCCAGATTTTATTTACATTTTTTGTTTATCCAAGGATGTGTGAAATATTATTTTGTGATTTTAATTGCCATGTGCCTAATTACTAGTGAGCTTGATATCCACCCTTCTTCCCTCCCTGCAGATAGAAGTTTGCCTAGTAATGTCTTTTTTGCATTTTTCTATTGGATTGATGTCTTTTTTTATTGCTTTATAGGCAATATTGACATATTCCTTACATATGTTAATTTTCTCAATTTTTCAGAAATTTAAAAACTTTTATTTTTTGAAGTGAGAAGAAAGCAAGTTGAATTTATGTCCTTGGAATTTAACGTAGTTCCTGGCAAATTAGTCGCTCAGTAAATATAAAATGTATAAATGTTTTACAAACATCTAAAAATTTGTTTTATTTTTAAGGAAATAATGCTACCCAAATTAAATAACAAATGAGCTCTAATTGTGCAAAAAATGTGTTAATCATACCTTTATGGCAAAATAATGTATTGGATCTTCCATTGTTCATGCTGTAGGCACATTTGTAAGTGGATTAGAAAAATAGTTCTTACCAGTCTTTTCTTGGTATGATAGTCATTTAAAGTAGATTGAATCTATTAGATCTTCCAGATACACTTAAATTCTGAGATAAAAATATACATACTCACATAATTCTTAGCCATAACACTGAAGGGACAGGGATTGGGGAGATGTTGGGCAGAAGACACACAATTTCAGTTAGATGGGAGGAATAAGTTGAAAAGATCTATTGTAAATCATAGTTTTTACAGTTAATAAAAAAATAAATTATGGGCCGGGCGTGGTGGCTCATGGCTGTAATCCCAGCACTTTGGGAGGCTGAGGCAGGCGGTTCATGAGGTCAGGAGATCGAGACCATCCTGGCCAACATGGTGAAACCCTATCTCTACTAAAAATACAAAATTAGTTGGGCGTGATGGTGCATGCCTGTAATTCCAGCCACTCAGGAGGCTGAGGCAGGAGAATCACTTGAACCTGGGAGGCAGAGGTTGCTGTGAGCCGAGATTGCGCCATTGCACTCCAGCCTGGGCGACAGAGTAAGACTCCGTCTCAAAATAAAATAAATAAATAAAATAAATTATATACTTGAAAATTGCTAAGAGAGTAGATTTTTAGATGTTCTTTCTCCTCATAGAAAAATGGTATGTGATATAATGCATATGTTAAGTCTGACTTAGCCATTCCACAGTATTTACATGTATCGAAGTATCATGTTATACACCATAAATATATACAACTTTTACTTGTCAATTAAAAAGTAAATTTAAAAATGTTAAATGAGGAGATTAAAAAAATAAAAGAACTGCTTACTTCTAGAAATATATATGTAAATTTTTATTATAGTAGCAGTATCCCACAAAATTTCCATGAAATTCAACAAAGGGAATCCCCTCAAAAGGAAAGCAAGATTTTGTTGAGCCTTGTACTGAACTCGTTTAATCCAGACTTTTTTCCACTTTCAGTTTTATGTGCATGTGAAATGATGTTCATTCTTTTTCTTTTTTTTTCCCCTTGAGGTAAGATCTCACTGTGTTGCCCAGCTGGAGTGCGGTGGCACAGTCGTGGCTCAGTGCAGCCTTGACCTCCCAGATTCAAGTGATCCTTCCACCTCAGCCCCCACAGCCTGCCCCAAGTAGCTGGCTGAGACTACTGGAATACACCCGGCTGATTTTTTAATTTTTAATTTTGTAGAGATGGGGGTCTTACTATGTTGCTCATGCTGGTCTCAAGCAATCCTGCCACCTCAGCCCCACAAAGTGCTGGGATTACTGGCATGAACCACTGTGCCCAGCCTCCATTCTTATTTTTTTAAAGAATTATATCCTACCTGCTTTCAAAATTAATATGAGCCTGTTAAGCCTTTTTTTTTTTTTTTTTTTAAACCACTCCTTTTCCACAAAGAAAAGCTTTAAATTTGCTCCTGGTCCAGCAACTCAATTTTGTGTGACATACTGCAATATATGTGCCCTTCAAATACAGTTGACCCTTGAACAACACAGGTTTGAACTGTGTGGGTCCACTTATATAAGGATTTTCTTCTGCCTCTGCCACCCCTAAGGCAGCAAGAACAACCCCGCCCCCTTCCTCCTCCTCTGCCTATGCAGCGTGAAAACAGCAAAGCTGAAGACTTTTATGAACATCCATTTCCACTTAATGAATAGTGAATATATTTTCTCTTATGATTTTTTAAACATTTTATAAAACTATAGTATATAATATATATAACTTACAAAATATGTGTTAATCGACTGTTTGTTATCAGTAAGGCTTCTGGTCAACTGCAGGCTATTAATAGTTAAGTTTGCAGGAAGTCAAAAATTATACATAGGCAGGGCACGGTGGGTCACACCTGTAATCCCAACACTTTGGGAGGCCGAGGCAGGCGGATTGCTTGAGGTCAGGAGTACAGAACCAGCCTGACCAACATGGCGAAACCCTGTCTCTACAAAAAACACAAAAAATTAGCTGGATATGGTGTCACGCACCTATAATCCCAGCTACTCAGGAGGCTGAGGCATGAGAATTGCTTGAGCCTGGGAAGCCAAGGTTGCGGTGAGCCAAGATTATGCCACTGCACTCCAGCCTGGGTGATAGGGAGAGACTCTGTCTCAAAAAAAAAAAGTTATACATGGATTCATATACTTGAAAATTGCTAAGAGAGTAGATTTTTAAGTGTTCTTTCTCCTCATAGAAAAATGAGTGGCTGGTCAGCACCCCTAACCCCTACATTGCTCAAGGATCGACATAGTTTTAGGAATGAAATTGATGAGTTTTGCTGATATAGCTTGTGGTTGATTGATATATTTCCTCTGGGTCTTTCTCTGCCTTCTTTTTTATTTGAAATAGGCTAAAACATCATGTTCTTAGAGCTTGTCATTTAAAATTTAGTATTTTTATTCTTAAGTGTACTTATTTGGATTATAGCTGTAGTCTTATAATTTAGAAGTTATAGCTTTGCTTAATGTTTTATAGGCCTACATAGTGAGCTCTTAAAATGGCATTGCTTTAAAAAATTTCTCATCAGTATTTTTCTTTTAACAGAGAAATAACTTGCTCCAGAGACCAGGCTTTCATTCTTTTCTCTCCTGGTAAAAATTGACTGACTTTCTTTGAGTTCTACAATTTTCTGTATATATCTGTCAGGACAACTGTTGTATTGTACTTTATTTTATTTATTTACCTTCTTCTCTCCACCACAGTGCTTGCTAGTGTTAGGAAACAGTCTTATTTAAATCCTAACAATGCATGGTATGTATTAATAATTAGAAGGTCACTTAATGTTAAACATGATTATCAAATAAATAACATATCTTTGTGTTGTTTTCAATGTCTCCTGCTAATTCCAATTTAGTCCATTTTTTTCTGATGATTAAATGAAATTTAGTGAGTAAACAAATCAGTAAAATATAGTATCTCTTTCTGCTAATGTATTAGAAACTAAGTTTTAGTAAAACTTTGATTGTGTACCCTAGGTACCTGACTGCAAATGTTACTCATCCTTAAGGATTAAGGTGATATAGGTGTGGGTTTAGCAGACCTTTATATTGGAATCTTATGATGATTATAGTAGTAGCTAACATTTATAAAAAGAAAAATTTCACTATTTGTCATTTTTACATGCTGTTTAATTTATCTAATTTAATTTTCTATGACTTTATATGTTAGATGTTCTTAGCTTCATTTTAAAGATGGAGAATCTGAGGCATGAAGAAGTTAAGAAACTTGCCTGGGTATATAGTTACTAAATGATGAAGCCAGTTTTTAAATCCCAGACAGTCTAAATCCAGCACTGTGCTCTTAAGCACCATATGCATATTAAGTAAGTTTTTAGCTTACACATGAACTTTGTATTCCAGGAACAGTTTTGTTAGTAAAATCTTAAATGGTAGAGTATTTTTTCATAAAGCAAGACAGATAACTGTCTTGCAAGAATCACCTATTCACCACGAGAGAGAAAAATAAATGTGAGTGAGTGAGTTTAGGGCTAGATACATGTAAATACTGAGTTTGTCAGAGGAATCAGGGAGGGAAGTAAAGTAGATTTTTTTTCTTGGATAAGAAATAAAAGCATTTAGCTCATTTGCTTATAAAAAATAGTAAGAGGAAAACTCTAGCAAAATAAATCTAGAGTCCTGGGTTGAGGCCCAGTAATGCGAGAACATCTAACCTCTTGGTCGGGCTAAATCTGATAGGAATAACAAAAATATACTTCATTTTGGTCATATCCTGGCAGAGGGGAAGAGGGAAGGGAAAGGAGGGCAGGAAGATAGATAGCCTCAAAATCCAGGTACAAGAAAGGAAGGGGTTATTCAGAGAAAGAAAAAAACCAAAAGAAGGAAGAAATACTAGATGGTGAGGGAAGAGGAGAGAGATACCTGTCTTTTCTATGATACAATTATTGGCTAAATTTGCTTCTTCCAGATTCCCCCTCAGCTACACGAAACTTCTAATAAAGGGGGTTCTTCTAAAGCAACCCCTAGTCCTATGCATGTCACCAAACTAGTAAGTGTCTTTTTTTCATTCCCTGTTTTATCCTGTCTTTGCTGCTTATTCTGAAGTACAACCACAACAAGTCAACCACTGTTTGGAGAGTTATTGCAATGTGTGATGCTTTGCAGGTGTAGAGGAAAATGAAAAATAGCTTCTTTCCCAGAGGGTTTTACAATCTAGTTAGGAATTTTAAATGTAACTTTATTAAAAGATAATTAATAATATCCTGCAATATTATGAGTCGTGTGGTATATACAATTCCACACTTATCTATTAGCTCAACGTCTTATTTTTTATTTATTTATTTTTTTGAGACAGAGTCTTTTACTGTTGCACAGGCTAGAGTACAGTGTTGCAATCTTGGCTCACTGTAACCTCCGCCTCCTAGGTTCAAGTGATTGTCCTGCCTCAGCCTCCCTAGTAGCTGGGATTACAGGTGTATGCCACCATCCCCAGCTAATTTTTTATTTTTAGTAGAGATGGGGTTTTGTCATGTTGGCCAGGCTGATCGCGAACTGCTGACCTCAGGTGATCCCTTCACCTCAGCCTCCGAAAGTGCTGGGATTACAGGCGTGAGCCACCGTGCCCAGCCAGCTCAAGCTCTTCAACCAGCTCTTCTCAGCAGGGCAGTGTGTCTCCTGCTTTACAGAAAAATTAGGTAGAAAGACAAATATCTTTACCTCCTCTCATATTCTTCCCTTCATTCTTAGATAAAAGTATCTCTTCTCAGAAAAGGCTCATTCTTTTTCTTGTTTTTTCTATTTTAGCCCTTCACATCTCTAATGCTGGAGCTCTGCTGCATGTCATTACGTGTTAGTACAAATCACTCTGTTGGTTCCTTCCCTAAACCCTGTAAATCTATTACTCTTGCATTTAAATAAAAACACCACTGTCAGCTTTGCAAACACTCTCTTCACCCCCATCCCGTTAAACCCTTTCCATCTTCAATCAAATTCCTTAAAAGACTGCCTTACCTCCCAGCCTCACTTCAGTGCATTGCAGTCATGCTTCTATTCCCATGACTCCACTGAAACTTCTCTGGTAAAGATTCCTTAATACTGGCCAAATCAGATGGACCATTTTTAGTCAGTCTTTTGATATCTTTGCAGTCTAACATTGTATCTCCTTTCCTGAACCTATGACTAGCCTTCTGACAGTTTTTATTCTGTCTTCTTTGCAGGATAACTTTGGCCCTATTCCTTTCTCACTCCAAATCATCAATTCTCACAACTCCACTTATCAGATATGTCCTAATAAAGCTCCCAAATGTAATCTCTAATTCAGGCCAGTATCTTAAGCCCAAGACCTAGTTATACTTTTGTTATAATGACCTCAAACTCAGCAGATCCAAAACCATATATCATTCTGCTCCCTCATTCCCCACCGTTTTTTTTTCCTTTGTTCTCTATCAGTGAATGTTATTGAACCATTTATTCAGTCATCCAAATAGAAAAACGGGGATCTTCCTGTACTTTTTATCCCCTTATGTAATCAATGACCATATTCCATCAATTCTATCTTGAGTATCATCTATTAAAATTATCCCTTTATGGCTGGGCATGGTGGCTCACGCCTGTAGTCCCAGCACTTTGGGAGGCCGAGGCGGGTGGATCACGAGGTCAGGAGATCGAGACCATCCTGGCTAATATGGTGAAACCCCGTCTCTACTAAATATACAGAAAATTAGCCAGGCGTGCTGGCGGGCACCTGTAGTCCCAGCTACTCGGGAGGCTGAAGCGGGAGAATGGCGTGAACCCAGGAGGCGGAGCTTGCAGTGAGCCGAGGTCGCGCCACTGCATTCCAGCCTGAGCAACAGAGTGAGACTCCGTCTCAAAAAAAAAAAAAAAAATTATTGCTTTATTTCTAATTTTTGGTAGATAAATTTCTGGCAGTAATTTTTTTTTAAATTCTCAGCACTTTGAAAATTTTTTATATATAGTACTCAAATATTTGGATGAATAGGAGTTTTGGAAAAGAGATTTGACTGTAATAGAAAAGAGAGAAGATGATTCTTAATCATAGAAACAGCTGAGACTGGGTCCCACAAGCTTTTTCCCTGAAATTAGATTTTGATTTGAGAAGAAAGGAATGGCCAAGGTACATAATATACAAATTAGTAATGCACTGCACAAATGGGAGGTGGTGGGAAAAAAAGCCCAATATACTTTGATGTGCAAGAGGACCTCTTTTTATTATATGCTAATTAGAAAGCACTTTGTTACAGAACTTTTTGACAGCCCTTCTAACCTTAGGAACCTCTAAGCAATGATTTAATTTGGGTCCATTTATTGTAAAGAAGAGTATAGTTGACACCTGAATTATAAAACTACAGCCTTTACGTTTGTCTGGTGATTGAAGTATAATAACATACAATCTGCTTTCAAGCCTCTCACCAGTCAATAGCAAGAATTTGAATTCCTTCCTAGCTGTAATGTTTCAAACACATTATATATTCCCCAACCCACCTCACTCCTGTTAATCTTTCAAGTAACTCCTATACTTTGATGAATCTGTACCAGGTATTAATAAAAAGAGAAGTGCTTTCCTGAGTCTTACTTGTAGAAACACCCTTTTCATGGCTTCTACTTTTTTCTGTAAAGGACTTTTTGTTTTGTTTTTGTTTTTTTTGAGACGGAGTCTGGCTCTGTCGCCCAGGCTGGAGTGCAGTGGCACGATCTCGGCTCACTGCAAGCTCTGCCTCCCGGGTTCATGCCATTCTCCTGCCTCAGCCTCCCTAGTAGCTGGGACTACAGGTGCCCGCCACCACGCATGGCTAATTTTTTGTATTTTTTAGTAGAGATGGGGTTTCCCCATGTTAGCCAGGATGGTCTCCATCTGACCTCATGATCCGCCCGCCTCGGCCTCCCAAAGTGCTGGGATTACAGGTGTGAGCCACTGCGCCTGGCCTGTGAAGGCCTTTTGTAAGTATTAATCTGGATCATTTTGCCTCATTCCAATGTCTTTTATCAGCTTTTGCTGTTAGTTTATCCTTATCTCAATCTCTTCATGTTATTTAGTTTGGTTTAGGTTTCATCCCTTTCACAGTAGTTTTTGTGCATGTGTGTTTATAGCTGTTGTTTATGTTTTATTTTGAGTTGGTTTAAATTTATTAAGTGCAAATGTAAAGCTTAAAAGCAACAAAAAAAGATAAAATTGTTTGTTATTATAGGTTTCTTTTTTTTTTTTTTTTTAACGGAGTCTCACTCTGTCACCCAGGCTGGAGTGCAGTGGTGTGATCTCAGCTCCCTACAAGCTCTGCCTCCCAGGTTCACACCATTCTCCTGCCTCAGCCTCCCCAGTAGCTGGGACTATAGGCACCTGCCACCATGCCCAGACAATTTTTTTTTGTATTTTTAGTAGAGACGGGGTTTTACCATGTTAGCCAGGATGGTCTCAATCTCCTGACCTCATGATCCGCCTGCCTCGGCCTCCCAAAGTGCTGGGATTACAGGCGTGAGCCACCGTGCCCAGCCCCTGTTACAGGTTTCTTAATACTAGTACTGCAGTTAATATTTTCAAACAACTTGGAAAATTAGTTAAGAAAAATGATTCTCATTGTTAATTATATTCATTAACTTAGCAAAATGTTTATAATAAATCTTAATATCTTAATATTTTGGTTTTAAAAATCAATGAAAAGTGATAATTCCTTTAGTTCTGTTACCATTCATGTGGATTTCATTGTATTTTAAATAAAACAAAAGGAAAAAGGAAATATGACTTGCTACTTTGTATACACATTATTTTATTTCCTACTAGGAAAAATACTTACTTTGGGGACTTTAAGCAATAGTACCTTATTGTTAACCAGTTTAAAGAAGATCCGAAAAGTAGTGCTAAAGGACAACCAAATAATTGTAGTGAATATTTGCGTAGTGCATTAATTTCGTGCTTTTCTGCTGCCTAGGGTTTAGCCACTCCTCAAAGCAGCCCAGGTTTTTTGTCTGTATCCTGCCTGCTTTTGCCTGTGTGTTGTGTGCTCGCTGTCCTTCAGTTTGTCCCCTTTTATAAAATAGAACACTTTTCTTTAGTTCAGAGAGCAAAAGGGGAGGAGAAGAACTATCTTAAGTTTTATTTGTGCCAACATAGAAGTAGTTTGTGTGGTAGGCCATCTGGACTGAGAGGATTTCCTCAGAATGTAAAGTATGTTGTGAGATTTACAGAGCTGAGATTTGCTTTGGAACTATCTGGGAAGGTGGTAGGAAACGTAGACAGAACTGGTTTATATTGCCTACAACATCGGTGGTGAGAGTGGAAGACAGCTTGCCTGGTCTCACTTCAGTGTGGGGTTCCTCTACACTTAAAAATTTCTAACGAGGTTACCTATCTCTCCATTCCTGTGAGTTCAGACTTGTCTCACAAACTTATGACAAGAGAAGTCTTAGGACTTGGGAATGAATCTAGATTCCTTGCTCCCTCCATTAGCCCCCTTCTCCCTGTAAATATATGTGTCAGTAATATGATAAACATTTGCTTACACACTTGTATAAAGTACTTAAAACTACTTGCTTTATAAACAAATATATTCCTGTTGAGAGGACAGAGTGGGTTTTGCTCAGCTTGTTCTTGTTCTCCGTGAAAAAAGATGGTCATGTATATAAAACAGCAGCTTTTAATGGAAAATAACTTAAAAGTGCCTGTCTTAATAATACTCAGAAATTGTATAATTAAGCTTGACTTTTGCTTTTGTGAAGTCTAACCAAAAAACTTCATCAAAAACAATTATCTAGGCCGGGCACTGTGGCTCATGCCTTGTAATCCCAACACTTTGGGAGGCCAAGGCGGGTGGATCACTGGAGGCCAGGAGTTCAAGGCCAGCCTGGCCAACGTGGCGAAACCCCATCTCTACTAAAAATACAGAAATTAGCTGGCCAGGCATGGTGGCTCATGCCTGTAATCCCAGCACTTTTGGAGGCTGAGGTGGGTGTATCACCTGAGGTCAGGGGTTTGAGACAAGCCTGGCCAACATGGGAGATCTTGTCTCTATTAAAAATACAAAAATTAGCTGGGTGTGCTTGCAGGTGCTTGTAATCCCAGCTACTCGGGAGGCTAATGCAGGAGAATCGCTTGAACCTGGGAGGTGGAGGTTGCAGTGAGCTGAGATCGTACCACCGCACTCAGTCTGGGCGACAAGAGCGAAACTCCATCTCAAAAAAAAAAAAAAAAAAAAAAGTAGCAGAGCATGGTGGTGTGCAGCTGTAATCCCAGCTACTCGGGAGGCTAAGGCGCGAGAATTACTTGAGCCTGAGAGGCAGAGGTTGCAGTGAGCTGAGATCATGCCACTGTACTCCAGCCTGGGCAACAGAGCCAGACTCTGTCTCAAAACAAACAAACAAACAACAACAAAAAAAACACTATACACAGCGTGTGGTATTGTTACTAGTTTCTCATGGTCTTCACTCACATTTGCTTCTCTAATCTAACCTAATCTTCTGCCATTACCATTCTAACCTGTGAGGACTGCCTAGTATCTCAGCATAAGTGCTTTAGGAAGGGGAGATCAGAGACTATTTCAAATTTTTTAACAACTTATTTGTTCTTGGGATGATATTATATCTCATGTCATGTAACTTTTTGAAATGAAGGACTGTTTTGTTCCTTAGGTTTGTAGATAACTAATCTTAGAGTCATACCATTAGGCCTCAAAACTGTCATAAAGACCATCTAGTATAGTTGTTTTTATACCACAAAACCCCAGGGTTCTTGGAAATACAACTTCATTTCTGTTTTGGAATTTAATTCACAAAAATGGATTCATTGTTCTCCAAAGAATAAAGTGAATAAATCAGTTATGTAGACCAGTTATCATGTCCCCCATCCACTTTTACAGAAGAGAAACATCACTGAACTTCCCTCCCCCTCCCTAAAAAGTATAATACATGCTTTAATCACATAGATGTTCCATTATGTGTGAGTGTCTCACTATCCTATCCTCTGTCATACAACCATCAGAAGTAACTATTGTCATAAATTTTGTGTATATCATTCTCTTGGTTTTTCAGTAGTTTTATTCTAAACATTGTATGATTTACTTTTGTATGTTTTTGAACTTTATATAAATTTCACCTGACTTGCTCTTTACATTCATCACATTCCTGAGATTGAAAATGATGTTGCACGTCGCCATAGTTTACTTTTACTATTCTGGTATTCTGTTGATTGTTAATATCACAATTTATTTACCCATTTTACAGTTAATATTTAGGTTGTTTCCAATTTGTTTTTATGATGAACTATGCTGCTGTGAATATTCTTGGACATGTCTTTTGGTGTATGTATGTCTGCAGGAGTTTCTCTAGAACAGAGACTGGGAGACTGCCTGGGAGGCCACCTGTTTTATAAATGAAGTTTTATTGGAACATAGCCACACCCATTCATATACATATTTCTAGCTGTTTTTGTGTTACAAAGGCACATCTGAGTAGTTTGCTCCACAGACTGTGTGGTCTGTAAAGCCTAAAATATTTAACTATTTTCCCCTTTACAGAAAAGTTTGTTGACTCTTACTTTAGGTTAGGGTAACACACAATGGAATTGCTGGGTCATAGGATGTATGTGTCTTCATTTTTACTAGATGTTGCCAAGGTTTTTTTTCCCCCTAAAGTCATTGAAACAGGTCACTCTCTACCAGTAATGTTTGAGAGCTTGTGTCCCTCTATATCTTTGGGAACACTGGATGTTGTGTCACTTTACGTTTTTGGCCAGTCTGGTACACATAAGATGGTATTTTGGATGGTTTCAATTTTCCTTTCCAAGATTTTTAATGAGGTGCTTGAGCCTCATTTTATGTTTGTTGGCCATTTATGTTTCCTTTTCTATGAGGTGTTTAGAAAGACTGGCAAAAGCTTTGACTAACTATAGAATTGTTTGTAGTCTCAACCTCCCTGGTCTCAGGTCATCCTCCCACCTCAGCCTCCTAAGTAGCTGGGACTACAGGTGTGTGCCGCCATGCCTGGCTAGTTTTTGTAGAGACAGGGATGCCATGTTGCCCAGGCTGGTCTCGAACTCCTGAACTCAAGCAGTCCTCCTCCCTCGACCTCCTAAAGTGCTGGGATTGTGGGCATGAGCTACTATGCCCAGTCTGGATACTAATTTTTATCATTTATATGTGTTACAGCTATCTTTTCCATGTTTATGGATTACTTTCTCTATTATGTCTTTTGGAGACCAAACATCTGAATTCTGTTGTAGTTAAGTATCAATATTTTATGGTTCTTTTTGTATCTTTTTTAAGACCTTCCTGTTTGTAGGATATGAAGACATTTGTAGTTATTTTCTAAAGATTTTATAATTTTGCCTTTAATTCTTTATTCTTCTTGGATTTTATTTTTGTGTGTGGTGGAGATATGGGCTTTAATATATGGTTCACCCTTGAATAACATGGGGGTTTGGGGTGCCAACTCCCTCCCTCTCCCGCTCAGTCGAAAATCCACGTATACTTTTGGTTCCCCAAAAACCTGACTACTGGTAGCCTACTATTGACCAGAAGCTTTACTGGTAACAACAAGTTGATTCACATATTTTTGTGTGTTACATATATTATAGTAAGCTAGAGAAAAGAAAATGTTATTAAGAAAGTCATAAGGAAATTTCATTTACTATTCATTAAATCAAAATGGATTATCATAAGACCTTCCTCTTCGTCATCTCAACTACTCAACATGAGTTGAGGAGGAAGAGGAGAGGTTGCCTTGCATTTTCCTGTTAAGTACTTAAGTATGAATAAGTTTTAAAAAGTGATTACTTATTGGTAGCATGTAAGTTCAGAGTCAGGAATGATGATTATGCCAAAAAACAACCAGTTGTCCACGTGGGTGTCTGAGATAGTGACACCTTTGTTTTCTGATAGTTCAGTGTACACTTTATTTCATGCACAAAATTATTTTTTAAATACTGTATAAAATTACCTTCAGGACATGTGTATAAGATGTAAGTGAAACATAAATGAATTTTGTAGTTAGACTTGGATCCCCTCCACAAGATATCTCATTATGTATATGCAGATATTCCAAAATCTGAAAAATTTGAGACCTGAAACGCTTCTGGTACCAAGCAATTCAGATAAGGGATACTCAACCTGTCATATGTTTTTAAAATAGAAGAGATCCTCCTTTTAGAGACTTCTCATATAAACAGTTCAAAAAGCTTAGTTATTCAATATCCCATAATGTAGGAAATTAGATTGGAAAGGGAGCATTGCTATGGATAGGCATAGCTAATCCTAACTGCAAAGAGGTAAGGAGAAAAGTAGAAAGATTAGAAAACCAAAGATGTGGTCTGGTGCAGTGGCTCATGCCTATAATTCCAGCACTTTGGGAGGCTGAGAGGGGAGGATTGCTTGAGGATGGGAATTCAAGACCAGCTTGGGCAGCATAGTGAGACCCTGTCTCTACAAAAAAGAAAATTAAAAATGTAATTTTATTTATTTTTTTATTTTTTGGCAATAGGGTCTTACTTTTTTGCCCAGGCTGGAGTGCAGTGATGCAGTTATAGCTCACTGCAGCCTTGAACTGGGCTCAGACAATTCTACTGCCTCAGCCCCTCAATTACAAGCATGTGCCACCACACCTGGCTAACTTTTAAAAAGTTGTTATTTATTTATTTTAAAGACAGGGTCTTGCTGTGTCACGCAGACTGGAGTGCAGTGGCACAGTCATGACTTATTGCAGCTGTGACCTCTTAGGCTCAAGTGATCCTCCTGCCTCAGGACTGGGACTATAGGTGTGTGCTGCCACCCCCTGGCTAATTTTTTTTGTAGAGACAGGGTCACCCTAGATTGCCCAGACTGGTCTTGAACTCCTCTGCTCACGCAATCCTCCTGCCTCAACCTCTCAAAGTGCTGAATTAGAGGCCTGAGCCATGGTTCTCAATTATTTAATTAGAAATATAATAGCCTCTAAGGCATCATTTCGCCACAGTGCTTGCAGCGTAGTAATTAATATTCTAAATGAAGACTGAGTCACCAAGAAGTGGTTACATTATGATTGTATGCCCCCACTAAGAAAACAAGACAGTAAGTATTCTGTTTTAGAAAGATATAAAATCAGTAAAATCCAAAGGTACTAGAATGTGTAGGCATGTCTCCTTCTGATATGATACTGGACTGCCAACTTTTGGATATTTATAATAAAACACAATATACTTACCTTTGCAAAGATGACACATTTCTCAACAGTTCAGAAAATAAATTAACTGTGATTCAGTGTAATAAAAGCGTAATGAATAGCTGTCATTGTATTCTTTAAACTGTAATATTTTAAACTTTAAAATACAAAGTTTACGGGTCACATATAAATTTCCTTGTATTTCTAAAAAGAGACTGACTCATGCCAGTAAATAGATTAGACTGATAGAGGTTTGTGGATCTCCATTTTCTCTTCATTCTTTGCTTTTTTCTTAACAAGTTCAAAAATGCTTGAGAATTCATTTGTATTTCTTATTTTAACCTTCAAAGCTGGAAACTATTTTGAGAAGGAGCAACAATTTTTAAAAAACCGGGGGGCAATACCAAAAATTTTTTAAAGGGAGGGGATTACCATTTTTAGCTTATACTCCTACTCTATAAAAAGGTGGGGGGTGTAAGGAAAATGATCTAATCTACTTGATCAAGAAAAGGGAATGTTAGTAGCCCTCAGAAAATATATTCATTTACTGAACAATTATATCCTTTAGTTTATTGTGAATGAGAATGGGGGCATCTTAGAGATTGGGAGTGAAAAAAGTTAGAGCAAAGTTTTCAAAATGGAAAGAACAAGAGCAGTGGATAATATAGTCATCAGAGGAAGGAAGGAACTCTGACTCCAGTTTGCTGTGTGGCCATGGGTAACTCACCTGATGTCTCAGAGTCTTAGTTTACTTATTTATAAAATGATGAGAGGGGTTGTTGCACTTTAAGATAGTGTCTGTTCTTGTTTTAGTAATCTATGATAGAAATTTATTTGCATTCTGCTTTGCTATGTTCCTTGTAACATTGGAACACTAACTGGAGGAAACTTGTTTTAAGAAGTTAAGCTTCAGAAGCAATGCATTTTACCTTAAAAGGCATAAATTAATACACATTTTTATTGTGAAATTTGAATAATACAGGAATACATACACTAAAAAGCAAAAATTTCTCTTTATTTCCACTTTTCTAATCTCACCTTCCTAGCCAGAGGTAACCCAGTTACCAGTTTGATGTGTGTACTTCACAACTTCTTTCCGTGTACATTATATATACATATGTGTGTGTATATGTATGTTTTTTGTGTTAATTTTTAAAAGTGTGTTTTGATGTGTGTCTATAAATTATTCAGTACATATTGTTTTGTAGTTTGCTTATTCCACTTAAGTCATCTTGTAGATCTTTCAAATTTTTAGCTTATGCTCCTACTCTGTTGTTTTAAATTATTCCATGATATTCTATGGTATGGACATATTATAGCTTATTTAACCTCATCCTTAGACTTTAGGTCATTTCTAATTTTGTGGCAATAATAAACTGTGCAATAAAGAACATCAATATAGGATAATAACTTACTGTAACCACCCTATATGGCCATGCTGTGCATTATTTCATCTAATCATCCCAAGCCTGATGTAAGTACCAGTTCACATGAGTAAATTACACATGAAGAAAGCAGTCACAGAGTCGGTAAATAGCAAATAGATGGCCGGGCATGGTGGCTCACACCTGTAATCCCAGCACTTTGGGAGGCCAAGGCAGGCACATCCCTTGAGGTCAGGAGTTTGAGACCAGCCTTGACCAACATGGCAAAACTCCATATCTACAAAAAAATAATAATAAAAGTTAGCTGGGTGTGGTGGCACGCGCCTCTGTAATCTCCCAGCTACTCCGAGCCTCGGCTAATAGAGGCTGAGGCAGGAGAATCTCTTGAACCCAGGAGGCAAAGGTTGCAGTGAGATTGCACCACTGCACTCCAGCATGGTCGACAGAGTGAGTCTTGAAAAAAAAAAAAAAAAGGGCAAACAAATAGATGTATTTAGTCAGTGTAATACCAGAGTTCATGCACTATTCTACCACAGCTTTTATTGAATTCTCAAAGAAATTCATGCCCCTGAAAGGGTTAAGAGCCAGGATTTTAGACAGGAAGGAATTAGAGCTATGAGGAACTCTGGCGATCAACTACTGTGCTCTGTTACATTGCCATTGCTAGTGGCCCTGTAATTGATCATCCAAGTCAGGGAACTTGAGAGTGAAAGAGGGGGCATTATGATAATATTTATACTGAGATAGGAGACATATTTGTTCTGGAGAAACTGAGACACTTGAACATCTTAACCCTAACATACGCCATCATCACCTTTCACATGGTTTACTGCAGTAGCCTCCTGTCTGTTCTTGTGTTTACACTTATCCTGTTCCATTCTGTTTTCACACAGCAACCAAAATGATCTTCCTGAAACAAAAAACTGATTAAATCACTCAGTAGTTTAAGCCTCTTGCGTGGCTTTGTGAAAGGATGTATTTGTTTGGTCCTCATGTGATGATTGTTAGAATGCAGCATGGAATAGAATGCAGCATGGAATAAAATAAAAGGCACTTAAGTTGAGAGTCAAAAGACTTGTCTTTGAGTCTGAGATACCTAGATTAGTTTGGTGACCTTGAGCAAGTTATTTAGTTTGAGCTATTTCCTCCAATATAAAATATAGATTGTGTGTGTATGTGTGTGTGGGGGGAGCTGAGGTAATAAATATGAAAGGCACAATATAAATGCAGGACATTGTTAATAGTTAACTTTGTATGTGTTATGCCCTTCGAAAAATTGTTCTTGTGTCTCACAGTGTCTATCAGGATTGGGTAGGAATTTTACAAGCTGAACCACCTTTCTTGTCACTATCCAAGTTTCACACAACTTGAACACCTTAGTCATTTTTTAAAAAATCAAAGTTTGTAAAAGTTGGCTGAAGGTAAAAGTTACCAAGCTGGTACTAAAACCTAGCACCCTAACCTTGGCGTTATAGCCTGATGATCTAGTAGCTCAGCTGCCCTCCCAGAATAATTAAGCAGGTTATATGTTAACAAAAATCATATAAGCATTTTATCTGTGGTCATAATATAAAGGTATAGCTCATCTTTCATGAATTGAGAACAATTTAGAAAAATACATCCATATAGTTTACTGACTTAATCACGACCTTTGCTTTACAAATAATGGCTTGCAAAAAGTGAATTTATTAGGTTATATAATTAGCTGGGAGGAATATTGGAGTAGCTCTCAGAATTGAAGGGCCAAGGCTTCAGAGACTAGAACTGGAACACAAGGTAGTTAGAACCACCTTTATTTTTGACAGTCCTAGGGTGACATCCTGGTAGATGGAGAACCGAGGAGGATGGGCTATAACTCTTATCTGTGGGAAATTCAAGAGGGGTTCATTTGGCCTATCCTGTATCTCATGACTACTACTCCTGTGGTAGTATTAGATTGAGCCATATTAACTAACTTCCTTCCTCCCTCCCTCTCTCCCTCTCTCCTTTCCTCCCTCCCTTCCTTCCCTTTTTTCTCTTTTCTTTTCTTTCCTTTTCTTTTCTCTTCTCTTCTCGTGTTGTCTCTTCTCTTCTTTTTTTCTCTTTTCTTTTTTCTTTTCTTTCTGACAGGGTCTTCCTCTGTCACCCAGGTTTAAGTGCAGTGGTGTAATTAAAGCTCACTGCATCCTTGAATTAAACCCATTTTTGACTGGGTTTAAGTGAGCCTCCCATTTCACTTTTCTGAGTAGCTGGGCCTACAAACACGTGCCACCATGCCCAGATAATTTTTTCCATTTTTGTAGACATGGGTTCTCACTACGTTGCCCAGGCTGGTCTCGAACTCCTGGGATCAAGCGATCCACCCATCTTGGCCTCCCTGAGTGCTAGGATTACAGTCATAAGCTGTCTTGTCCAGCTGAAATTTCTAATAGTAATATTTATACAACTGAAAAAGTCATTTTATATGGTTCAGTCTCATAGTATGGGGAGCAGAGGGTAAAGTGAGGCATCATAGATTGACAGCCGTACTAGGACCAAGAAATATGGTGGAGTTTCACAAAAGACAAGAGTGGCTATTCTTCCTGTGAGAAGAAGGAGAATAGGAAAGAATTTTGGGTAGAAAGAATAGTGACCATAGTCTAACATACTTACAAAGAATATAGATCAGCTAGAATTCGGCTAGACCACCGTGGAAGTGAAAAATACTTAAAATATAAAAATTTCTAAGGCGAGAGACTGAATCGTTCTTATCATTCCTTAAGCATCTCAGAGTTGGACACATCTGCCTTTAAGTAACAAATGTGCTCAAAGCTTTCAAATTCTAACTTTTGTACTTTGTACATATCCTAGGCGCACCCTCCTTAAAACAATCCTATTTAAAGATGAAGAAATTAATGCTTAAAGAACTAAAATAACTTGCCTAAGATTATGTAACTAGTTAATATGGAACCAGAAGTTGAAGTCTAAATTAAAGATGAAACCCAACTTTTCCTTCAGTATCAGTACTTCTCAAAGATAAGACTGTCAGTGAAATACTAGTAAAGACAAGAGAGTACATATGTATGCGTGGGAGGTCTGGTGGTGTATATGATCTTAAATATGAAATATGAATATTGTTTACTGTTCCATAATGTAATGGTGATAGCTTTGGTTTTTAAATGTTGTGGTGGTTTTAAACTTTGAATTAAATTGTTAAGTTCCATAGCATATTATCTCAGTATGAGGAAAAAACAGTACATTCTGCCTTATTGTTTGAATGACTGAAACAGTCATTTAAATTATCTCAGTGTGGTCCAAACAACTCTTACATTAGAATCTAAAACTTCCCCTCAGTGTAAGCCAAGGGTGTACTTAACAGTTAGTTATTTTCCTGAATTTTCCTGCTTATACTGAATGAACCAATAGCAATGAATGTTTCTTTTTTTTTTTTTTTTTTTTTTTTTTTTTGAGATGGGGTCTTGCTCTGTTGCCAGGCTGGAATGCAGTGGCGTGATCTCGGCTCACTGCAACCTCTGCCTCCTGGGTTCAAGCGATTCTCCTGCCTCAGCCTCCCAAGTAGCTGGGACTACAGGCACACGCCACCATGCCCGGCTAATTTTTTGTATTTTAATAGAGATGGGGTTTCACCTTGTTGGCCAGGATGGTCTCAATCTCCTGACCTCGTGATCCGCCCGCCTCAGCCTCACAAAGTGCTAGGATTACAGGCATGAGCCACTGCGCCCAGCCGGCAATTGATGTTTCTCTATGTTTGGATTCTGAGTGACCCAACAAATACAGTAGTATAGTCTAAAGTTACGTAACTTTGCAAGTCCTTTGTAATTGCTGTGGTATAGCTCGGCCTTATTTGAATAGTCTTTCTCTTGTTGTTGTTACATACCTAAGGCAAATATTAAGTATGTACTTCATAAAAACCTTTTTTTAAAAGAGGTTGTGGTGTTAGGTGGAGAGAAGGAGCAGCAAAAAGTCTTTTGTTAATTACGTAGCAATACTGACTTCTGTGGGGTGTGGGAGAGTATGATAGTAAAAAGTAAAGTAGTAAAGATGCTTCCTCATCATTGTTGGTTAAGGTGATAGACTCCCTATCTGATACATAAAGCCAAACAGAAGTGATTTATATGCCTTTTCTGTTTTCAGAGAGAACTATGGTAATAATGTTGTAATTAAGAAAGGTTAAATAGTTTGCTCTCTTGCAAGTTTCCTGATGTCTACAAGATGATGTATTTAGGGAGCCTTTTCGTGAGAAAACCAATTAAGATGATGTTGTAAAAATAGGGGAAATTTGACCATGGGGACAGTTGTCACCATTTTAATTATTTGTGAAATTTATTAACTTATTTTAAATTAAGATAGCTATAAAAATCTTTATAGAAGTTAATATGTGTCAACATGATGGGATGTTACAGAGTTTTTTGTTTTGAAATTTCCTTTTTTTTTGAGACAGACTCTTGCTCTGTTGCCTAGACTAGAGTGCAGTGGCGCAATCTCAGCTTACTGCACCCTCCACCTTCAGGGTTCACGTGATTCTCACACCTCAGCCTCCCAAATAGCTGGAATTACAGGAGCTCATCATCATGCCTGGCTAATTTTTTGTGTTGTTAGTAGAGACGGGATTTCACCATGTTGGCCAGGCTGGTCTCCAACTCCTGACCTCAAGTGATCTGCCCGCCTTGGCCCCTCAAAGTGCTGGAATTACAGGCGCGAGCCACTTCACCTAGCCAGAATTTTTCTCATCTTTTGTAAGTCTTATCTGGGATAGTTTTTCTTATCAGAAATTACTTCTCAAGCAGTTTACTTAAAAATATTCCATATTTTATTTTATAGATGATAGTATTTCTGCTGCAAGTACTTCTGATGTTCAAGATCGCCTGTCAGCTCTTGAGTCACGAGTTCAGCAACAAGAAGATGAAATCACTGTGCTAAAGGCAGCTTTGGCTGATGTTTTGAGGCGTCTTGCAATCTCTGAAGATCATGTGGCCTCAGTGAAAAAATCAGTCTCAAGTAAAGGTAATTGTGTTGTAAAGTTAAAAAGAGTCTTGCTTTTTGCAATATTTTCTTTGAAAGTTGAAGTTGGAAATATAAAACTAGTTTTTTATGTGGATTACTTGTGATTATAGTTTGTTTTCCATTTCCTTTTTTTTAATTCCCAAAAAGTTCTGAAAGTTTATTCTTTATTATTTAAAATAAAGAATTTTTGCGTAATCCACTGATTATACTTACAGGTTTTTTATGTCACAGTATTTGTGTGAAGTTAGTATCTTCCAACTAGATGATAAGTTTACTGAGGGCAGGAACTGAATCATCGTTTTGTGTCTCTCATTTCATATTGAACATAGCTGGTAGGCACTCATGTGTTTTTAAAATTAATTCTGTTGTCAATACAGCAACATAATTAAAATCATTATAGTTTAAATAGCTTTATTCTGAACGCTCTGTCGTTGTTAGCAGAATCCTGAAAAAATTTAAGCTCTGAAGCTTACTAGCCCAGTATAATGGGACTTTTAACTTTCCAGTATTGGGAGTTTTCAAGGTTGAGAGAAACAGTTATCAAGACCGTGTTGCTCTGAGTTTGGAGCAGATGCAGTGTACCTTTTCCCTTACTTCAACCACCAAGAAAGAATTTATTATTCTTTGACATGAATCAAGATTTGAACATATCATTTGATGTCTCTTACTGATTTATTGGTAGAGTATATGGGGATAGGCATGATTATGCCCATTTTGGCAATGGGAAAAGTGAGGACATTTATTGGCTTGCCTTCCTACTTCAATAAGTCAGTGTAAATTATTAACCTAGGGAGGAGTTTTACATAACTCCCAAATTCTAGCTGATTAGGAGATAGTACAGTCAGCCAGCCAGCAAATGAGAAGCAGATTTAGAAGAAAGATTGTGAATTCAGTTTCTGAATGTTGTTTAGGGTGTATATGGTATGTAGAGATACATATTGGTAGCTGAATTACATATGGATCTAGTGCTCATGTTAGTCTTGGCTAGCAGTAAGAATTTGGGAATGTTCCTCTTATGGATGATAGTTGAAGCCATAAAGGATGTAAAATGAGAAGGCAGTCCAGCATAGTTCCATTGGGAGTTCCAACATTTCAGCATAGCACAAAAAGTGATGCACATTGCCAGCTGCTACAGAGATGTCAAATAAAACAAAGACTGAGAGATGACCATTGGATTTGGCATTTACAGCAATATTAGAAACCTCTCCAAAAGCAATTTTAGTGGAGTAGTAGAACTGCAAATCAAATACCAGTATTTTGAGAAGCAGCAATAAAGAATTGTAGAATTGAGAGCAACAAATATAGCCACTCTCAAAAAATTCACCTGAGTGGAGGAAGGTGATAATAGCTAGGAGAGGATGCTATGTTGAAGGCCAGTTTTAATTACTTTTTAAAATATGTTAAAAATATGTGATAGACTTGAACACAAAGATAGGTTGAGGACAAAAAGGCAGCAGAGAGGAAGACCAGTATGGGGAAATGGGATGGTAATTGATGAGGCAAGTATCCTGAGAATTTGAGAAGGGATCTTTGAGAACTACAACTTCTGGCCCTGATAACTGTGAATATATATCGAGACAATGATAACCTTTAGGTGCAAAGATAGGTCCTCAGTGATAGAAAAAAAGAGAATGCATGTTTGGAATGGTTAAAGCGGAGAATGGAAGACCGTAGACATTTGAAAGAGATGCTGAGAGACCCTGAGGGTATGGAGGCGGGAAACTTATTGTGGAGGAAAGGTGAGTATCATTCTGCCCGGTTTTGTGATTACCACTCTTTTCCCTCTCAGCCTCATGTACTCTGGGTCTGTGTATTTACAGTGGAGAGTCAGATGGAAGAAAGGATCGATCTTTTTCATTAGTGATAGTGAGATAAATATGTCAATGACAAAGGGTAAGGGACCTGAGGGTTTGGCAAAAGATTTGATAGAAACCACTTTGACTAATAAAATGTTATGTTGTGCTTGCTTGCTTTATTTATTTATTTATTTATTTATTTATTTATTTATTTAGAGAGCCAACTTTGAGGACTGCGAAGATCAAGCCAGAAAAAAATTTTGTTTGGTTATAAATTGATTTTTATAGGAGGATTTTGGATTTTTAGAGTAGAATAAGGAGCTAGATCTGTTAATGTATATGGGCTTTATAGGAAATACAAGCTTTGTGTAGAGGGGGAAGAACAGGTTTCCTATATATAATAGACTCAGAACCCGAGGGTACATATAAGTGTAAAACCTATAATAGAAAATGATAACGATGTTTGATTGCTGTTCACATTTTTAAAAGCTTATTTTAAATAGTTTATATTAGTTTTTTTTTAACTTTTTTAAGAGACACGGTCTTACTCTGTCACCCAGGCTCACTGTAACCTCAAACTGCTGGGCACAAGTGGTCCTCATTCCTCAGCCTCTGGAGTAGCTAGGACTACAGGTGTACACCACAATGCCCTGCTAAAACCTTTTCTTTTTTTTTTTGTACAAGCAGAATCTCACTATGTTGCCCAGGCTGGTCTCAAACTCCTGGGCTCAAGTGATCTACCTTGGTCTCCAAAGTCTTTTTAATATGCTGAAACAATAGTACATTGTAATTTTACATAAATTGAGAAAAATTTTAAAGATATTTTCTCTCATATTGTATCTACTAAGGTATTTCAGTAAAGAAAATTCTGAAATATTTTAAAGAAATTTAAAGATTGCTTTTTTCCAGCATATACACAGTATTTTATATGACACATGAGTTATTTA
The DNA here is from genome assembly GCF_009828535.3 of Hylobates moloch. NCBI lineage: Eukaryota > Metazoa > Chordata > Mammalia > Primates > Hylobatidae > Hylobates > Hylobates moloch. The sequence goes on along the minus strand of NW_026652290.1, from coordinate 82,778,814 downwards.
GCACCTACTTCTCAATGTCATGAAATATAAATACAGTTAACTAGCTATAATTCCTGTTCCCCAGCAGCTTATTTTTTGTAAGTTGTCCTTTCTGATCCTTTTCTAATTATCTTTAGTCATAATTCCTATGTCTCTAAAGTGAGTCTAGGATCAGTTTTGTTAATGGCTCTTTTTCTGGAGCCACAGAACCATCTCCGTGGAACTTTTCACATAACACTAACTCTTAATTCTTTTTAATAACCTTATTAATTAGAGATTTTTTCCAATTGATTTTAAAATTATACTTCATAATTAACTTTGCTATTTTATAATATGCTAAGGTGGTTCATTCTGAGTTACTCTGTTACCTGGAACACAGGCAGTCTATGAAATGGATTGATGGGGGTATTGATTATATAATAATTTGAGAAAATAATTATTTCATAGATGAGCATAATTCATGTTAATTACTGTATTTTCCTTTAATGGAAAAATATGTCCAACTAATTATGTTTCCAATAGTGATTTTAAGACATTGAGAGAAATACATATGTAAAGTTTCATAATGTTATTGGCAACTCTGAACAGCCTTATCTTGGAGTTTATATATAGCATATCGTTGAAAGCAACTGGAGGCCGGGCGCAGTGGCTCAAGCCTGTAATCCCAGCACTTTGGGAGGCCGAGGCGGGCGGATCACGAGGTCAGGAGATCGAGACCATCCTGGCTAACACGGTGAAACCCCGTCTCTACTAAAAATACAAAAAATTAGCCGGGCGTGTTGGCGGGCACCTGTAGTCCCAGCTACTCAGGAGGCTGAGGCAAGAGAATGGCGTGAACCCGGGAGGCGGAGCTTGCAGTGAGCTGAGATCGGGCCACTGCACTCCAGCCTGGGGGACAGAGCAAGACTCCATCTCAAAAAAAAAAAAAAAAAAAAATTGGAATTTAAGTGACTGTTCACTAGTGACATTTGTGTACAGCCTAAAATAGATCATCTCAGTTTTGATACTAAACAGGATTAATAAATTAGTGGTAAGAAAATTTGGAATAAACATTTTAAGCAAAGTATTTTCAAATAAATGAAGTTTTTCATAACATTAAAAATGAAATTATCTTGTAGGGATTTGTATTTTTTCTTCAATTAAAAAGTAAAGTCATTTTTTATATTATAGACAGTTTTATGTGTGATTTTTTTTAGCCCCTGTGAAATTAGAATTTATAGTATTGAGTATCACATAAATTATTGACAGGAAAATGATCATTATCATCTTAAGGTATTTACATTTTCTAGAAGATTTTTCTTTAGAGGTCAAATTAAATTCCTATGGATAAATAGGGTAGAACCCTTTGATGAAGCTGTGGTTCAAAGGACAAGTCAACTTCCCTATCACTGAAGACAGCTATTTTATGGTTTTGCTTAGATGGTGGTGATATGGGAAGGACATAAGTTGTCATCAGATATGACCAAAAGTAAACGTTAATGATGTGTGTGGTAAGGGCTTAATGAAATTCTGCTATGTCGCTTCATAGTAGTATTGCCATTCAGTAAATACCAAAATCAGAAACACATCTAACCTTTAAATATATTTCGTTGTCTTAGTTTATCTTCTCCAGTGTGCCAGCAGTATTTAAAGCTAAGCCCCATTTTTTACTTGAGTAAATTATGCAGGACACTTGAGTGAGGTAGAAAATTTTCCCATGAGTTTTTAAGGTGGCCAGTCACTTAAATTTTTCATATACCTTCTCCTCTGTCAGAGAATTCTTTCCTTTTGACGGCATATGTTCATAATATATGCACCAGTTGCAGCTGAATCCTTGCCAAAAGAAAAAAAAATTACCTGTACTTCGGAGCAAAAGGGAAGGCCCAGAGAACACTGGAAGTTTTAGCAGCCAAGAAGACGAATTATGTCACAGCTGGTGCCTGGGAAACTCATTAGGACCTCTTGAGGTGACCACATGTAATTTGAGAACACAGCCCAGTGGCATTATGTGAAGACAAACTGTTAGTACACAATGATACAGAAGTTGAAAAGTTAAATTTATCTGAAGGTGGCAGTCAGTCATTTAAATCAGGAAATTGCTGGTTAAGCCAAAGTGTGAAGCGTTGTAGTTGCCACTTGAGAAATTAAAGAACCCAAAGGCAAAATTGAAATATAGGAATCAGTTCTCCAAAAGAAACATTGCTAATTATGTAAAATCTGGGATACTCTAAAGGCACAGATTTGTATCATTCAGCTCCTGGTCCAAATAACATTTGGGAGGATTCAGGGATGGTCATAGGTTTGCTGTAAATGTTGTTATTGATAAGCGCATTACATCCATCAGCTTAGGAAGGTATGAATTGCCTTGGTGGGACCCTTACACTAAAATGACTAGTAATTGTGGAAGGGGATGATGGAATGTCTCATTATTTTGTGTGTAGAAGTATAGTCATGCATCGCTTAACAGGGATACATTCTGAGAAATGCATCATTGGGCATTTTTTTCCTTGTTTGAGCATTATAGGGTGTACTTACACAAACCTAGATGGTATAGCCTAGTATGCATCTAGGCTGTTTGGCATAGCCCAGTGGTCCCCAACTTTTTTGGCACTAGAGACTGGTTTCATGGAAGACCATTTTTCTGCAGACTGGGGTGGGTTGGGGGGAGGTGTTGGGATCATTCAAACATACCACATTTGTTGTTTTATTCTTATTGCATAGTAATATATAATGAAATAATTATACAACTCACCATAATGTAGAATCGGTGGGAGCCCTGAGTTTGTTTTCCTGCAAGTAGATGGTCCCATGGTGGGGTGATGGGAGACAGTGATAGATCATCAGGCATTAGATTCTCATAGGAGCATGCAACCTAGATCCCTCACATGCACAGTTCACAGTAGGGTTTGCGCTCCTATGAGAATCTAATACCACCACTGATCTGACAGGAGGCTGAGCTCAGGTGGTAATGCAAGTGATAGGGAGTGGCTGTAAATACAGATGAAGGTTCACTCGCTGGCTTCTCACCTCCTGCTGTCCGGCCTGGTTTCTAACAGGCCACAAAGGTACCAGTCTGTGGCCCACGGGTTGGGGACCCCTGGTATAATCTATTGCTCCTAGGTTACATAGGCAGTTGTAACACAATGGTAAGTATATGTATATCTAACAAACCTAAACATAGAAAAGATACGGTAAAAATAGGATATTAGAATCTTCTTGGACCACTGTCGTATATGCAGTCCATCGTGGAACAAGACATTATGCAGTGCATGACTGTATATTGGCAGGTGTTGCCTCAGACCAGGTAACAATTACTGTTTACAGAGTGCCACTTCTGTATGAGAGTCAAATGCTTCTTTGTCACTTCCACTCAAAATATACTTTTAAGTAGTGGCCACAAGTTGAAAGGCCTAAGGGTACATCTTCCTGTGAAATAAGAGGAAGGCAGAAGTATACAGATAAAATTCCAAATGGGGAAGATAGAATTTGATGAAGTACACGTAGTCCTCAATCTTCTCAAAGAATGAAGCAGGAGTAATCAGCCAATTGAGAAAAATGACGAAGAGCTTGAAAATGAGGAGTGGAAGAAGTATACAGTTGGAGCCATGAGGCATGTGATAGAGAATTCGAGATAAATAAAAGATTTGGAATATCAGCTAGACTATCTCTACCCTTCTGATCAAAACTGTAGCCATCTTAAAGGCCTCAGAAATTATCTCCTGAAAATGATCTATTTTTTGGCACATTTTGGAATTGTTTTAAATTTTTATTTGTACATCTCTTTTGGCATATGTATTTGTTGCTCCCACTAGATCATACACTATTTGAAAGCAGGGACAGTCACTGACATAGTCATCCCAAGGCTAGCTGAGAAACAATTTCAATTTACAAATCAATAAATTGTTTGTAAATTGAATGCCGGAAGAACTTAGTTATAGAAACAGGAAGTTGTGATAAAATTACAGTTTTAGAGAGACAGGTTGGGATAGATGAAAGAATAAGAAGATAATATGTACCAGAGTAGCAAGAAGGATTTCAGATTTTGAGCTTTGGAATATGCAGCAGTTCTTAGTGATAACTTTACTGCGTTAGTCTACAATACACTGAAATTTATTTGTATTTAGGAACTGTCAGGCTAAGATGTCAGTAAGGTCATCTACTTGAGTCTGTCATTAAGGACTATAAACTATAATGATTAGCATTCTCAGGTCATGATCAAGTATAAAAGTTTTTATTGACCTTCATGCTGGCATTATGATGGTTTCCACTGTGATTCTTAAAACTTCCTTCACTTTTTCATTCACGCTACATAAGTCTTGGTCCCTACCATCTTATTCTCAGACCACTGCCCTGAAATCAGTTCTTCACGTGGCTACTAGAGGGTATTCTCTAAAATGTAAATTGAACTCTGTTTTTCCACTTAAAACCCTTTAGTGATTCTTTATTCTCTATAGATGAAGTCTGCATCATCTGAATGCTACTTAACTCCTCTCTCTGAACTATCCCCTCTTTTGTACTACATGCTGGCCACATCAAGGAGCTTTTTGTCTCCCCACCACCACCCACTCAATACATATGCTCTCTTTGCTGTTAGAGTGTTTCTGTTCTTGTACACATACTGCAATAGGATCCCAGTATCTTATCACTGCCCTTTCAGCTGTCTATTTCTTTCTTATTCTTTAAGGCCTTATTCTGTGTTTTTTTCAAGGAAGCCTTTCTTGAGCGCTGTGTCCCTAATCCTTACAGAATTACGTGTCCTTTCTTTGTACTTCCATGATATTCCATTGATATCTCTCTGTTACTGTACTTACCACATGTTTTCATTGCTGATGTGATTCTCCTTGAAGATTTTGAATTCCTTGATGTCAGTCACTGCCTTATATATGTTTGTAAACGTAAGACTAGGATTATAATTGGTTCTGAGTAAATATTTGATTGGTGCATAGATGATGAATACATTAGTTTAGGCAAGCAGAGGTGACTAGCATATGCTGGAGAGAAGGATCATCCAGGTGCAAAAGTGCAGAAGAGTAAAAAGTACTTAGTTTAGGAATTCAGAATAAACTGAAGCATAGGGTGTGAGATTGGGAGTTTGAAGAAATGAACCTAGACTGGTAGGTCCCATAGTGGAAGGTTTTCTTACATCTTGTTAAGGAATTTAGTTTTCATCCTGAAGGTAGTAGAGAGCCACTAAAGAATCTTAAGCTGAGGACTGACAGGCAGATTTATAGGAATTGGTCCAAGATGCCTATGTTTTTGACATTTTAACATCTCTGAAATTACGATGCATATTACAATTGATACTGTCTTATAGTTCTAATAGGAAATACGTCTTTTTAATGGTACTTAAAATAATGGGGCATATTACAGTTAGTGGCATTAAATTTAAAGATACATAGCATGTGTTAGGTCATTCTGGCACAGTGTAGTGATGCCATAGTGTAGGGTAAAACTGCAAGAAGAGAGACTCGAGATAAACTCAACATAATCCAAAAGAGAAATTTGGTAGTGAAGATGCATCCATTTAGTTGTTTTGATATTAAGTACTTCTGTGTGCTAGGCAGAGTGCTCAAGAGTTATTTCAACCCTAATTCAAGTTATTAAAGTCATATGCCAGGGGAAAAAAAAAGACAAAAAACAAAAATACCTTGACTCTTATCTCATGCCATAAACAAAAATTAAGTCAAGATGGATCATAGACCTCAATGTAAGGGCTAAAACTTATATAAGAAAGATCTTAGTGACCTTGAGTTTGACAAAGATTTCATAAGTGGCACACAAACGAGCACAAGCTATAAGAGAAAAATCAATTAAATGAATTTCATCAAAATTTAAAAATCGTGTTTTCAAAATCTGTTTTGAAAATTAAAGGGCAAGCTATAGAATAAGAGAAAATATTTGCCAGACGTGTATTTGTCAGAGGACTTTTATGTAGAATATTTGAAGAACTCGTATGCCTCAGTTATTAAGAAGAAAGCCCATTCTTAAAGTGGGCAAAATGTTTGAGCAATTGAAGTTGATATGCCGTTTGAGGCATTGGTAAAAGAATGGTAAAAATTCCTGTAATTGGTGGCCAGGCACAGTGGCTCATGCTTATAATCTCAGCACTTTGGGAGGCTGAGGCAGGTGGATTGCATGAACCTAAGAGTTAGAGACCAGCCTGGGCAATGTGGCAAAACCCTGTCTCTACGAAAAAAATACAAAAATTAGCCAGGCATGGTGGTGTGCACCTGTAGTCACAGCTGCTCAGGAGGCTGAGGTAGACAGAGGGATTGAGCCCCAAGAGGCTGTGGCAGCAGTGAGCCATGATTGTGCCGTGGCACTCCAGCCTGGGCAACAGAGCGAGACCCTGTCTCAAAAAAAGAAAAAAAAGAAAAAAGACTAGGAAAGAAGAAAAAACTAAATCCAAGGCTTAGGAGAGGGAAAGAAATAAAGATTAGAGCAAAATAAATGAAGTAGGGAATAGAAAAACAGTAGAATCAGTGAAACCAAAACTTACGAGGTAACACTTAATACCCTCTTGAGTTTTTTTTTTTTTAACCTGAAAATAACAAGTGTTGGCAAGAATATGGTGGCACTGGAATCCTTGTACATTGCTAGTGAAATCGTAAAATGGTGCAACCACTGTGTTTGGCATTTCCTCCATAAGTTGAACATACAACAACCGTGACTCAGCAGTTCTGCTCCTAAGTATATACTCAAAATAATTGAAAACAGGTGTTTATATGAAAATTTTTACACAAATGTTTATGGCAGCACTATTCCCATTAGCCAAAAGGTGGAAACAATCCAGATGATCATCAACAGATGAATGGAAAAACAAAATATATCTATACAGTAGAATATTTTTCAGTCATAAAAAAGAATGAAATATATGTGCTACAACATGGTGAACCTTGAAAACATTGTACTGTATAAAAGAAGCCAAACAAGGTATGGCTTCTTTGGAGGGTAGAGTACGGGGAGTGACTGCTTAATGGATACGTGGTTTTTGTTTTTGTTTTTCTGAGACGGAGTCTCGCTCTGTCGCCCAGGCTGGAGTGCAGTGGTGCAGTCCCCACTAACTGCAAGCTCCGCCTCCCAAGTTCCTGCCATCCTCCTGCCTCAGCCTTCCAAGTAGCTGGGACTACAGGCACCCGCCACGACACCTGGCTAATTTTTTGTATTTTTAGTAGAGACAGGGTTTCACCATGTTAGCCAGGATGGTCTCGATCTCCTGACCTCATGATCCGCCCGCCTCAGCCTCCCAGAGTGCTGGGATTACAGGCTGAGCCACCACGCCCAGCCAATGGATACATGGTTTCTATTTGGGGTGCTGAAAATGTTCTGGAACTTGGTAGTGGTGATGGTTGCATAACATTGTGAATATACTAATTGTCACTGAATTGTACATTTTTAAATGGTTAAAATGATAAATTTTAGGACTGTTTTACCACAGTTTTTAAAAAGCTACTGATACAACAATAAGTAACTTGTTCAACATACTAGAATTAAATCTGATGACCAGTGATATTTGCATAATTTGGGGGTTAATGTAACTTATATGTAAAAAAAAAAATTTCTCAAGAGGTTTCAAAAAATAAATGCAGCAGGTCTCCTGATTCCTGTCTTCTAATTCATTCAATCCAATGTAGGACTTATGAATCTGTATTAAGGAAGCACGTTAGGCAATTATGATACAAATGACCTCCAACATCTTATTCTTGACAAAAATGCAGTGTTACACCACTATGTGTGGAACTTCCTAAGGTACTTGATATTACTGTGTGCACGTGAGAAAACTGAGTCCAAAAATTAAAAAATAGAAATATTCTCTATTCCCAAATCTTTACTTGACTCTTAGTATAGATAGGACTGTTTTATCTTGTGATGTTGTGTCTTCTGACCACACTAATACACCAATCACACATTTATTCCACTCCTTGTACTGTGTAAGTTAAAGGAGAGGTTAACTTTATATACTTATGCTTTATTTATATGGAATAACAGTCTAGAATTTAATATTTATGGTTTCTAGGATTTAAAATTTATGGTTTTAACAAGCTGTTTTTGAAGATTGATGGCATGGGATTTATGGTTTACTTGAGGCACACATTTGAATCATGTGTTACAAGGCTGCTGTGTGTGGTAAAGCAAACCATTTAGCTAAGAGAACTAGCCCAATTGTGTTTTAGTAAATTAGTATGGCTTTCCTATAGGTCTGTTTTGATGGGATTAAGTTTTGAGACAATATCACGTGCTGCATACCATGGGGGCATTCTGCTCAAGAGTTATAAACAATAATATACTTTATTTTTTTTCTACCACCCCCTCCTTCCAAATGGACTTAATTTTAAAATTTAGATCTTTAAGGAATATATTCAAATTTGATATAATTTTTTTCCTTAATTATCTTTAGGCCAACCAAGCCCTCGAGCAGCTATTCCCATGTCCTGTATAACCAATGGAAGTGGTGCAAACAGAAAACCAAGTCATACCAGCACTGTCTCAATTGCAGGAAAAGAAACTCTTTCATCTGCTGCTAAAAGGTACCCATTTATGAAGGGGGGAAAAACTAACATTGCAGAATTGTCTGAATGTGGTAGAGGTCTACCTTTAGAAAGAATATGAAATAGAGCTGTTTGAATTCAAGTGAGCATGTCCTTTGAATTCTTAAACTGTGAAAGTAGAGACATTTAGCCTGTGCTCACTCAGCTTGCACTCATCATACCTGTCAAGTTGTGTGAGGAAGCTTTCCGCTCTCACTAAAGAAAGAAAGAAAGTTTCATTTCCTGGTTTTGTTTTGTTTCTTTTTAACAAGTATTTATTGACAGCATCACTATATTTAAAGAAATTATATAAGTGAATTTTCCATAGCAAGTGATATTTTTGATACAGCATTTTTAAAGGGAAAACAGAATCTTCGATATATCTATGTTAGTGGGAGGTCAAATGCTATTATAACTTTTATTTTTTAACCATAACTATACAATTAAGGCTTATTTCAAAAATATAGTACTATCTGGGGTGTGTGGGGGTGTATGTGTGTGTGTGTTAGGGGATGGTGGGCAGGAGGGCTGTGGAATTACAGCAATATAAGTTTCAGTGGATTACAGATTTGCATTCTTTATGTTCTTTTCATCAGTTAACTAATTTACTCCAATAAAAGTGCTCACAGGATTTTCCCCCTTTTGTAATTTCTAGCAAATTATTCGATGTAGAGTTTGGAGAGACCATAGGTGATCAGCTACAAAATCTTACAACCGTTTTCTTCAAAGAATGAGTGAGGAAAAATCTTAAGTAATAAGATCATGTGTAACAATGTACTGATGGAAAATGCTTACCTCAATAAACTAATGCTAGTGACCGAATTATTCATCGGTGTGGATTCATAGATGCTTAACCAAACAGTTGATGACAAGAATGTTGAAGAAATACCAAGATCTTCAGCCCTTTTAGAAATTCCTTCTAGAGGCCGGGCGCGGTGGCTCATGCCTGTAATCCCAGCACTTTGGGAGGCCGAGGTGGGTGGATCACGAGGTCAGGAGATCGAGACCATCCTGGCTAACATGGTGAAACCCCTTCTCTACTAAAAAATACAAAAAAATAGCCAGGCATGGTGGCGGGCGCCTGTAGTCGCAGCTACTCGGGAGGCTGAGGCAGGAGAATGGCATGAACCTGGGAAGGGGAGCTTGCAGTGAGCCAAGATTGTGCCACTGTACTCCAGCCTGGGCGACAGAGCCAGACTCCGTCTCAAAAAAAAAAAAAATTCCTTCTAGAACTCAGTCTTCGTCATCGTCATTACAGAATCTAGACTTTCCCCTACAAAGGATGCTAAACTTAATTACCTGTACTCCACTTTGAGTAGAAAAAGGGAAACTAAGAAAATGTTAGAAAATTTTAGTACAGTTTTAAATAAATTTCCATGTTGTATCCAGTAATGGTTCAGATTCAGCCCATTTTCTTACATAGCTATTGTACTGTTGCTTGTTGCTGTGTAGTGATCAGTATTACGCACATTAGTGATTCAACAATCTAAGGCCAGCTGAGTTTGTTAGTTTATGATTCCGGGTCCCTGTATTTTGCTTTTAAATAACCCAGAAGGAAAATGGCTCTTTTAGGTTGTACTCGGCCCACATAAAACTAGTGACCTCTGTAATCTTGTTGAAGAACAGCAAGGAAGAAGTAACTTCTGTTTTTTGTTTCTGTTTTTGAGAGAGTTGGACATATTGGAACTCAGTTTTTTAATTTCAGAGTTAATCTGATATTTTTGAAGTATAACTGTATTTCTTTTTTTTATTTTTTTTTAATATATATCTATTTTTTGAGATGTAGTTCTGCTCTTGTTGCCCAGGCCGGAGTGCAGTGGCACAATCTCGGCTCACTGCAACCTGGGCCTCCCGTGTTCAAGCGATTCTCCTGCCTCAGCACCCAGAGTAGCTGGGATTACAGGCATGCACCACCACACCCAGCTAATTTTGTATTTTTAGTAGAGACAGGGTTTCTCCATGTTGGTCAGACTGGTCTCAAACTCCCAACCTCAGGTGATCCGCCCACCTTAACCTCCCAAAGTGCTGGGATTACAGGTGTGAGCCACTGTGCGCGGCCAAAATTATATTTCTTAGCACCTGCTTTTAAAAAAATTGAACACAAAGTAGATAGTCAAGGGCCAGTCTGAAGTCAGAAGTTATCAGAAGTGCATCAGGTTAAGAAATGTCACTTGACATTAAAATATCTATAACATTTTAAACTATTATAATGTGATAAATTGTATATACTGTGTACATTTATTTAAAATGTTCTTGAACAAACTTTCTTGTTGATCATGTACCTTATAATCGAATTACAAAATGTCCTTTGATTAAGAAAGACATTTAGGGCCCGGTGCAGTGGCTCACGCCTGTAATCCCCGCACTTTGGGAGGCCAAGGCAGGCGAATCAGCTGAGGTCAGGAGTTTGAGACCAGTCTGGCCAACATGGTATAACCCCATCTCTACTAAAAATGTAAAAATTAGCTGGGTGTGGTGACGGGCGCCTGTAATCTCAGCTGCTGGGGAAGCTGAGGTGGGAGAATTGCTTGAACCTTGGAGATAGAGGTTGCCGTGAGCCAAGATCATACCACTGCACTCCAGCCTGGATGACAGAGCAAGACTTCATCTCAAAAAAAAAAAAAAAAAAAAAGAAGGGAAAGAAAAGAAATAGGCATTTAGTAGTTTCCTACCTTTTAATCACTGGAATTCAAGTCTTGATTCCATCAGCTTTATAATATTGTCAAGAGTGTTTTCAGTATAAGTATGCTTATCCAGTCTGGTTAGGAATAGCAGGTGGTTTATTAACCAAGAGTTAAAGTACAGAATCAAAAGAATTTTATACGTAAATATCTGAAATATTTTAACAGAAGATATATTCACCTGTATTCATTCATCAATTTTTAAATGAAAGACCAAACCTACCCTCTAAGTATATATCTCTGATCAAATTCCTTGTTGACTGTCTTTCATTAAAATATACCCATAAATAACTTTCTAAAATTTTTAGTTTCATTTCTCAGAAATGAAATGAGTAAGAAATTTAAAACTGGCAGAAGAGTATGTTAAAACCCATCTCTCTTTCTGTGATTTTGTTTCTTTTTTTTTTTTGAGACAGAGTCTTGCCCTGTCGCCCAGGCTGGAGTGCAGTGGCATGATCTGGGCTCACTGCAAGCTCCGCCTCCTGGGTTCACGCCATTCTCCTGCCTCAGCCTCCCAAGTAGCTGGGACTACAGGCGCCCACCACCATGCCCAGCTATTTTTTTGTATTTTTTAGTAGAGATGGGGTTTCACCGTGTTAGCCAGGATGGTCTTGATCTCCTGACCTCGTGATCCATCCACCTTGGCCTCCCAAAGTGCTGAGATTACAGGCGTGAGCCACTGCACCCGGCCAATTTTTTTTTTTTTTTTAAAGAGACAGAGTCTCACTTTGTTGCCCAGGCTGGTCTTGAACTCCTGGGATCAAGTAATCCTCCTACCTTGGCCTTGCAAAGTGCTGGGATTACAGGTGTGAGCCACCACACCCGGGCTCTGTGATTTGTTTGTTTGATTTTTGAGATGGAGTCTGGCGCTGTCATCAGGCTGGAGTGCAATGGTGCAGTGTCAGCTCACTGCAACCTCCGCCTTCCTGGCTCAAGTGATTCTGCTGCCTCAGCCTCCCGAGTAGCTGGGATTACAGGCACACGCCACCGCGCCAAGCTAATTTTTGTATTTTTAGTAGAAACGGGGTTTCACCATGTTGCCTGGGCTGGTCTTGAATTCCTAACCTCGGGTGATACTTGCCTCGGCCTCCCAAAGTGCTTGGATTACAGGCGTGAGCCACTGCGCCCAGCCACCTCTGTGATTTTTTAAGTTGTGTCACTCACACTAAATTTAACAGCAATTTTTTTTTTGGTAACTCATTTTTTTTGTAGTCTTTCCAGAGCATTAAACTTAGTTTTCATAGAAATTGCAGTTCTCTTTGTATTTAATTAACTTACATAATTAAAATAACAACTGGCATAAACAGATTTGGGGAAAACTTAAACTCTTGGTAAGTTTAAAACTCAGTTGAGTGGAGTAGAAGTATACAGAAAAAAAAACAGGAATTGGAGAATAACCTATTAAACATGAATACTTAGTGTTCCCTTGGCATCAGTCAGTATGCTTTACACAGATAATCCTCTGATTTGGGTAACTTGAGGTCGAGAGACCTTCATTTGTCCCCCAAAATCTGCCAAGATGGCAAAATTTATTAGAGACCATTTCTGTCTAAAGGGGCAATCTTCATGGGATGTATCGCCTTAGAATTTTTATAAATTCTTTACTGAAGATGTTAATAGCTTCTGGAATTTTCAAAGAAATATTGTCCTTATTGAATGAAAACAGTGCAAATTGTATTAGCTGTATGACTTAGGATTTTGAATTATATAATAATCACTTTTCTATCGTTTGATTTTTTTTTATTTGTTTAAATGTGTATTGTTCCATGTTATACTTTATTTTACAGTGGTACAGAAAAAAAGAAAGAAAAACCACAAGGACAGAGAGAAAAAAAAGAGGAATCTCATTCTAATGATCAAAGTCCACAAATTCGAGCATCACCTTCTCCCCAGCCCTCTTCACAACCTCTCCAAATACACAGACAAACTCCAGAAAGCAAGAATGCTACTCCCACCAAAAGGTTTTAACTGTCCCCAAGTACAGAGCTAGGGAATGGTTGTAATGATACCTAAATTCTGTGACTTGGGAAAAAGTTAGCTATCCAAGGATTCTGAGAGAAAAGGCTGTGGCTTTATTTTTCCCTTCTTTGTTGCTTATAATTTACGCTTTATAGCCCATTGGGGAATAAAGAATTAAGGTCACAACTTCTCAGTTAAAACTGGAAAAAAAAAAAAAAAACTGTTATAAACAATCTGATGAAGGCAGGAATGACCTAGTCTAAAACCAAACAATATTTTCCTAACCAAATTTTTGAATACTTTTTAAATTTATCTGTAACTATGCATAAATTTATAGCCATGGATAGAAAATGGCCACATGTAATTGTCCTCACTGTATTTTGGCATCATTACAACCTTCAACCTGCAAGGGCCCATCTCAAGTGGCTCTTCATTGTGGCTACATCTCAGTTTCAGTTTTGGGTCTTGGGAGGATAAGTTCTTGCTTGAGTAGAGAAATGAATCCATTTCACCTGGTCTTTTCTATGCTAAAGGCTTGCTTGAGGGCTTCTCTCTGTGTCCGTAATAATTAATATTTTAAAGTTATGAGAAGGGGAAAAGGGAGAAACATTCTAACAATGTGTGTGAGCCTAAATTGAGAATCTAAACCTGCATGCTGGGAGTTCAGTGCTACAGCTGCCTCCTAATCAAATATTGAGACCAATCTAATTAAATTTGCCTGTTTAGAAATGCTTATTCAAGCCTGTGATTAGGAATAGTCATATTTTATCATCGTACTTCTGCTTGGAAATCTTAGGAAATTATTAAACCATTTCCAGAACTGGCTAGAATTTTAATAAAATAAATGACAACCATTCCTAAAAGATTTATATTTTTATTTCATCAATTTAATATTTTGCCTCAAATTGCTAATGGAAATTGGGAAAACCAAAATACCCTTCACTTGATTGATGCATGTTTACCACTTACAAAATGCTTTGTCTGTGTGTCTCATGCAGATTCTTACCCAATCTAAATGGTTTGTAATTTTTCTGCCTGCTCTCCTGTGGAGTTTTTCTTGGATATAGCTTATTAATGTTACATAACTTTGGATTGTGTGTGTTTTAAGATGGCTTTTTATAATCAGTCTTTTTAAGGTTCTGATTTCACTTGGTATCTTCTTTGTCCCAGCATCTTTTTTTCAGCTTCTTGAGGTCTCCTGGAAATGTGCTTGCCCTCCTAAATTGCTCTTTGGATATACTGTTGCAAGAAGTATTGGAGACTGGATGAGTTTGAGGATAGTTAGCAATGCAAGGAAAAAATTATTTGTAAAGAAACGAATTTCACTTATAAGTATAGGGAATCGGGATTGCCAATAACCACATTCTTATGTAAAGTCTTGTTTATTTCTGATCATTGGTAAAATTGTCCCTAAAGATATAAACAAGAGTTTATATCTTGTTATATTTAGAAATTGTCATTTGTACCATATGTAATATAATTACTTGAGGACATAATTGCACAAAGAATGAAAATGGCAGCCTTATAAAATTCAATGGCTATGAGAAAATACAGGTTTTTTTGTAACTACAAATTATGAGAAACATTACTCAGATGTAAGGAAATAATTTTTTTCTGTTAACAAAAGTGTTTTTTTAAAAAAATTCGGGTAATATTTGTTCTAGTGAATCTTCTGAGTGATACAGAAAATTATAATACAGATTTGGGAGTTGCCTTGTTTAACTCCTTCACTCATCCAGGCAGTCTTTCAACTAATCCTTCTCTTTTCTGGATTAGCTTTAAGGAAATGTTAATTGCTGCTTTTGTGTTCTGTTTAAATTGTCAGTTGCATGTCTTTGACACTCAGAATTTTTCTCTAAGAAATTCATGTTCCTTCTAGCATAAAACGACCATCACCAGCTGAAAAGTCACATAATTCATGGGAAAATTCAGATGATAGCCGTAATAAATTGTCGAAAATACCTTCAACACCCAAATTAATACCAAAAGTTACCAAAACTACAGACAAGTAAGTATTGCACTTTCTTCATTATATCTGAAAAGTAATAATTATTTGGCTATTATGTTTGCATGTATAGTTATGTATGTCTGGTTTGAATCTTTTTTTTTTTTTTTTTTTTTTTTTTTTGAGACGGCGTCTTGCTCTGTCGCCAGGCTGGAGTGCAGTGGCACCATCTTGGCTCACTGCAACCTCCACCTCCCAGGTTCAAGCAATTCTCCTGCCTCAGCCTTCCGAGTAGCTGGGACTACAGGCACGTGCCACCATGCCCAGCTAATTTTTGTATTTTTAGTAGAGACGGGGTTTCACCATGTTGGCCAGGATGGTCTTGATCTCTTGACCTCATGATCTGCCTGCCTCCGCCTCCCAAAGTGCTGGGATTACAGGCGTGAGCCACCACGCCCGGCCTTGGTTTGAATCTTTTTGAAAACTCTGTATTATAATTTATACTTCTCTTACAGAGTCTCACTCTGTCGCCAGGCTGGAGTGCAGTGGCACAATCTTGGCTCACTGCAACCTCCGCCTCCTGGGTGCAAGCAATTCTTCTGCCTTAGCCTCCCGAGTAGCTGGGGCTACAGGTGCGCGCCACCACGCCCAGCTAATTTTTGTATTTTTAGTAGAGATGGAGTTTCACCATGTTAGCCAGGATGATCTCGATCTCTTGACCTCATGATCCGCCTGCCTTGGCCTCCCAAAGTAGCACTTTGAGCCACCGTACCAGCCCGGTGTATGTTTTCTTTCAAGTCTTCTACAAAAAGTTGTATCTACCTTTTAATGCTCCCAACTCAAATAATACGTCTTTTTTTTTTTTTTTTTTTTTTTTTTTTTTGAGACAGTGTCTCAGTCGCCCAGGCTGGAGTGCCGTGGCACCATCACTATCACGTCTTACTGCAGCCTTCACCTTCCTGGGCTCAGGTGATTCTCCTACCCCAGCTTCCTGGGTAGTTGGGACTACAAGCGCGTGCCACCATGCCCAACTAATATTTTTGTATTTTTTGTAAAGACAGGGTTTTGCCATGTTGCCCAGGCCGGTCTTGAACTCCTGGACTTAAACAATTCACCTGCTTCAGCCTCCCAAAGTGCTAGGATTACAGGTGTGAGCCACTGTGCCCAGCCAAATAATAAATCTTAATAATCATATAAGATTTGAGTATTTTTCATAAGTTATTTTTATGCTTTCACTGTTTAGATGCTCTTGTGGGATATTCATTGTTTTATAAAATATTCTATATTAGTAGTTCATCAGTGAGAAACTTTAAAAAATGCTGATTTCTTACTTTCACTTCTAGAGATTTATTTAGTTTATAGCCTAAGCATTAAAACTTTTACAGTTTCTTGAGGTGATTCTAATGGTCAGCCATATAAACTTATAAAACAAATGTGTTTCTTAAATTTATTTTCTAGGCATAAAGATGTCATCATCAACCAAGGTAAATTAAAAATCCTTTTAAAAATTTTATTTTGCCTTAGTTTAATTTTTGCTAATTGAAAATAATATTTTCATCCAGTGCACTTTATCAGTTCATAGTAATCAAAACAAAGTGCATTACTGTAGTCATTTAGGAAAATACCCAGTTTTTATTGTAAGATAATGTCATTTTTGTCTCAACCAGCAAAAATGTCAACTCGTGAAAAAAACAGCCAAGGTAAGAATAAGCTACGCAGTTGGTTGCCTTCTAAGTGAATTTTTTCCTGGATCTCTTATTTGGCTTTTCATTATTTATGCTGCCTGACTTTCTTCCTAACAAAGGAAATACAATGATTTGAAGTAGAGGAATCCAGCTACATTTTATTTTATTTTATTTTAATGTTATTTATTTTATTTTTTGAGACCGAGTCTCATTCTGTTGCCCATGGTGGAATGCGGTGGCGCAATCTCGGCTTACTGCAACTTTCACCTCCTGGGGTCAAGCGATTCTTGTGCCTCCCAAGTAGCTGGGGACTATAGGCACCACCACACCTGGCTAATTTTTGGTGTTTTTTTGTTTGTTTGTTTGTTTGTTTGTTTTGTATTTTTAGTAGAGACGGGGTTTCACCATGTTGGACAGGCTGGTTTCAAACTCCTGACCTCAGGTGATCCTCCCGCCTCGGCCTCCCAAAATGCAGGGATTACACGCGTGAGCCACAGCGCCCGGCCAATTTTTGTATTTTTAGTAGAGGTGGAGTTTCACCGTGTTGGCCAGGCTGGTCTCAAACTCATGGCCTCAAGCAGTCCTCCCGCCTCAGCCTCCCAAAATACTGGGATTATAGGCGTGAGCCACCACACTTGGCCCAGCTACATTTTTAAAACTCCATCTGATTTCCAAGAAATCTGAAGATTCAAGGTGAACAGTAAAAATACAGTATTACAGAAAAGGATAAAATACCAAAGGGAGTTTTCTCCTTTAAAAAAAGTTTTACCTAGAAAAGCCATTTAGAAGATTGATAAATTTTAACTCAATTTTCTGTCTTGCCAACTTCATTGCAAATAATCACTCATTTCTTGATGCTCAGACTGAAAATATAATGAGTCTAGCAAATCCATTTCCTCTTAAGTTTTTCTTTTATATTGATTGTAACTTCTGGCTACTTGCTGTTGTTGGCTTGTTCAGACCAAAAAGAGAGAGTAGACTTTTGGCGAATGCGTATTTAATTTAATTGCAGTGTAGGTAAGTTTTATACATCAATTTTACATTCTCTTTAGATTGACTGCAAATTTAATTGAAGCATGCTGTTCTTAATGAAAGCATGTCCTTTCTGTGCATGGTTTTCACAGCTCATTTCTATGTGTCATAGTTAGCATTATTTTCTGGTCTATTATAGTAACCAACTACAACGTGGTTAAATTTTTTTTTTTTTTAGAGATTTAACTTGATTTCTGTGGATTTTTACTTTTTTGGTTCCAAAAAGAAAAGAAAGAAATATTTCTAATAGTCTTTAGGTCATTTGTATTTACATAGACGTTCTAAGTGAAGTTGAATTTTGCTGGCATTCTTCTTTAGTAGGTCTTACTTTCTCCCTTCTTTATAATACAACATAGATTAAGTAATGTTTGAGATACTTTAAAGGGAAAAATGAAATTTTATTTATGAAGATAATTCTTAATATGTTATATATCAAAACTTTTAAGAGAGGGGGTCTTGCTGTGTTGCCCCGGCTGGAGTGCAGTCACTACCTTGGCTCACTGCAGCCTTGACCTCCTGGGCTCAAGCAGTCCTCTCACTGAAGCCTCCCAGTAGCTGGGACTACAGGCGCGCACCACATACCTGCCTGATTTTTTGTATTTATTGTAGAGATGGGGTCTCACTTTGTTGCCTAGGTTGGTCTCAAACTCCTGGGCTCAAGCAGTCCTCCTGCCTCAGCCTCCCAAAGTGTTGGGATTACAGGTGTGAGCCACCACTTCTGGTCTGAAAACTTTTTTTTTTTTTTTTAAATAGAGGCAGTGGTATGTGATAGGAAGAGCAGCGAATGGGGAATAGCTGTGTTTAGTGTTTGGTCCTGGCTCTTACACGTAATAGCCTTATGACCTAGGCTGAATGACAATGTCTCTGAGTGGTTTTCTAATCTAAGTATAGTAACTGTAAAGCTTATTTCACATGACTACTGAAGGATGAAATAATATATATGAAATACAAATTGAAATATAGTGGCATCTACTGAAATAGGGAACATTTGAGGAGAAGGAGATGTGTGGAAAAGGAGTTTGGCTTTGGACAATTGCATTTGAGTTGTCTATAAAACTTAACCTACGTGTAGAGATGTATAGCAAACAATGTCATGTAGATGTTTAAACACATGGATTTTGGAGTCCAGAGAGTGGTTTTACCATTGAATTAGCTATAGTGA
The DNA here is from genome assembly GCF_009828535.3 of Hylobates moloch. Lineage (NCBI taxonomy): Eukaryota > Metazoa > Chordata > Mammalia > Primates > Hylobatidae > Hylobates > Hylobates moloch. The sequence goes on along the minus strand of NW_026652290.1, from coordinate 82,759,864 downwards.
CCTTGAGCAGGTTACTTCAACCTCCCTAAGTCTTTGTTTTCTCATCTGTAATTGAGATAATAATAAGCCATTAAAGGGTTACTGTAAAAATTATAGTAATAAAGTGTACCCAGTACCTGACATATAATACCAAGTAAGTTTTAGATATTAATATATGAATTTGGCAGTAAAACCTTGCACTCAGATTTGTATTACAAGATGAAAAGATAATTTTTAAATAGGTGAGATTCATTGACGGTAAGTTGTAAAGCTATTTTAAAAGTGTGGTATTCATTTTGCATGGCATATTCACAACACATTTTCCAGTATTTCAGCTATTAATGCTAATATTTGTCATTTTTGGACATTCTTTTTAAAATATGACATTAATTTAGCCTCTTTTTGACAATGATAGCTGTGGCTTGTTCCAAATCATCTGCTTTGATTTGAGAAGAAGCCTATTTACATATGGTACATTTAGGTGAGTGGTAACAGAGAATACTTAACCTGAAAGGCCTGTGTCCTTCAGACAGAGAAGAGTAGGAGAAAAGCTAGAAAGCTGCGTATTCCAATCACCACTTAGGCAGAAGTCAGGAAACTTGTTGTTGAAAGCAGTAGAAAGTGGAATGGGATGTACACAGGGCAATCTCTGAGGTTAGGTGTGAGAGGAAGGGCAGGTTATGCCACTAAAAAGAGGCTCTTACTGACCTATATGTTTATACCCTGAAACCTAAACTTTTTTCATTACTCTCTTCCCTAGTTCTGCTGGGTTGTGCTCCAGATACAGCAGAGATAAAGTCCTAGCATGTCAACTTAAAATTTGAATAAGTTCCATGTAGTACTGTCTATTGTTAGAGGTAGCAGTTAGGTTCTAGTACAATAGTGTTCACTTTGGTGAGTTACTGATTTCAAAAATTTTTCCAAGCTAAGTTGGGGGACTTGAAGCACCATATATAAAATTGCTTATTGTGGAAAATAGATAACAATTTGACAAATTTTCTAATAAACAAAATGATGCTGCCATTAAGGTCATCCTTGAAATAGTTATCAGGTACTACTGGCGTTCCATATCTGCGGATTTCACATTCCTGGATTCAACCAACCTGCATTCGAAATATTCAAGGAAAACAAAGTTGCATCTGTGGTGAACATGTATAAACTTTTTTTTTGTCATAATTCCCTAAACAATACAACAACTAATAAGTAATCTAATGATGATTTAAAGTATACAGGAAGATAGTCATAGATTACATGGAAATACTATACCTTTTATATCAAGGACTTGAGCATCCACAGATTTTGCTATCTGCAAGAGATCCTAGAGCCAATGTCCCATGGAAACCAAGGGACCAACTATATATTACATTTTAAATTTATTATTTATTTATTTAGAGACAGGGTCTTACTCTGCCACCCAGGCTGGAGTTCAGTGCACGATCATAACTCACTGCAGCCTTGAACTCCAGGCTTGAGTGACCCTCCTGCCTCAGCCTTCCAAGTAGCTGAGACTACAGGCATATACCACAACACCCAGCTAATTTTTGTATTACTTTATAGAGGCAGGGTGTCACTGTGTTTCCCAGGCTTTTATCAAACTTTTGGCCTCAAGCAATCCTCCCAACTCTACCTCCCAAAGCATTAAGATTATAGGTGTGAGCCGCCGCACCTGGCCTACATTTTTTAGATATGAAAAGTAAGTGTCACATGCTGTCGTTATTTCTGAAGCAGAATCTGAATGTCCTCAAAATGTTTTTTTCAGACTTGAATAATCTTAAATTTAATTTTTCTCTTGTAGAACTTCATACTAGGCCTGTTTAGATTTAACACATAATTACCTGGTCATGTTGAGAAACTGAATGACTCAGATCTCTACTGGAAAGAAATCTGCCTATTTTGAGGAAAAAGGAAGTCATCAATCACTAAATCCCAGTCTTCCTCTTATTGTGCTGCCTCCCTGCTCTAGGATTAGATTCATTGTTACTTACCATTTCAGTACAGTAATATCCTAACTGTACAGGTATATCAAGATAGAAGGATAGTTATAATATCTTAGAAAATTGAGAAGTAATTGACTATTAGCTACCTCTCCAAAAATGGCTTCAGATTAAAAATACTTGAAAAGTCATTTTGAATTATATACTGTCTAAAATCCCTCAGTAATTTATTGTAGCCAAATGCTTTATCAAATAATTTTAAAATAATACAAACTCATTTATAAAATTGGGGAAAGGAAAAAACCTGAATAATCTTGTCATTCTAACAGGTTACAGTTCTAATGTGTTTCTTTATTGTTCTTTATCAGATAAACATTTTATACATTCATTCATTGATTTAACAGATATTTACTGAGTGCTTATTTTGTCAGACCCTATCCTAAGCACTCAGAGTTACAGCAGTTACAGTGTTGAGCTATGTGGAACTTACATTCATGCTCCATAGACAAAACAGATAAATACTTCATATGTCAGGAAGGTGATATATATGGGGAAAGAATAAGGAGAGTAGAGAATTGCTATTTTATATAGAGTGGTTAGGGAAGATATTTCTGATACGGTGACCTGAAGGAAGTGAATGAAATATGAAGTATGTAGATAACTGAAAAAAGGATTTTATGAACAGAGGAAGCTGGAAGTATATAAGCCTTGAGGCAGGGACTTTCTTGCTCTATTAACGAATAGCAAGGAGGTCATTCATCATAGAGTACATACAATTTTGTATTATTTAGCAATTACATTTATAAAATACAGATTCATTCCAAGCAAGAGAAGCTTCATGAGGTACCTCATGTAGGAAAGGGAAGCAAAGTGATATAGCAGAAAGGGCAAATGAGTAGTAAACATGAGACCTAATTAGGGGTAAAATGACCTGTATCAAAGAAAATTAAAGAATCACAGTTCTACACTGTGAGTTAGATAACTCATAACTTTGGGAGAAGCTGAAAATTCCATTTGCTAAAGGAAATGATTTTAGAAAACAAAACATTGTTGTCTGATAAAATTTTTCCTGTCACCCTGAGACTTTGGGTCTCAGTTTCCTTACATATATGTAGGCTTAGATTAGATATCACTAAGGTCTTTTTGGTAACTTTCTGAAAGCTTTTTCTTGCAGCAAACAGAAAATGAAGGACAGTTTCCTCCTGTCCCCACAATACCTTCACTAACTTGCTTGTAAACTACCTTTTGAAGAACTTAAAGGCTGGGTGAGGTGGCTCATGCCTATAATCCCAGCACTTTGGGAGGCCAAGGTGGGTGGATTGCTTGAGCTCAGGAGTTCAAGATCAGCCTGGGCAACATGGCAAAACCCCATCTCTACCAAAAATACAAAAATTAACCAGGCGTGGTGGCACACATCTGTAGTCCCAGCTACTTGGGAGTCTAAGGTGGGAAGATGGCTTGAATGCAGGTGCTTTTGTTCAGAGCCTTGCATTATGTTTTCTGACCTTTTGGCTCCAGGCACGTTTAGTCCTAAAACCTGTTCACACCTGTGCAAACTTAGCATTGTATCTGAAAGAATAGCTAAAATTTATCGATAAAGATATGTAATAGCAGTGTCCTGCTGATGCTGTATATTGTGTCACCTATTGAGACGGTGTATATTGTCACTTACTGAGAGAGAGTACAGTTTGAAACAAACGAAAAAAGTCAAAAGCCTTTAATTGAACTACAGACCGATTCTTTTCTTTTTACCAAGATGGCATCCCAAATTTGGCAATTCCAGAATTTAGGGAAGAAGTTTGTTGAGTGTGGATAAACAGAAAGGACGGAAGACCAATGCATTTCCAACGGAGACACATACTTAATTCTAAAACGTATTTATTTTCTTTTTTATTTTTGAGATAGGGTCTCACTGTGTTACCCAGGCTGGAATGCTGTGGAATGATCACAGCTTACTGCAGCCTTGACCTCCCGGGCTCAGTTGATCCTCCCATCTCAGCCCCCAGAGTAGCTGGGACTATAGGAATGTGCTACTGTGCCCAGCTAGTTTTGTATTTTTAGTAGAGATAAGGTTTCGCCATGTTGCCCAGGCTGTTCTTGAACTCCTGGGCTCAAGTAATCCGTCCACTTCAGCCTTCCAGATTGCTGGGATTACGGGCATGAACTACTGTGCCTGGCTAGTTCTAAAATTTACATACTGTCTCTTTTAATAACCTGTGTAACCATAACTTGGATCCCTACATCTGGGCTTTGTCCAAGTATTCTCTGTATTTTTATTTATTTAAGAGGGTAAAGAAGGCACTGCCAAGGACAGCAGGCCCGCCAGGCTGCTGGTCTCGCCATCTGTATTTTAAAAGGAGACCAAAAAAAGGGGACCTTTCCTCTGTTGGAGATTTTTTTTTAAGACCTATAAAGCAAAGATCTGATTTCATAATGTTGTGGTTAGTAGCAGTCTTCTAGATTAAAATATGTTTGAAGGCTGTCCAATTTTTTAAAATAGAAACTATCCCAACTTCTTTTTTTTTTTTTTTTTTATTTTTTGTTATACTTTAGGTTTTAGGGTACATGTGCACAATGTGCAGGTTTGTTACATATGTATCCATGTGCCATGTTGATTTCCTGCACCCATTAGCTCGTCATTTAGCATTAGGTATATCTCCTAATGCTGTCCCCGCCCCCCCCCCCCCCCCCCCCCCCCAACAAAAAAAGAATGTGATGTTCCCCTTCCTGTGTCCATGAGTTCTCATTGTTCAATTCCCACCTATGAGTGAGAACATGCGGTGTTTGGTTTTTTGTCCGTGCGATAGTTTACTGAGAATGATGTTTTCCAGTTTCATCCATGTCCCTACAAAGGACACGAACTCATCATTTTTTATGGCTGCATAGTATTCCATGGTGTATATGTGCCACATTTTCTTAATCCAGTCTATCGTTGTTGGACATTTGGGTTGGTTCCAAGTCTTTGCTATTGTGAATAGTGCCGCAATAAACATATGTGTGCATGTGTCTTTATAGCAGCATGATTTATAGTCCTTTGGGTATATACCCAGTAATGGGATGGCTGGGTCAAATGGTATTTCTAGTTCTAGATCCCTGAGGAATCGCCACACTGACTTCCACAATGGTTGAACTAGTTTACAGTCCCACCAACAGTGTAAAAGTGTTCCTATTTCTCCACATCCTCTCCAGCACCTGTTGTTTCCTGATTTTTTAATGATGGCCATTCTAACTGGTGTGAGATGGTATCTCACTGTGGTTTTGATTTGCATTTCTCTGATGGCCAGTGATGATGAGCATTTCTTCATGTGTTTTCTGGCTGCATAAATGTCTTCTTTTGAGAAGTGTCTGTTCATGTCCTTTGCCCACTTTTTGATGGGGTTGTTTGTTTTTTTCTTGTGAATTTGTTTGAGTTCATTGTAGATTCTGGATATTAGCCCTTTGTCAGATGAGTAGGTTGCAAAAATTTTCTCCCATTCTATAGGTTGCCTGTTCACTCTGATGGTAGTTTCTTTTGCTGTGCAGAAGCTCTTTAGTTTAATGAGAAACTATCCCAACTTCTAAGAACATGTTCTTGACATCCTCTTTCCTTATTTTCAGTGAAGAAAAAAGCCCCAACTGCCTTCTCTGGACATCAAGTATATGACTTCATTAGAGAACGTTCTAATCTTTTATGTATTTATTGTGGTTAAAGTCTTTTCATACAAATTATGTGTATTCTTGCTATACGCATACTTTTTTAAAAAATCTAAACTAGAAAATGTAATTAACCAGAAATTTTTCAGTCTTCAAGTATGCCAGTTAACTGAGTGAAATATTTTCATAGTTAGAAATCTATGCTGTCCAGGCCAGGCACAGTGGCTCATGTCTGTAGTCCCAGTACTTTGGGAGGCCAAGGTGGGCAGATGACCTGAGGTCGTCAGGAGTTTGAGACGAGCGTGGCCAACATGGCAAAACCCCGTCTCTACAAAAATGCAAAAATTAGTCAGGCATGGTGACGCCTGTCTGTTGTCCCCACCTACTTGGGAAGCTGAGGCAGGAGAATCGCTTGAACCCGGGAGGCGGAGTTTGCAGTGAGCTGAGATCGCACCACTGCACTCCATCCTAGGCAATAGAACGAGACTCCATCTCAAAAAAAAAAAAACACTAATCCTGTCCAAAAATGGCAGTTATATTCTATATTGTATTTCTAGCTCTAATAATTGTTATTGTTTTCTAGAAGCACTTTGAAAAGAATGCTAAAATTTGTGATTAGCTGTAGCCAGAAAGAGTTGCAGTTGATCAGTGGCATATACCAAGATTTCAAGGAAAAGGCATAGTAAATCATGTGCCACGTCCCTGAACTACACTCACAATTCTCCAAAGAACAGTTTCACCAAAAATATTCTATTGTTTTCCTTTAATAATGCTTTTTAAACTTTGGTGAACTATTTTAATGTTTCTAAAAATATATTCAAATAATATAGTGAGCACCTATATACTGACCACCCAGATTTATCAGATCTTTACATTTTGCTTTATTTGATTCAGGGGTTTTTTTTGTTTGTTTGTTTTTCCTTTAAGAAATAACATTATAGTTGAAACTTCTCATTAATCCTATTTAATCAGAATTTTTATATACAGGTTTTTAATGTTCTGCTGAGGCCTCCTGATTCACTCCCTGCTATAGTTAATTGAGAAAGCAGAGCCAGGGTGTTAAATGTTTTGACACTTGAAGTTTCCTTTTCAAATTTCTTATTTTTAAAAAATTAAGTGCAACTTGGTATATTCATATAAAATGAGAAGCTTTTTCATTTATTTAGTGCTCTAAATAATTTTTCCTGAGGATATAAGTGAATGAGTTGGGGAAATTTTAAAAATAAAACCATATTTTGCCTACAGAAAAGTTTTAAGCAGTATAGTTAGTCTTTTAGCAGTTTTATGTGTCTCATATTGTTGAAATAGATTTCTTTTCCATCTTTTCCCAAAAAAGTCTTTTCAAGTAGTAAAAATAATCTAAAATGCTTAAGCAAACTCATATCTGATATTTTCAAGTAATTTTATGACAATCAGAGTTGTAAACAAAACATCAAGAGAAATCTGATTAAAGGAGGTTTAGGTTCAAGAAGATGGGTAACTGTAAGTTGGCTTACTACTGTAATTAGTATAAGAGTTGATTAACAGGTGCACAAGACATGGTTATGTCTCCAATCTAAGCTCCTAAGAGGTTAGGTTCAGATCTTTTACACTGTGCATCTCCCACCCCACTATGTAATTAAAAATTCAGGAAATTTTATCAGCCAATAGAATTCTGCCAATAGAAGAAAAAAATTAAAGTAGCATTTTGTACTTAGTCAGATTTTTCAGACCCAAGTTTTATGCTAGCTAATAAAACTACTAATCTTTAGCAAGTACTGGAACTAGGAATTTTTTAAATCTGTGAAATAAGAGAGTTAGATTATATCCTTCTAAATTCCCTTTTAGTTTATTTGGTTACCTACGTTTTATGATTTAACTATTTTTACAGCTAGATCATTGAAAGGGGGCAAAATCCAAACATCCTTACAGATTCCATTGTTTCATTGGAATTTTAAAATATTGAATTATAACCAGAAAATAACTGGATCATTTACTGGGACTTGAAGTCTTTTGTTTGGATAAAGAAACTTTTTAAGAAAAGATTTTAGCCTTCCAAAAATGGCCCTTGTCACTTTCTACTATAAAATTATAGTTAATATTTCTAGCATTTTGGTTGTCCTTCTTTTGTTTACCTCTGGTTTTGGGAAGTAGAGCCTGATAGTATCAGAAAAAAGGCTCAAATTAAGTAAAGATTCTTTAATTTTCTGTTTTCAGAAATTAGGTAGCATCATACTCTCCTACCTTTCAGTTAAATAGAAAACTCAAATTCCAGTTTGGGGGAGGCTATTTAGTTCTAAAGATTGTAAAATACAGATTAAAAAATGGATTCCTAAAATGGAAACTTCCGGGAGAAAGATGCTTTAAGTTGTAAGCAATCTAGATGTTCAGAAGGCTTTCTACAGGTAGTACCCATTACACACGTAATTACAATCACAGTCCAAATCCCTGAAGTTCTGCTGTTGCCTTTGAAAGGCTTTTTTTTTTTTCTTTTTAAAAAATCTCTAAGTCCAGAAATAAAGCAAGCTTAAAAAAATCACTGGAGGAACTGATCTTGGAATGGAGTATGCCCAGTGCCATCTCCCTTCTCCACACTGCCTGAATTTTTCCTTTTCCTTTGTTACAATTTGTGAACGATTAATAAGTTTTTATAAGGATCTTACATAAATTACTTTAAAAACCAATATTTATACATGAGTATGAACCATTTTGATGGCTTTGCTCAGAACACCTGAGATAACTGTCCCAAAAGAATGGGAGTTTTGATTAGGGAATATGATAACCACTTTGCAATTTGGGACACCTCTGAGTATCAGATGGCTTAAGGGAGATGCAAAAGTAGAAGAGCAAAACCCAAGGAAACTGAAGGGGAAGCATTAGGAGGAATGGGGGAAGGACACAGAAGGGAAAGTGCAACATCAAATATTTCAAATTTTTGCCTAAGAATCACTCTTTCCAAAGATAGTAGAGCAGAAACATCTTCCTCTTCTACTGTACTCCCTAATTTCCAGCTGTTGGGATTCAGAGCTCAAGCTCAAATCAAACTATTTGGATTAAAAGGAAGCTGTATTGTCACCTTTTAATTGGACTAATCTGAGGCCCTTACCAATATCTGAACAGCACTGCCTAATGGAAATACAATGTATAACGCATATGTACTTCAAATTTTTCTAGTCAAATTTTTAAAAAGACACAAGTAATATTAAGTTTTAATAACATTTTTAACTCAAGGTAGCCAAAATACTGTCATTTTGATGTGTGATCAGTATAAAAAAATTATTAGTGAGATATTTTACTTTTCTTTTCATACTAAGTCTTCAAAATCTGGTTTGTATTTTATATTTCCAGCATATCTCAATTCAGACTAGCCACATGGTAAGTGTTCAGTAATCAGTGTCTGTTATTTCAGACAGAGCAGGTCTAGATCATAGTTTTAGAGTGTAAATGTTTCCCGAGTTCTAAGTAATAGAATTTTGGAACAAAGTCTAAAAATTTAATCTCTCTGAGCCTTGGTTTCCCCTTCTGTAAAAGGAGGTTAGACTAGGAGAGCTGTAAAATTTCATCCAGCCCCAACATTGTATGTGTCTGGGGAAATGAACAACAGCCTTTATGAACAATATCCTACAGAATTTCGTCTTTAATAATTAAACTGCTCTATCACTGATCAGATTGACTTAAGAATATTTATTTTGTTTGAACATAAGCTAGTCAGTGCTAAAGCTGAGATTCAAACCAAGGTCTGTATCACAAAGCTTGGCTTCTCTTCACTCCCTCTCAGTCCCAGAAATTTTCACCATACCAAGGTTGGAGATAAAATGTTGAGTCTAGTTATATTTCAGTTAGCATCAGCTTCATTATTGAATACCTCATACTGTGTTTACTATCACGAGGCAGGTAGTTTTCCTCACTTTCCTTTTCTGACCACCAGACTTTGTATTGTTACTGATCTCGTATTCTGCTTTGATCAGTCCCATCGCCCATCCCTTATTGAGTTTCCTGGTGATTTATAGTGAAGATAGGCAGAAAGTAGCATTGGGATAATTAATACATACTGACTATAAGTTTTATGATTGTAAGATCAAGAAGCCTGAGACTCTCAGGAAAAAGTTTGCAGTGACAATTTGACAATGACTGGGGAGAAAAGAGGCTCTTCTTCATCTATATATTTTACCTAATACCCAAGGTAAAGAGTGTGTTCCTAAAAGAAGAGGTTGCAAACTGGTGTTGTGTGCAGGCCAAAGGTATGTTTTCATATGATGTTTTCCCTTTTTTGGTAGAGGAGTAAACATTTTAAAATTGGCAGGTTTCACAATAAATTATAGATTTTCTATTTCTTTTGAAAAATAAGACTTAGTAACACTGGGTCCACATTCTTCATTGAGTGGGCTTGCTGCTCCCTCCCTGAGATGGAGTATGGGGTATTCGAATACAGTGTCCCCACCCTCAGTCATCATGTACTCTCCCACTTCTCTCATTTTCATTTCCTGCAAATGAATTTGTGTTGTTTTAAAATGTACATAATAGACTCAGCAGAATTCTAGTTTGCTGATACTTGCTGTTCTGTGGACAGTCACTTTAAAGCTTATGAAAAGATACTATAGTGTACTAAATCATAAACAATTGCTAAACAGTGTTTAGAGTGGTCATAAATCCCTTTCAAAGGCAAAAGGATAAATATATGTCAAGAACCTCGTATTATGCTTTATAGTGTGATGTCTTATTTAATCACTTATAATTCCAAACAGTAGGTAGTGTTACCACTTTATGTATTGAGAAAACGAAGCCAGTCTTGCAGTTAACAAAGCGTGAAGCTAAGATTCAAGTCATAATCTTTTCCAAAGCTCATGCTGTTTTCAATATAATGTATTGCCAGAAATTATTTGAAGCGTTTAGGTTATATACTTGATCTCCAACATATATGACCAATTTCTAGATAGTGAAAGCATTGTCATCCTAATATGCATTGCCATTTTTATATCATATCAGAAAAGTTAGAAGCACTAGATCATGCCTTTTTTTTTCTACTTGGTTTCTTAGGCTGCTTGACACTTGATACCCAATATGGTGTTCTGAGCTGTGCCTGTTCAAAAAGGAGAGCATTTTTTTCTTCCTTGATAGTATCACTAACCCTCCGCCTTTGCTGTACCTACACGCCTTTCTAAGTGGTAATAGAAGCATCTATTAAATATCTTTTTTATTCAGAAAGTATTTATGATGTACACCTCTGATCAAAGATCCTGGAATAAATTCCAAAGGATGAGATATCTGCCTTCAAAAAGTTCGTAATCTTAAAAACTAGAGGAAAAATTATATAACAAGTTGATACTTAAAAGAGTAAACTATACAAATAAGGACAAGGAAATACAGATCAGGATGACCGCAGAAGTAGGGAATATTTATAACTGGTCATTCTCTTATCAAATTTCAGCTATGCTAAAAATCATCAGGAAGTAGAGCCCACTCTTAGATTCAGAAGTAATGAAGACGTACATCATGTAATGTTAAAACCATAGTGTGGGAGGCCTTAGCCTGTTCTTAGATCAAACTCTGAGGCCAACTACACTGAGTAATAATAATAAAAATAACTTGAACTTCTCACCCATAACAAGCACAACCTTTTTTTTTTTTTTTTTTTTGAGACGGAGTCTTACTCTGTTGCCAGGCTGGAGTGCGGTGGCATGATCTCGGCTCACTGCAACCTCCGCCTCTCCGGTTCAAGCGATTCTCCTGCCTCAGCCTTCCGAGTAGCTGGGATTACAGACATGTACCACCACACCCAGTGAATTTTTGTATTTTTAGTAGAGACGGGATTTCACCGTGTTGGGCAGGCTGGTCTCAAACTCCTCACCTTGTGATCTGCCTGCCTTGGCCTCCCAAAGTGCTGGGATTACAGGCATGAGCCACCATGCCCAGCCCAAGCACAACCTTTTAATCTGACTGAAGAAATACTTGCAGACATTCAGGAAGTAATTTATCTTTCCTTCCTCTTCATGGTTTGCATTATATAAACTAGTGCATTGTTACATACTCTTCTTCTTAGGTCGTTTAAGTCATTATTCGAGATCCTAAGGTTGTATCAGCCTCTGGTTGATGATCACATTTTCAATCTGGTTCTAATGCTATTTTCGTATCATGCCAGACAAGTTGGCAAGTGCTAGACATTTCCCATGTATTTGTACTAAGTCTTTGTCTCTCCTTTAGCTCCTTTTGTAACCATTTCACAGTCACCATCAATATTATTAAACCTGTTATATGTAGGTCACTGGGATGCTAGAGGCAGGGTTAAGTGGGGGTGGGGTTTTTTTGGTTTTTTGTTTTCAAAGGAATAGCGGCCGCGTGCGGTGGCTCACGCCAGTAATCCCAGCACTTTGGGAGGCTGAGGGGGCGCGGATCACTTGAAGTCAGAAGTTTGAGACCAATCTGGCCAACATGGTGAAACCCCGTGTCTACTAAAAATGAGCCAGTTGTGATGGTGCATGCCTGTAATCCCAGCTACTTGGGTGGCTGAGTGGGGAGAATCACTTGAACCCGGGTGGCAGAGGTTGCAGTGAGCCGAGCTCGTGCGACTGCACTCCAGCCTGGGTGACAGAGCGAGACTCCATCTCAAAAAAAAAAAAAAAAGAAAAATTCCATCAGTTGAGTGAAGTATTTTCTTTTGTAAAAGATGTATAATATTGCCCAGGCGTGGTGGTTCATGCCTGTAATCTCAGCACTTTGAGAGGCTGAGGCGGGTAGATCACCTGAGGTCACGAGTTCAAGACCAGCCTGACCAACATGGTGAAACCCCGTCTCTACTAAAAATACAAAAAAATTAGCAGGGCATGGTGGCACATGCCTATAATCTCAGCTACTCAGGAGGCTGAGGCAGGAGAATCACTTGAACCCGGGAGGTGGAAGTTACAGTGAGCCAAGATGGCGCCATTGCACTCTAGCCTGGGCAGCAAGAGCAAAACTCTCTTTAAAAAAAAAAAAAAAAAAAAAAAGATGTGTAATATTGATTTGATTCTAGACTTGTGTTTTTTAACATTTTAGTTTTAGACTGTCGCAGATCATATAAACACCTATTGGTTTATGTAAATATAAGACACCTATGCTGCCAATAAGAAAACTGTTTCTTAGCACTGTCCTGAAAATCTCAGAGTATTGTATTTGAAATCTTGAGGTCATGTTTTTGTTTTTTATTATTGCAAGATATATATATATATATATATATGCCTCATTTTCTTTATTCAGTTGAGTTTAGGTTGTTTCCACATCTTGGCTATTGTGAATAGTGCTGCTGTGAACCTGAGAATACTGATATCTCTTCAAGATCCTAATTTCAATTTTTCTAGAAAATACCCAGTAGTGAGATTGCAGCATCATATGGTAGTTGTGTTTTTAACTTTTTGAGGAACCTTCATCCTGCTTTCCATAGCAACTATACACCATTTTGCATTCCTACCAGCAGTGTACAAGGGTCCCAGTTTCTCCAAATCCTCATCAACACTTGTCTTTTTTTTTTTTTTTTTTTTTTTTGAGACAGAATCTTGCTTTGTCGCCCAGGCTGGAGTGCAGTGGCGCGATCTTGGCTCACTGCAAGCTCCACCTCCCAGGTTCACACCATTCTTCTGCCTCAGCCTCCCAAGTAGCTGGGACTACAGGCGCTCGCCATCATGCCTGGCTAATTTTTTTTTTTTTCTTATTTGTAATAGAGACGGGTTTCACCGTGTTAGCCAGGATGGTCTCAATCTCCTGACCTCATGATCTGCCCACCTTGGCCTCCCAAAGTGCTGAGATTACAGGCGTGAGCCACCGTGCCTGGCCGTCTTTTTATTATTATTATTATTATTATTATTATTATTGTTATTAATAGCCATCCAACAGGTATAAGGTAATACTTCATTGTGATTGTGATCTGCATTTGTCTGATGATTAGTGATGTTGAACAGTTTTTTATATACCTGTTGGCCATTTTTATGTCTTTGGAGAAAAGACAAAAGAAAAGATGTCCTTAGTCCATTTTAAAATCAGTTATTTAACTATTGAGTTTCTTATATATTTTCGAGATTAACCCTTTATTAGATACATGGCTTGCAAATATTTTCTCCTGTTCTATAGGTGGCCTTTTTATTGTTGATTGTTTCCTGGCGTAAGAAAAACTTATGCCATTTAACATCTGTAGGTTCATCCAGTAGTGTGGTAGACATGGTTGTTGTCTATCCAAATAATCTCACTCTTCAAGTGTTAGAAAAACTGCAGTCACAAAATTTTCTTTAGTGTTTTTCTACTCAGCCTTCCTGGACTTCTTGTAGAAATGTGTCAACTTAGATAAATTATGTTTTAATTATGAAAAAATTATTCTCAGTTAAGGAAATGGCCATTGGTTTTTTTCCCTACAATGTTTTAGACTAGGACTTCATAGTATCACTTTGTTTTCTGTATGCTGTGTAATATAGTTGGCCCTCTGCATCCATGGGTTCTACATCCACAGATTCAGCCAACCATGGGTTGAAAATATTTGGGGAAAAAAATTGTCTATTATACTGAATATATGCAGACTTTTGTCATTATTTTCTAAACAATACAACAACTATTTACATACCATTCATATCGTATTATGAGTAATCTAGAGATGATTTAAAATATACAGGTTATATGCGAATACTATGCCATTTTGTATCAGGAAATTGAGCATCCATGGATTTTGGTATCTGAGGAAGGTGTTCCTAAAATCAGTCCCCCATGGATACAGGACAACTGTATAACAAAAACAATTGTATATAATGAGACTAAAACTTTGAAGTAGTCATTTTTGTCTTGTTTTTATTGTATCACGTTAATAATCCACTTTTGTATGACTATACAGAAAATACGTATGACTTAACTTTCGTCTTATGTTTCAACAGAAGGAGAATATATTAAAATGTTTATGCGCGGTCGGCCAATTACCATGTTCATTCCTTCCGATGTTGACAACTATGATGACATCAGAACAGAACTGCCTCCTGAGAAGCTCAAACTGGAGTGGGCGTATCCTTCTCTCCCATGACAGCAAATTCGTTTGCTTTGTCTCTAGTTTGACAAATGAGTTAACCTATTCTCTGTCGAAATTGTCTTTATACAAAAAAAAAAAAAAAGTAACAGCTACTTAAAAAATTAAAAAGGAAACATCAGGCCAGGTGCGGTGGTTCACGCTGGTAATCCCAGCACTTTGGGAGGCCAAGGCAGGTGGATCACAAAGTCAGGAGTTCAAGAGCAGCCTAGCCAACATTGTGAAACCCCATGTTTACTAAAGATACAAAAAATTAGCCAAGTGTGGTGGTGCATGCCTGTAATCCCAGCTACTTGGGAGGCTGAGGCAGGAGAATCACTTGAACCCGGGAGGCGGAGGTTGCAGTGAGCCAAGATATGCCATTGCACCCCAGCCTGGGCGAGAGGGGAAGACTGTGTCTCAAAAAAAACCAAAAAAACAAAAAAAGGAGACATTATCTCTAGTTCTTTGCTGTTAGCAATTTAAAGCCATCAAAGTTTATATCTTTGGAAAGGACAAACAGTATTTTGTGAACATCGTGGCAGGTCCTTGTGGTATGCTAGAAAAGGCACTAGACTGGAATTGGAAGACTAGTGTTTGAGTTTTGGCCCTGCCACTTACTCTCTGTGAACCTTAACTTTCTTTACTTATAAAAGGGGTTAATTAATAACCCGTACCTCACAGGGGCTACTGTAGGAATTAAATAAGAAAACATCAGTTAAGCATTTTGTAACCTCAAATTAACAAGGCTGATTCTAATTCAGAATTAACTTTTCAGCCAGACCTTTTTTTAAGTGACTGTTAAAGGAGAGCTTTCCTAATTTCACCTAGAAATTTTCACTTCTCTTAGAACCTCCAAGAGACTCAGTGAAACAAAAGGAGTTGGTAGTTTGAACTCTGTTGTCTGCCTCCATTCTCCTGTACTTCCTCCCACGTCCCTTGAATTATTCCCTTCTTAGGCAGATATCAGCTTGGACACACTCACCAATTCTTCAGTTCTGTACAACATATTTTTAACAAACTTTCTGCCTACCAAACTGTTCCTGGCTATTACTTATCATTTAGGTCCAGCATAAATACCCCTTTTCCAGATAGGCCTTCTTTTGGTCCCTCCCTTCTCTCTGTTTCTCTCCATCTAAATTAGGTCCTCCATTTAGGCTTTCTCCTAGCAGTCTTTTTTTCCCCCCCCACGATTTGTAATTTTATATTTGGTGATTAATTTTTTTCTTTGCCAGAGGATAAGCTCCAGAGACATAGGCCCTACATTTTTTTTGTTCAGAACTGAATGTTCACCATTATGCCTGATACACATTAGGATCTCAATATATATTTGTCTGGTAAAGGAGAAAACTAAGATTTAAACATACTAAAAGAGTCAGGTTACACTAGGGATAATGGCAGGATACGAGTTTTTCCTTTTTTTGGGTGGAGGGCTGGGGGTGGGCGGCAACAGAGTCTCTGTGGCTCAGGCTGGAGTGCAGTGGCACAATCATTGCTCACTGCAGCCTTGACCTGACCTCCTGGGCTCAAGTGATTCTCCCACCTCAGCATCCCAAGTACCTGGGACTACAGGCACAAGCCACCATGCCTGGCCAATTTTTTTTATTTTCTGTCAGAGATGGGGTCTCACTATTGCCCACACTACTCTCAAACTCCTGGGCTGAAGTGATCCTTCCACCTTGGCCTCCTGAGGGGCTAGGATTACAGGTGTGAGCACTCTGCCCGTCCAGGACATAAGTTTTCTAGTTCTAGTTCAGTCTTCTTCATTGTACCTTCCTAATTCCTTAAGTATCCATTGAAAAATCTCTTAACAACTTGAAAACTATGTTTATTTAAAACCTTGACTCTTTTTCTTTTAAGATATGGTTATCGAGGAAAGGACTGTAGAGCTAATGTTTACCTTCTTCCGACCGGAGAAATAGTTTATTTCATTGCATCAGTAGTAGTACTATTTAATTATGAGGAGAGAACTCAACGACACTACCTGGGTCATACAGACTGTGTGAAATGGTTGGTATCATTTAACATTGGTTCATTTTTGTTCTTTCAGGCCCTCATTTTGTATTTTTTAAATTTGGGTTTTATTGAAAGTGATTTCTTGTGGAAAGCTCAGAATGTAAAAATATTATGGGTCATCTGTTGAATATATTTTAAAAAGAAAAAAAGGACTTTCAGCCTCCAAAATGGTGGTATGGTATCAGCAGCAACAAAACACATCCTCCATAAATCATGATTGGAACCTCTTCTGCTTTCTCAGATGTCTTAAAGTCTTTCTCTTCTCTGGTCTGTAGTATGAAGCATATATGGGACAGACTGGACATTTTCAGGTTTCTGAAAGTGATTATTGGTTACTTATTTATTGAGGATTTGTCCTCTGTAGATAAATTTTAGACTTGAAGCTTTATTCTTTTGGGAAGAAAGAAATCTAGCTGAATAAGGATCATAAGTATGCCATAGGATATCAGACTACAAATGTGAGAACTCCTTTTAAATGCTTTTAAATTATTTTGTTACTTTTTAGTTAAATGTAATTATTTATTGTTTATTAATATTTTCAAACTTTTATTTTTTATTTATTACCCTTTTCCCCACTTAGATCCAAGGACTGACTGGATGTTTCCTAACATTTAAAAGCTTTTATGTCTATACTCTTCTGGCACCTATATCTTTATCCAGAAAAAAATTAATAGATGACTATTAGAATATTATATAAATATTGAACTTTTGGAGTTGATTAAAATATTGCCTTTTACACTCGCAGAATAATGTATGTACAAAACTATTTACTGCAACATTGTTTGTGATAAAGATTAGAGACAGCCTAAGTATTTTTCAGTTGGGGACTACTGGTGAGGTTGTAGTGTACCTATAGGTCACCATGTAGCTGTAAAGAATGAGGAAGCACTTTATGTATTAATATGTAAATATCCCTGTGATGTATTCTTAAGTACAAATATTTGAGAGCAAGAGAATGTTCACAGTGTTCAACCGTTGTTGAAAGAGTCTAGATACGGACATAAAGATGTCTTTTTCAGAAATTTGCTAGTCACTCGTATACGTACTGTGAGTAATTTAGGCACATATGCTACTCTACTTCCCATTTCTATTTAAAAATTCCTTGCCTCAGTTTGACTTACAAGAATTTAGCACTAAGAACTGATTAAAAGATTGAAGGCACTATGTGTGAAGATGCTCATTGCTGTTTTCTTTTGTTGAAAAGTAAGGAATGGCCTAAAAGATGAAAGAGTTGTCAAGTCAGCATGTATGAGGATTATGTAGCAAAAGGAAAAAATGCTTGTACTTTAATAGATTAAAATTACACAGCACAATATTGCATCTTCACTATAATAAAGTCATGTGATTTGTATGCCAGTGTGCATGGACTAGAAAGGAACTTGAACAAATGAAAACAGTTTGTTAGCATGCCACAGTTGTAAATATTTTCTTTGAACTTAGTGTTTCATTAATCTGTGCAGCTTAACAAGTAAAAAGTACAGCTGAAGATTCAGAAATCTTCAGATATTTGATGTTTGTTTGATTTGCTAAAGAAAACAGATAAACGTGTTTTTTAATGATTAAAAACTGCTTCTTTGAAAAATGTCAATACAAAGGTATTCTGCTGTTTCATGTTTCCTGTGTTTAAAATCATTCTTAATACTGCTTTTTAGCCTTGCTATACATCCTGACAAAATTAGGATTGCAACTGGACAGATAGCTGGCGTGGATAAAGATGGAAGGGTGAGTGGCATAGTGTTATGCATTCTGTACCTAGAGACATTGCTGTTAGAGTGGAATCTATTGTAAATTTAACCACAATTCATTTGTTTTATTGTTTTAAAATTTAAGTACAGAGAAATTTCTAGTATGAGCATGGAAAAAACATTAGGATATAAGAACACTTTAAAAGACAAAGTCATACTAATAAATTTTGTTTCTAAAAAATAAGTGTTCTCCCTTAAACTGTTTACTGTAAAAATGGGAAAACTGATACGCTCATTACATTTTCTTTATATAAAGTAACGTATAAAATAACTTACCAGTGTCTGCCGGAAGGTACTGCAGTTTCCCTTAGTTGATGAACCTGTTGATTCTTATTTACTTAATTAATTAATTATTTATAGGGGTGGAAACTCACTTTGTTGCCCAGGCTGGGCTCAAGCTCCTGGGCTCAAGTGATCCTCCAGCCTTGGCCTCTTGAGTGAGTAGCTGGACTGCAAGTGTATGCCACCATGCCTGGCTAACTCTTGATTTTATATGTGACTAGAACTGATATAACTTAAAGAGTTTCAGTTACTATTTAATATTATTCAGTTGGTTTGTATAACAAATACCTTATTTCTAAGGATCAACAGTGAATATTAATGGTGACTGAGTAACATATGTATGACTATACTCATGACATTCTCAGGCTTCAATTTCTTTAAAGAAAAGGAGTAGAAGGTTTCTGCTGGATAACTTCTAAGACCCCTTCCAGTTTCAAATGCTATTTAAGGGCTGTTTAGCAGTTTATTGGACATTGATAAAAAGTGTTATTTTCTCAGGAATGAAGATTAGTAATGCTAAAAGCAAAGAATCCAGAGCAAATTTGCCTGGATTAGAATGCGAACTCCACCTTTTTTTTTTCTTTTTTTCTTTTTTTCTTTTTTTGAGACGGCGTCTTGCTGTCT
This sequence comes from Hylobates moloch, assembly GCF_009828535.3. Classification (NCBI taxonomy): domain Eukaryota; kingdom Metazoa; phylum Chordata; class Mammalia; order Primates; family Hylobatidae; genus Hylobates; species Hylobates moloch. The sequence continues at coordinate 82,740,659 of NW_026652290.1, read as the reverse complement.
CCCAGGCTGGAGTGCAGTGGCGTGATCTTGGCTCACAGCACTCTGTCTCCCAGGTTCAAGCGATTCACCTGCCTCAGCCTCCTGAGTAGCTGGGACTACAGGCGCGTACTACCATGCCCAGCTAATTTTTTGTATTTTTAATAGAGATGGGGTTTCACTCTGTTAGCCAGGATGGTCTTAATCTCCTGACCTCACGATCCACCCGCCTCGGCCTCCCAAAGTGCTGGGATTACAGGTGTGGGCCCCCGCGCTTGGCCGACTCAACCTTTTAATAGCGGTATCACTTTGGGCAAGTTATTTAAATCTCTGTATTCCAATTTCTTCATCTGTTAAATGATAATTATAATAGTGTACCTATAGCACATAGGATTAAATGAATTAATACGTGTCATACTTAGAATAGTATGTGTAACATAGTAAATACACAAGTTATTTGCTGCTATTGTTTTCTTATTTTCACAGTATAAGAAAATACCTACTTAAGATTCATTTGGAGGCATGTCTAAATCTAGTAATTTATTAGAAGCTTATCCATCCCTATTACTTTTTTAAATGGCATTAGTTCTGTGTGCTGTTGGTGTATATTTGCATCCACCTGTCCAGTTAGCCCTGCTATCTTGTGTTTTTGCAGCCTCTACAACCCCACGTCAGAGTGTGGGATTCTGTTACTCTATCCACCCTGCAGATTATTGGACTTGGCACTTTTGAGCGTGGAGTAGGATGCCTGGATTTTTCAAAAGCAGTAAGTAACAATTTTTAGAGAAGTAAGCAAGCTGAACAAAAAAGCAGGAAAGAAGTTAAGCTCAGTTTTGTGTTTATGTGTCCATGAAGTGATAATCCTGAATTGAAAAATGAGATGCTAGCTATTGCTAACATATTAGCTATTGCTAAATGGCTAGCATTTCGACCTAAGTGCTAAAGTACTTTGGTTTAGTTAGGATGCAAGATATTTTACTTTAATTATTCTTGTAATTATGCTGCCTTGAGGTAGAGCTCCCATGTAGTAGCAGGAAGTGGTTAGAGGAATATATACAAAGCATAGTACAGTTTCACACAAGCAATAGGATGTATTTTTGCCTTACCTTGAATCATAGAAAAGATCTATTTTATTTTAAAAATTCACAGGAAACTTGGCCAATTCTGTACAAATACTGGCTTTTCTTGATGTCATATTTGAGCAGCAGTAACAAACAGACCTTTGTATTTCCTAAAGTCCTGAATTATCTTGGTTTTGAATTGATGACAACATGGGTTTAAAATTTTCCCCAGCAGTCTTTTCTAAGTGTTGAGGCCTTATTCTGAGGGTAAAATAAGACAAGATCTTACTCATTTAAACATTCTGGTTTTTTCTTGAATTGTATATAATTATGATTATAAAGTATACAGGCAACCTTCTATATTTTAGGATACATACTTTTTTAATTTCAAAGATAAATACCCCTGTAGATTTTATGTGACCTCAGTTATATATTCATATTATGTCTTCAGTTCTTAGCCATTGACAACTGTATTCTGGATTATGGGAGTTTTGTGGGACATGGAGGAAAGTACACTTTTAGAGCAGAAAGATAAATTTTAGTGAATTTAGGAACGTTGCTAGCTTGAAGGCACTGAATGTCAAGGGTCCAACAAGTCAGGAATTGGGAGAAAGATATTTAGAAAAGGAGATAAGAGGTCATAAAGGCAATACTTTTGCTACTTTATTTTCTCTCATAAATCTCTATAGCAGGAACTGTTGTCAGGTTGTTGATAACCATTGTTACGGTGTTAAGACCATCTTGAATTGCCTCATAACTCTATCTTTTCTGATTCAGATAATATTCCAATTTAGGCTAAGAGAAAGATAAAGAGGAGAAGAGAGTAAGCTCTGCCCTTCCTCAGTGCCTCTCACTCTTCATTGCAATGTTTCTGTGTTCCATAACATTGTAAAGCATATTTCACAAATGATACTATTTTTAAAAAGCATTTAATATCATCTATAGTTATTTTTCTTAAACTGGGATACTTAAAATACATGAATGAGAATGGTTTCAGAAAAATAGGAAATTTCATTATAAAAAAGGAATTTCATTATAATTTTACTTAGGTTGTTTATTCAAGTTAATGTAAGTCAGGTGTCTCACAGAAAACTGAAATCAGCAAACTTTAAAATAGCCATGAATTTTAGCTTATTCTGTCAAACTGTCAAAATTTAGTGAGGAACAAAGTTATGAAATTGTGTACATTTCTTCTTGCCTACCACAAGGAAAAATACCTTAATACAGGCAGTAAGAAGGAAGCATAAGATGCAGAAGGGACTAGGATAGCCTCAAAATTAGTCACTATCTCTGAATAATAGGAGTGACTAGATGGCAAGTGGAAATCAACCTGGAGGGATGAGGGGATTTAAATAGAATATTTTTTAAAAGAATCTTTATATTTTTGAGGAAAATACAATTGTAGTAAATAGTGTATTCATTATGTTTCAAAGAGCGATGAGTTTAAAGGATTTTGGGTTATCTTACTATTAGCAGTTTTAATAATATGGTATTTCTTTCTTAGAATGTTAGCCCTATCAGTGAATTTTAAAATGCCTCTAATTGACTTTTCTTTAGGATTCAGGTGTTCATTTATGTGTTATTGATGACTCCAATGAGCATATGCTTACTGTATGGGACTGGCAGAAAAAAGCAAAAGGAGCAGAAATAAAGGTAAATTTTTAAAAAACTGAGTATTATCTCTTAGAGTACGTTACTTGTTTTGCAGGTATTTGGAACTATATTGGTATTAGAACTATCTGTTCTTAAGTCACAAAAGCAGATCTACTAGCCAAATTCAGCAAATTTAGTGATTTGTCATAATCCTTAAGATATTAACACTATAGTTATACAAGATAAAATAGTCAAGCAACTTGAAGCAATTTCAATATTTCAGACATTACTATAGTCCTGAAATGCCAGAGTAGATGGATGTGTGATCTCAAATCTTCTTGGTTTTCTTCTTCAATAAAACATGTAATTTCATTCCATCTTTAAAACTTTAGAAATCTAGAGGAAAAATTCAGTAGGAATATGGCTGATGTAACCGAAGGGCTTATGATAAGCTTTTTGGTCTTAATTGTGTTTGTAGGATTATTTTAGAAAATTTAATAGCATTTATAATTGCTATAATTGCATTATAACTCTTTACAGTACAAGGGTTGATCTCTGTGTGGATCAAGCTGTACGTTGCAAGAGAAGAATGTAAAATGCATTGAAGCTGTGTTTATATGAGCCAGAAATGGACTTCTCCCTCTGACAGGCTTTTAAAAAGATTCAAAGTGATAGAATGGCTTTAAAAAGTCTGTGTAATAGTTGCCATACTCTTAAATAACATCACATTTCTCTCCAATTCCTCTCTTAACAGTTTTGTTTTGAGTAAGCTTCAAGCTTTTAGCTTGTTGGGCAAAAAGATTATATGATGTTTAACTTAACATTTTGAAAGAAGTAGATTTGATTGTACTTAAAAGGAATATAAGTTGTCAGAAAACCTCAAACTTTAAAAAGCATAAATGAAGATATAGATTGACTTCCGGTTATTCAGAGTAATTTAACATTGAAACATAGGGAAGTTGCATGAAAATGAAATATATCAATTTTGATTATTCATAGTAAGGTTTACTAGATGAAGTCTTGTGGTTTTCCTCCTACTGGCGATTTCTCGATCTCCTTTCCAGGACTTTAAATGTTGGTGTTCTTCAGAGTTTTATTCCAGATGCTCCACTGATACTATATGCTGCTCCCATGGCCCCATTTTCTATCTGCTGAGCCCCATATCAGTTATCTCCAGCCCAGATCTCTAACAGGTTTAACTCATATTTCTAGTTGCATCCTAGACATCTTTCTTTGAATGTCCTCTACCACAAATGAAAATCAACATGTTCAAATCTGTACATAATCATCTTTCCTAGCCCCCAACCACCAGTTTCATCCCTTAGTGATTGACACTGCATTTCACCTAGCTACCTAAGCTAGAAACTTGGACATCATTCTTGGCTCTTTTTACCTCACTTCTCACATCCAGGTAGTCAGGAAGTTCTCTAAACACTGTGTCCCAAATATGTGCATTATAACAATTTCTAGTACAAGCTACTGCAAAACAATTGAAATTAACTTAATCTGGCCAGGGGTAGTCACTCACACCTGTAATCTTAGCACTTTGGGAGACCAAAGTGGGTAGATCATTAGATGTCAGGAGTTCAAGATCAGCCCGGCCAACATGGTGAAACCCCATCTCTACTAAAAATACAAAAAAAGAAAAAAATAGCCGGATATGGTGGCGGGTGCTTGTAACCCCAGCTATCCTGGCGGCTGAGGCAGGAGAATTGCTTGAACCCTGGAGGCAGAGGTTGCAGTGAGCTGAGATCACACCATTCACTCCAGCCTGGGTGACAGAGCAAGACTTCGTCTCAAAAAATAATAAAAATAAAGTTAACTTAATCAAAACAGAGGATGTATTGACTCCTGTTTAGGGAGGAAGAGAAAACCTCTAGTAAAGGTCAGAGGGAGATTTTGACTCAGAAATGACTTGATTCAGGGGCCGGATTACGGGTTGACTGTCTCTCCTCTTCTCCCTGTCTTGACCTTATTCTGTTCTACTGTAGATGAGCTCCATCCTTGCTTAAGTCACAAGGATTTGGGGAGTTGATACATAACTTTTTAATTTATGTAAGTTTAAAATTCAGTAATGCGAGGGCACCCCAGATGACCCGAGCTTGCGGGACCTCTCATGAAAAAAAATAAAAAATTAACATTAAAATTCAGTAAGGGCCTGGGTGCTGTGGCTCACACCTATAATTCGAGTACTTTGGGAGGCCAAGGCAGGAGGATCACTTGAGTCCAGGAGTTTGAGACCAGCCTGGGCAAACATAATGAGACCTTATCTCTACCAAAAAAAAAAAAAAAAAAGCAGGGTATGGTGGTGCACATTTGTAGTTCCAGCTATTTGGGAGGCTGAGGTGGAAGGATCAGTTGAGCCCAGGAGATTGAGGCTGCAGTGAGCTGAGATTGTGCCACTGCACTCCAGGCAGGGCAACAGAGCGAGACCCTGTCTCAAAAAAAATTTTTTTTAATTTTCAAAATAAAAATAAAATTCAGTAAGGCAACTTAAAAACCGTACTGACAGAAATTAAAGAGGAGGGATATTACATAATCATGGATAGGAGACAATAAAGATGTCACTTTTGCATATTGAGCTATACATTCAGCATAGTCAAAACTCAGCTTTCATAGGAGTTGACAAACTGAATATATGTGGAAATATGAAGGGGAAGGAATAGGGAATAGTCAAGACAATTGTGAAAAAAAAGAATAAGGTCAAAGCACATAAAATATAAAATATCAAGACTTAGGTAATTAAGACATTGTGATACAAACATAGATCAGTGGAAGAGAATATAGAAACAGGTTACACAAATCAGTTGCTTGACTTAATGCCAAAGGTGGCAATGCAGTAGGCACAGAATAATGTTTTCAGTGAATGTTGCTGGATTAATTGGATACTCATGAAAAAAAAAATCGCCTTGACCCCTACCTCACAGCATTCAGAAAAATCAATTTTAGATGGATTATGCATCTTACCATGAAAGGTAAAAAACAGTAAAGCTTTTAGAAGAAAATACAGAACACCTTTATAAGTAGATTTCTTAAGGCATATAAAGTACTAACCATAATGGGAGAAAAAGATAAATCATATTAAAAACTTCTCATTATCAAGACACCTTTTTTTTTTTGAGACAGTCTCATTCTGTCACCCAGGCTGGAGTGCAGTGGCATGATCTTGGCTCAATGCTGCAATGCTGCAGCCTCCGCCTCCTGGGTTCAAGTGATTCTCCCGCCTCAGCTTCCTGAGTAGCTGGGATTACAGGCATGTGCCACCAAGCCCAGATAATTTTTGTATTTTTTTTTTAATAGAGTCAGAGTTTCACCATGTTGGCCAGGCTGGTCTCAAATTCCTGATCTCAAATGATCCTCCCATCTCAGCCTCCCAAAGTGCTGGGATTACAGGTGTGAGCCACCACGCCCCGCCTATCAAGACACCTTTAAGAGTGTGAGAAAATATTTGTGATACGTACTTCCAACAAAACACTCATATTCTGAATATATAAGCATCTATAGTTCAGTAAGAAAAAGACAGTTTTTTAAACAGCAAAAGACTTCCGGCACTACATAAAACAGGGTGTCCAGGTGATTAATAAGCATATGTAAAGGTACACAACCACATTAATTATCAGAGAAATTCAAATTAAAACCCAAGTGCAATACCACTATGCACCTACCAAAATATCTTACATGAAAAAGACAAAAATACTAAGGTTGGTGAGGAGGCAAAGTAACTGGAACTCTCACACAGTGCTGCTGGGCATATAAGTTGATAATAGCCATATTATCTGTTCAGTTAGGCGTTGGCAACTGTATTCTGAATTATGGGAGTTTTGTAGGACTTGGAGGAAAGGACACTTTTAGAGCAGAAAGATAAGTTTTAGTGAATTTAGGTACTTTGTGAATTTAGGAACTTTGTGAATTGTTCCTTAGTGAATTTAGGAACAGTTTAGTGAATTTCAGAAAACTATTTGACATAACCTAAAGTCGAACATATGCATGCCTTCTGGCCCAAATTGTTCATCTCAGCAGAAATGTATACATGTGTTTGCTAGAAGGCAAATAGCAGTGCTGTTTATGGTAGCCAAAAACATGGAAACTACCCTGCCCATCAGGAGAATGGATAAGTAAATAATGTGATATTTTCATACGAAAGAATACAATAGAGCAAATAGAATAAACAAGGTACAACTATATGCACCAACACAAATGGATCTTACAAATGAAATGTTAACAAAATAACCCAGACATGAAGGAATGCGTTGTGTATAATTCCATTTGAATGAAACAGAGAAAAATAATCTTTGCTGCTAAGAATTAGGATAATGGTTAAATAGGGGAAGGGGATAGTGACTGGAAAGGGGATCTGGGGTATTTATGGAATGTTAGTAATGTTTTGTTTCTTGTTCTGAATGCTGAATAGCGATGTTTTCAATTTATAAAACTTTATTGAGCTATGTACTTAAAATCTGTGTGCATATATATATATATATATATATATATATATATATCAATAAAAAGTTAAAAGGATATATCCCGTAAGGCAATACTCATACGCAAAGTGATTTAAACTCATAGATTTCTTCAGTTTATATCTTGACTGTCTTACCACTAGCATGATGGGTATGCTGGGAATATTTTTAGTTAGTTTTACAACCCTTTGATTATCTTAATTTGGCCTAAGATTTAACTGTCATGTAGTTTTGATTTGTCTGAGTGAAAACTAAAGACTGTTCAGTAAATCTTTAAACTTTACTTAGACTTGCTAAATATATATATAGTTCTCTACTATTCAATCACTGTGGAAAATTATATAACAAGCAAGATGTGCTGTACTTTATCTTCAACTTTTTTTGGTCAGGGTCCCATGCTTCACCCAGGCTGGAGTGCAGTGGCTTAATCACAGCTCTCTGCAACTTCAAACTCCTGGGCTCAAATGAATCCTCCAGCCTCAGCCTCCCAAGTAGCTAAGACTACAGCACGCACCGCCACGCCGGCTAATTTACTTTTCATAGAGACAGGTCTCACTGTTGCACAGGCTGATCTGTAACTCCTGGCCTCAGCAGTCTTCCCACCTTGGCCACCCAAAGCATTGGGATTACAAGCATAAGCCACAACACCTGGCCTAGATTAGATTTTATTAGTTGAATTTTATTTATGTCCTTATGCAAAGGCCCTTAAGCCCAAATGTTAAGTAACAGAAATGTAAAACTCATGGAAATATTGGAACTATGGGGAAAAAAGAATTTACAACAACCTTTTCAAGTGTCATTTTATTAGTATAACATAAAATTTATTATTTTTAACACAGTTCATAAGACTATCATCTTCATCATGGTTTCGTTTTGTTTTGAGACAGAGTTTCACTCTGTCACCCAGGCTGAAGTGCATTGGTGCAATCTCAGCTCACTGCAGCCTCTCCCTCCCGGGTTCAAGCAATTCTCTGCCTCAGCCTCCCAAGTAGCTGGGATAAAGGCGCCCACCACCACGCCTGGCTAATTTTTTGTATTTTTAGTAGAGACGCGGTTTCACCATCTTGGCCAGGCTGATCTTGAACTCCTGACCTCGTGATCCACCGGCCTCAGCCTTCCAAAGTGTTGGGATTACAGGCGTGAGCCACCACGCCCCGCCCATGTTGTTTTGCCAAAAGGAAATGCTTCCGTACACATAAAGTTCTTTGCTAAGTTAAAAAGTGGACATTAATGATCACCCTGTAAATAAACACTAGCTAATAATAAGTAGCTTTACAGGCATGTAGGTAGGTTTCACCTCACTGTTAAGTTTGAGTAGATGATTTTACTATAAAATATCAATTGGCTGGGCACGGTGGCTCACGCTTGTAATCCCAGCACTTTGGGAGGCCAAGGCGGGCGGATCATGATGTCAGGAGATCGAGACCACGGTGAAACCCCGTCTCTACTAAAAATACAAAAAATTAGCTGGGCGTGGTGGCGGGCGCCTGTAGTCCCAGCTACTTGGAGAGGCTGAGGCAGGAGAATGGCGTGAATCCGGGAGGCGGAGCTTGCAGTGAGCTAAGATTGTGCCACTGCACTCCAGCCTGGGTGACAGAGCGAGACTCCGTCTCAAAAAAAAAAAAAAATCAATTTAGTGAGAATTATGATTTACTGAAATTATAGAAATACACTGTTTTAGAATAATATCCTCAATTGAAATCGTTTTAATGAAAAAACTAGTAATTTCTTCTTGAGTCTCATGCTTGTATTCTTCCTATTCCACCATAAATCTTTTAAACTTAATGCCTGTCTTTGCTAGATTTTTTGAGGGAAAAAAGCATAAAAGCTCTCTGGAAATGTTTTTGTTTTAATTTCTGTAGGAATCAGTATTGACCATTCTAAATCTACTTTTTAAGAGTTCAGCCTGAAGGACATATCTCTAAATTAGTCCTAATCTCTAAATATTTTGTTGAGGCTGGGCGCAATGGCTCATGCCTGTAGTCCCAGCACTTTGGGAGGCTGAGGTGGGCGGATGACTTGAGGTCAGGAGTTCAAGCCCAGCCTAGCCAACATGGTGAAACCATGTCTCTCTTGAAAATAAAAAACTTAGCTGGGCATGGTGGCGGGCGCCTGTGGTCCCAGCTACTGGGGAGGCTAAGGCAGGAGAATCACTTGAACTCCGGAGGCAGAGGTTGCCGTGAGCCGAGATCACTCCATTGCACTCTAGCCTGGGTGACAGAGCAAGACTACATCTTAAAAAAAAAAAAAACAAAAAAAATTGTTGCATGAATGAATGCTCCATAATAATAGTACAAAGAAAGATAAGATTTTCTTTTTTTTTTTTTTTTAATACAAATGGCAGTGTCTTTAAGAAAGAATGTACATTGCTCTTAAATTTGATAGTTTTAAGTGTACTTCTCTGGCATGTGCAAGAAGTTAAAGGTATTCATATAAATGTCTTTCTAATGCAAAGTTTTTATAAATAGCATAAAGGTGATAAAATACAAGGACATCAAATTTAAATCATCCGAAAAATACATTATCAAAATTTTTCAGGAAAATTATCTTAGAAGAAGAGGCATTTTCTCAAAATCTTTCCCTATTGTTAATTGTAAGTAGCAGTAATTGAATTGATACTTGAAGGAGATAAGGATATACTTTCATCTAAAGCTTTATTTCCCTTTTCATAGACAACAAATGAAGTTGTTTTGGCTGTGGAGTTTCACCCGACAGATGCAAATACCATAATTACATGCGGTAAATCTCATATTTTCTTCTGGACCTGGAGTGGCAATTCACTAACAAGGAAACAGGGAATTTTTGGGGTAAGAATCAGATTGTTTTAATGTCATTAGGTGTGTAAAACTTTAATTTTTTTAATTGTTTAGTAAGCATCAAGTTGTCATGCCAAAAAGAAAATTGAAAATTTTCGTTGTTTCCTTGTAGAAATATGAAAAGCCAAAATTTGTGCAGTGTTTAGCATTCTTGGGGAATGGAGGTGTTCTTACTGGAGACTCAGGTGGAGTCATGCTTATATGGAGCAAAACTACTGTAGAGCCCACACCTGGGAAAGGACCTAAAGGTACAGTATTCTTATATTAAACTCATTTCTTATAATTCTCACATAGTGCTCTTTCAGTCCCATCTCTTAGACCAGGAGAGAAAGAGCTGCAGTGTAACAATATGAGCAAGTCACCAACATACCTTTTGTTTTCAACATTCTTCATAATCTTTTTTTAATGAAATTATTTATCCAGTTATTTATTAAGCTTATATAACCCACATTTGACTATACTGAACCATTCCCTTTAGGAAGTTAATAATTAGAAAGAAATGATATGGATATATGTTAGTTTAAAAAGTATAAAGGCTCACTTTCCCCTGAGCTGGTTCTGGGATATCTGTTAGGGCAGAATGCATGGCCATGTGATAAAATGGGAGAGGGGAGAAAAAAGGAATAAACTCATAATTCAATCCACTTCTCCTTTTTCTTTTCCTCACTGCAGCCCTTCTTCGCAACCTTAGTGTAGGGGTCCTTGGCATCCATTCAGCTTTACCTCAAATCAGTTTTCCTAAAAAACACAGATTTATTTTATTCTTAAGTTTTATTTGCACCCAAATATACAGGTCTTCTTTGTCCTTTTCTATGGTAAATGAAAAAAATTAGAGGAAGGACATGGAAAATAACCTTTTTTAAACCCCGTTTTTCCTTACTATTTAAGAATAATCAAACTTTGAAAAAAAATGTCCAGAGCACCATGTACTTCCTTCAGAGTAGGAGGTTCTAAGAGAAAAATTGGAGACCTGGTTCTAAAACCAGTGGGCCAGGAGAAGAGAGAGATTCTTAGCAGCAGCAGGTGGTAACAGTAGAAATAGAACTAGCTAGGTCAGCCAGTCCTCGATAATTCACCCAAAAAAAAGTAAGAAAGGAGGTAATGGGGAAATCACCCTGAGTTTTCTGAGACATTTCCCCTGGGGATTGGCAGGGGAACGTGTCCTTTCTCTTATTCATTCACCTCCCCTAAACACACTGGAACAACTCCTTACCTCTCTCTCTCTCTCTCTCTGGAGTCCTTGCATCAGGCCATGAAAATCACCCTAAGTGATTTATGAATAAGGGAATCCCTGTTCATGTGCTCAGAAAGACCCAATTTACGTATCTGCCTTCCCCAGTAAGCTTTCCTTGGGCTAGCACAGTGTCTGGCGTTTGCTGTTAGCTGTTTGAAAACTATTTGTCAGACATTAAGGAAATAACTTTCATCTTAACTTTGGGTGTCAACGTAGGAGTAAAAGTTGAGTAGTATCGATGAAAGCACTATTTTCACAGAAATGTGGAATTTAAATTTCACATTACTATTTTCTTGTGACTGCACAGAGTTTTAAACTGTATTTTTTAGGAAAGGTATTCAGATGCTCCTTGACTTCTGGATGGTGTTATATCCCGATAAATCTATCATAATGTCAAAAAATAATAAATTGAACCAACATAAGTCAAGGACCATCTGTACTAAATTAATGTTTTAATTAAATGTTTTTCAAATCCATTCACCTGAATTTCTAAGCTTGGCAGTTGAATTGAATTAGACATATTAAGAAGTTTAAAACAAGAAGCCTTAAATTGTATTACCGTTGACTCCTATCTCAGTCACTGGCCATATATTCTTAGCCTCTTTCATTCAGTTTAGGTTCAAAATTTACATACGAGAAGAATGGCGGTGGGTTGAGGGTTCTTAAAAAATAGAGTTACAACAACAATATATTATCAACTACTTTTCCCGTTTATTTCTCTTTTCTTTTTTTCTTATTTTTCTTTCCTGGGAACATTTACTTAGTATCAGAAATGCCAGGAATAGCATAGTATATTAAAACAGTGACTTTTAAATTGTTCACGAATCTCCAACACTGAGCAGAATTTGCGTATAAATATACCCTTTTGTTATCCTTAATATTTGTGTTCAGGTTGGGGACAGGAAGAAGAGGTTCAGAGGTTTTTATTTTGATCTTTGAAAAATTTGTTGCTTAACCTGTCTACATATGCACAAACAGGAAACAGGAAATCCAATCTTGTAAATTGCTGGCACATGAAATGGCCTGTGTTGTACTTTGCCACATGACTAACTCTATTATGGGCAAAGTTGCTAAGACTTTGAGGTTTTCAATTGGCTGGAAAGGATTTGGTGAGCGCAGTGAAATAAATGGAAGTCTAGACCAGAATAAGTGCCCACAGTTTCCATTTTCTAATTCTTGCCCCCAGATTTCAGTAGATCCAATTTACATATTCCCAACTATGGCATTTCTGCACCTGTGGCAGTCTTACCAACCAAAATTTGAGTGTACTGTGGCATCCTGTCTGATAAAAGGAGATTTTTGGATGGAAGAAGTATAATTGCACAACTAATCCTTTTACTTTTGTAATAGGAGACAAACCAAAACTGTATTTTATGTCTTAAAAGTGCTCTTATATATTTTTTTCTTGTTTCCAAACCATTTCTTCCTTAAATTAATGGGAATCTTCAAAGTAATTAGTGTTTTCTGTTTCTTAAGTAGGTATGAGGTATTTGTTATTTATTTCCTACACATATGAAATAGATTGAAATTGTTCTTATGCAAAATAATTTGTAATCTTTTAAGTGGGTAAGTGGAAGTTGAGAGTATCTACGGAACCATTAAAATGTTCACCATTCTTAAGTCTTGCAAAGGAGCTAAGAAACACTGCCATTTTATGTGTTCTCCAAATAATCAAATGGGCCCAGTTGCTAAGAATACAACATAAATTTCAAAGTCTCCCTAATATTTGATTCTTTAAACAGGCACGGAAAGCCTTCCAAACATCTTTATTTGGCAGGCAGTGTAAACTTGCTTTTTATGGAAGCTTTGTTTCTGTTAGAGATGAGAAGAGGGCGAGATTTGTGATTAAGTTTGGATGGACTTGACCACATGAGTAAGCCTGAAGGCAGAATAGGTTTTTTTAATTCAAGGATAATTATTTTCCTTGGCAGGAATTTCAAACATTATTTGGCAACTGGAATATCAGAAATACAGGCCCATAAGAAAGACATCTTTGGCTATAAATTTGTTTTATAGGTAAATACTATATAAAGGAAACTTTGATAATTTGTTTAAATTGGAAACACTGAATTTTTTAAGCTAAATCGATACTAGGTCCACCTCAGGAAATAACTTTCCTGGGGTGAGAAGGACTCACTGACTTGATCACTATATAGAGAATTTTTATTTCTGGTGAAGCATTTTTTTCTTCATATTTTTTTTCCAGTTTTCCATCATTCTGGGAGGATTTTAAGTGTTTAACAAGGTTTTTGTCATGTTTAGAAATACAGAAAGCAGACTTAAGCATAGAAAAACTTTATTTTCTTACATTCTGATGGAGAACTATGAAACTCCCACACCTCTGCTTTTTGTGTTTTCTTACATGATACCTTCAGGCTACTCTTGTTTGTTTGACCATGCATAGGGAAATAAGCCTAAAATTTGCTTTTCTCTATTTTTAATATCCAAATAAAGCCAATAGTCCTCTCAGAAAATTCTCATCTCTCAGGTGTCCTCCCTGTCGTTGTAACATCAGAACAGAGATAGATACTTGTCTGCCTATCCCACTGAACACAGTTGTGTTGTTCAATTTTTAAGGTATTTTTAGATGATAAATGTTGATGTAAGTGGAGACACTTGACACAGCAAGTTTGTTGGAGTTCTACTTCCAGCTCTGCTGAATTGGGCAAGCTGTCCTCCAAATCAAGCAAGCCCTTTCCTGTCTCCCTGCCATATATACCCATCTATTAAGTATTTGTACCACTAGCATACTCAAACTGAGACAGAATTTTTTTTAGGATACCAAAGCCTTAGAAATTTTAGTCAGTTTGTTAAGTATAATAGCAGCTCAAATAGATGAGTAAAAAAGAAGAATCTCAGTAACAGCTTTGAGATATAATTCACATACCATGAAATCTACCCTGTTGAAGTATGCCTTTAAAGCTCAGTGGTTTTTAGTATATTTACACGGTTGTGCAGCCATCACCACTATCTAACCTAAGGACATTTTCATCACCCCAAAAAGAAAGCCTGTACCCATTAGTAGTCACTTTCTATTTCTCCCTCCCCTCAGACCCTAGGTAACCACCAATTTCCTTTAGGTCTCTATAGATTTACTTGTTCGGGACATTTCATATAAATGGAGTCATACAATGTGTGGTCTTTTATGACTTGCTTCTTTCACTTAGTTTTTTTTGGTTTGTTTGTTTTGTTTGTTTGTTTGTTTTTTGAGACGGAGTTTCACTCTTGTTGCCCAGGCTGGAGTGCAGTGGTGCGATTTCGGTTCACTGAACCTCTGCCTCCCAGGTTTAAGCGATTCTCCTGTCTCAGCCTCCCAAGTAGCTGGGATTACAGGCATGTGCCATCATGCCTGGCTAATTTTGTATTTTTAGTAGAGACGGGGTTTTGCCATGTTGGCCTGGTTGGTTTCAAACCCCCGACCTCAGGTGATCCACCCACCTCGGCCTCCCAAAGTGCTGGGATTACAGGTGTGGGCCACGGCGCCCAGTTTTCACTTAGCATTATGTTTTTAAGATTCATCTATATGGTGGTAGCAATGTGTCAATACCTCATTCCTTTTTATGGCTGAGTAATATCACATTGTATAGACATACTATGTTTTTAAAATCTATTCATCAGTTGAGGAACAGTTTTAGAAAATGAATAGTTAAACCTGAATTTTTTGAAGAGGACTAAGGGCTATTTATTGACTTACTTTGGCCATATTTCAATAAGGTTCTACCTTCCCATTTTGAACCTGGTAACTAATTCTGTAGGACATCGTCTTCCAAAAAGCTTTACTCTTGCTCTGCTAGCCTATCTAGCTAAAGAGCTTCCCTGAGTAAGGCATTTATGAATACCAGAGAAAAAGGTATGAGTACTATCATCTTATTCTCACCTTTAAAAGGAGACAAAATATAATTAACCACATGTGTTTGCCTAAAATACCTTTTATGTATCCCCTTGGTTGCTCCCTGGGTACTTAACAAAGTGCTGTGGGTATACAAGAAAACTGGGCTGTTATTTAGCCATCACATTGGTACAGCTGAATCAATTTTTAAAATACTGAAATTATTCTCTGCTAGTAGGTCAAAAGCCATCACTGCAGGTATCCATTGCCTACCTTTGTCCTAATAACTTCCATAGTGCCCCCATATCTCAGCAAATAAAGGGGAGTAATCCTTGGCACAGCAGAAGGCCTCTGGGTTAACAATGGTTGTAAAACGTTAAGCATTGTGACTGTTAACTCAGAAGAAAACAAAGATGTTTTTGCAAAGTTAAAGGAACATCAAGGTGGGAGACTTGAGTCTAGTCACAGCTTTGTTATTAGCTAACTGTGTGGTATCCCCTAAGCTGCTCCTGTACCTCTTGTGTCTTGAGCTCTAATATCAGAAGAGTAACACCTACCCTAGCTACCATACAAGATGATTATGACAGATAGTAAAGTTCTGAAACCTATACTATATCCCCTTTCATCTGTGGAATTATCACTACTTTTGCTTTGGTTTTTTGTAGGAAAATATTTTGAAATATTTTCAGAGTAAATAAATATTGACATAAATGCAAAAGATTTTATTATACCCTAAACTTTACTACTTGCTTCGCATGGAAGACTTTCTGAAAATAGGTTTTTGATTGAGTCATATGAACTTTCTGATTATTAACTCTAGTTCTACTGAAGTTTTCTTCCAGGAGACACTAAAATCTGATGAAAAGTATTATCACTAGTGTTTTTATTTTTCCCTCATATTAGGTGTATATCAAATCAGCAAACAAATCAAAGCTCATGATGGCAGTGTGTTCACACTTTGTCAGATGAGAAATGGGATGTTATTAACTGGAGGAGGGAAAGACAGAAAAATAATTCTGTGGGATCATGATCTGAATCCTGAAAGAGAAATAGAGGTAAGGATGGAAACAGAATATAAAAATATTAAATACCCTAAACTCAGGTATTTTGTCCCACATTAAGATAACTTACACTTTTCTGGCAAACTTATTAAATTCTTATAATTTCATTTCCTTCCCTCAAGAAAGGAGTTTGTTGTTGCCTTTAAGATAACTTTTTAAAAAAAGAAGAAAAAAAGACCATTAAACAAAATAATTTGAAAGAATATTTTTAAAGATTAGGCAGAATAATTTTCCTGTTAAAACCAGAACAAATGTCACAAAGTTTAATTTTTCTTCTCTTTTTTGGTGATTTATATTTTGGATTTATTCTTAGTGTTTTTCTTCTACATGTAACATTCTTTCCAGAGAAAATCTTCTGGAAAATCCTCTTAAAAACAGGATCCTGATAGTACTGCTCTTGGATTTTATTTCCAAGAAGATGGATAATAAAGAGTTGCTTAATCACAACCTTCAGTTCATACTGAAAATGCAACTTCCATCACTGTTTTCTTCACAGATAACTCATATCCTTTGTTATTAAAAGCTATACAATCTAGTTCACTCCTTCCTTTCCCATTTCTAATGTAAATTTGGATTACTCTTAGAGTTCAGTTATTTGTATTTTTAGAAGTAATTTTAGATCCCACTTGATAAAGTGGGATTTATAATTTCATTATTTCAGAATCATTCTTTGAGATTAGTATTAAATGTATTAACACAGCTTTCACTGAGATTATTCCATGTATTGCATTAAATGAAATTACTCTCCCAAGGAGTCCTATTATTATAATACTTTACAATATATTGTTTTTTAATTTACAAAGAACTTCCACATTACATTTTTTTAATTGACACGTTGTAATTGAATATATTTATGGATACAATCTGATGTTTTGATGCAGATATACTGTATAGTAATCCAGTCAGGGTAGTTAGTATGTCTGTTGCCTCATGCATTTATCATTTTTTTGTGGTGAGAATATTTTTATATTTTGATCTTTACAACAATCAAGAGTAGATAGGGCATGTATTATTATCCTTATATTACAGAAAATGTTTCTTAGGCTAAGTAACTTACCCAAAGTAATGTAACTAATATAACTAATAAGTAACAAAACCCGACCACATTCTTCATATGATTTCATGTGATCTAATAGAACTTACTTCTTTTTGCCTTTTTTTTTTTTTTTTTGAGGTGGAGTCTTGCTCTGTCGCCCAGGCTGGAATACAGTGGCCCAGTCTTGGCTAACTGCAACCTCTGCCTCCCGGGTTCAAGTGATTCTCCTGCCTCAGCCTCCTGAGTAGCTAGGATTATAGGCGCCCGCCACCACACCTGGCTAATTTTTGTATTTTTAGTGGAGACGGAGTTTCACCATGTTGGCCAGGCTGGTCTCGAACTCCTGACCTCAGGTGATCCACCTGCATTGGCCTCCAAATGTGCTGGGATTACAAGTGTGAGCCACCGTGCCCAGCCTATTTTTTTTTTTTTTTACCTATTCTTAACCCTTAACTCCTAAAGTCATATAAAATATACATTTAAAATTAACTGAAGCAAAGAATGTTGATAATTATTATAACTTCTGTATAATAAAATGTAATTGGACAAATAAATTATTAGTAGTACGAGATTACCGTATTCAAATTTCGGCTTTTGTCATAATTACCTCATAATTGCTTACAGCTATAAATGCAGGCTTCGAGTAGTAATTAATGCATATTAGTATGTATATGGTGACTTTACACTTTTTTTTCTAGGTTCCTGATCAGTATGGCACAATCAGAGCTGTAGCAGAAGGAAAGGCAGATCAATTTTTAGTAGGCACATCACGAAACTTTATTTTACGGGGAACATTTAATGATGGCTTCCAAATAGAAGTACAGGTAAGCTGTGTGATATTAACCATTAACTGAATATTTTTTATGATATTCTTTGGTTCATATAACAATGAGTGTCTTTCATTTTCAGGGTCATACCGATGAGCTTTGGGGTCTTGCCACACATCCCTTCAAAGATTTGCTCTTGACATGTGCTCAGGACAGGCAGGTGTGCCTGTGGAACTCAGTGGAACACAGGCTGGAATGGACCAGGCTGGTAGATGTGAGTGAAGCAGGATGCGATTATTAACCTCCCCACAGAAACTCCTCACACTGGCAGTTGAGAGCAGCAAAGTAAAAAGGACTAAGTGTTGATTCAA
Organism: Hylobates moloch; assembly: GCF_009828535.3. Taxonomy (NCBI): domain Eukaryota; kingdom Metazoa; phylum Chordata; class Mammalia; order Primates; family Hylobatidae; genus Hylobates; species Hylobates moloch. The sequence continues at coordinate 82,722,455 of NW_026652290.1, read as the reverse complement.
ACCAAATGTAAACATATGGTTTAGTAATAGAGGGTGGAGGTAAGAGGGTAGTGTTTAAAGTGTGAACATGAACCGATTTTAAAGAAGTAAGTTAGGCCGGGCGAGGTGGCTCACACCTGTAATCCCAGCACTTTGGGAGGCCGAGGCGAGCGGATCACGAGGTCAGGAGATCGAGACCATCCTGGCTAACATGATGAAACCCTGTCTCTAGTAAAAATACAAAAAATTAGCCAGGCGTGGTGGTGGGCGCCTGTAGTCCCAGCTACTCGGGAGGCTGAGGCAGGAGAATAGCATGAACCCAGGAGGCGGAGCTTGCAGTGAGCCAAGATCGCACCACTGCACTCCAGCCTGGGCAACAGAGCAAGACTCCGTCTCAAAAAATAAAATATAAAAGAAGTAAGGGCCGGGCGCGGTGGCTCACGCCTGTAATCCCAGCACTTTGGGAGGCCGAGGCGGGCGGATCACGAGGTCAGGAGATCGAGACCATCCTGGCTAACATGGTGAAACCCCGTCTCTACTAAAAATACAAAAAAAAAAATTAGCCGGGCGAGGTGGCGGGCGCCTGTAGTCCCAGCTACAAGGGAGGCTGAGGCAGGAGAATGGCGTGAACCCCGGGGGGCGGAGCCTGCAGTGAGCCGAGATTGCGCCACTGCACTCCAGCCTGGGTGAAACAGCGAGACTCTGTCTCAACAACAAAAAAAAAAAAAAAAAAAAAAAGAAGTAAGTTAGCAGCATAAAAGCTCAATTTGTCCATCAGCTTCAGTAGTAAAATCATAAAGATTTCACCTATCTACATAGCATTAATTATTATGGAAATATTTGTGCCTCGGGTGGCATTGCAGTTGGATTCAGTAAGTGCTGCTCACTAACAGGCTCTACTGTCTTCTTTCTGGGTGGTCTCTTACTGTATTTCCTCTCTACCCAACCCGGGTATCCACCTTCTCTAGCCCAAAAGGTGTATATAAGTTCTTTGTGGATGCTAAAGAACTGTACCAGTGTTTGTTGTTGTTATTCTTATTATTGTTCCACTCCCTAGCCACAAGCTGGTTGTCCCTTTCTCTCACCACTCTGCCAGCATATCCCCTTCATGCTCTGAAATTCTTTTTCCTCTCATATCTGTGTGGTATTTCTCATTAGCTACAAAGTTGATTGAAATTTTATGTTTGTATGAAACAGGTTATTTTCAGATGTTTTTGCCACTGTCCCCATAGATCTAGGGAGACTTTCTCATATACTCCCCAACAGCTGTCTCTCTCTTTTCTAGGAACCAGGACACTGTGCAGATTTTCATCCAAGTGGCACAGTGGTGGCCATAGGAACGCACTCAGGCAGGTAGGGTCTTTAAGTGAGCTGTGTAATCTGAAGTGGTGGGATGTTTAAATGCTATTCAGGAGTGTTCTCAATCTGATCTGGAGAATTAATCTCTTAAGTGGCACACTAATATGCTTGTTGTTCTTATCTGTTTTTTATATTCATACAATTCAGTTATTTTTTGAGCACCTGCCTTTTGCTACATGCTATTGTGTGTATTCAGAATACATCAGAAAACAAAACAAAAATTCCTGCCCTGTGAAGCCCACATTTTAGTGTGTATGGGACAGAATAAAAAATAAGCCCTGACGCAGCCAGGCACAGTAATCCCAGCACTTTGGGAGACCAAGGTGGGCGGATCACCTGAGGTCAGGAGTTCGAAACCAGCCTGGCCAATGTGGCAAAACCCCGTCTCTACTAAAAATACAAAAATTAGCCAGGCATAGTGGCGCACACACCTGTAATCCCAGCTCTTCGGGAGGCTGAGGTAGGAGAATCAGCTGAACCTCAGAGACAGAGGTTGCAGTGAGCCGAGATTGTGCCACTGCGCTCCAGCATGGGCAAGAGAGCAAGACTCCATCTCAAAAATAGTAATAATAAGGCCAGTTGCAGTAGCCCACGCCAGTAATTCCAGTGCTTTGGGAGGCTGAGGCAGGAAGATCGCTTGAGGCCAGGAGTTTGAGACCAGCCTGGGTGAGACCCCATCTCTACAAAAAATAAAAAAAAATAATAAACATTATCACGAATTATATTATAAAATGTTAAGAACCATGTGAGGATAGGGAAAATGATGGGAGATTAAGAGGGAGTGCAGTTGCAAAATGATAGAGTGGTCATTATGGGCTTCATTGAAAAGGAGTTGCAGATTTGACTTTTCCTTTGTGAAATTAGAAGAATCAGAAAATTTCTCTCCTCATCTTTTATGCAGGGGAAGGATTCGAGGCTGATGTAACACCATTGAGCATTTATAAGTTGTTTGTGCCATACCTTTTGCCATCCTCTTTTTTAAAATGCTACGCAGATATATAATAAAGATATATTTTCTAAAATAATTTAAGACTTATCTTGCAAACCTTGTATAGTACCTTTAACATGTTTATGATTTATATGTCTTTAATTGACTCAACTTTATTGCCTCTGCTAGTAAGTAGTCCTCCTCACATTTTTTAAGGAGACAAAGAAAAACATGAAGTCAATTTCCCCAAAATTAAACTCATTAAAAAATGTGGAATGCTTATTTTTAATGGGGTGAGACTATTGTGAACACGCTTATATAAATATTTTTGTTTCTATATAAGACTGAAATACTTTAAACCAACTAATTCATTTAATTCTAACTAAATTTAGTCATTTAGAGGGGTTTTTTTATAGCAATTTTTCCTTCTGGCTGTTAGATACAAATTAACACCTGAAATGTGAAAACATTCCAATTTCTTCTTACATATAGTGCTGCAGAATCTTTCAGAATAATGGAAAAATAGGTCTTTAAAGATAATTGAATTATGAATGTGAAACTAGAGATGCTATTGAGTGAAATCATTGAATTTTAGAATTAGGCTGCTTGAGAGAGCAATTGGTGATACTTTGCAAATATAGAAGGCTAGCTCAGATCTTCCCCAAAACACATGTTAGTAATAGATCGTTATGAGGTTTAAAAGCACTTAGACTTGGACATTTGGCCATTTGGACCGAGTTTGGTCCATTCTCTTTGAGGAAGACACATGACAGGTCACTGTAGGATTTGGAGGAAATTATTTTCTTCAACAAAAAAAAAAATTGTTGTTAAGCACATAGGAAACTATCTGAGGTGTAGTGCTGATCTAGTTTTCAGAAAACCACAAAGCAATTCACTTCAGATCTCTATTTTTGGCAGCTAAACAGATACCACAAATGCTAAAGTCCTTGAAATAATAAAAGTAAGAGATATCATTTATTCAGTGTCTGATGGATGACCTTGTGCTAAATCCATTTTTTTTTTTTTTTTTTTTTTTTGAGATGGTATCTCGCTGTGTCACCCAAGCTGGAGTGCAGTGGCACGATCTCGGCTCACTGCAAGTTCCGCCTCCCGGGTTCATGCCATTCTGCTGCCTCAGCCTCCAAAGTAGCTGGGACTACAGGCGCCCCGCCACCACGCCCGGCTAATTTTTTTTTTTATTTTTATTTTTAGTAGAGACAGAGTTTCACCGTGTTAGCCAGGATGGTCTCAGTTTGACCTCGTGATCCACCCACCTCGGCCTCCCAAAGTGCTAGGATTACAGGTGTGAGCCACCGCGCCTGGCCGCTAAATTCTTTTTATATGTTACTCGTAATCTTCACAAGAATGTAACAAAGTTTATAAATAATCATGATTGCACAGACAGGAAACCAAGACCCATAGAGTTCTGTTACCTGTGATTGAGCTCAGATTCTGCATGGTTCCAAAGCTTGTCTTTTCCTCTAATCCAACAATACTCTTTGAGATATTTACAGCATTACTTAATATTGTTAGGAAGGCTTATCTTTGACAAATCACTGATTGACCTTGTTAAAGCATATTGTGTATATAAGGGAGTTAAACACTAAATGGGCAATTGTAAGGCTAGCGGGGTTTGAATCATGAAGATAAACTGCTTGGTTGAAGAAAATACTGTGTGTTTACGAATATACATACACAGCCCCAATTTGTAGGGAAAATTGTTCTGAAAAACTCACTGAAATTACTTTCCAACATTTACATAGCTGTGAAGTCATCACTGACAAGCTTAAAATGGAAAGTCACTCAATTTTAGTGACTTAAACTAAAGCCAGTTAGTTTGTCTTGGAGTTGTAAGTAGAAAACACTTCATAAGTGGGAGTGATGTGATAACTAAATTGAAAGTGCTGGCAGTCCATTTGGGGATTGATTAGAATCTAGGAGAGATGTTGTTGTCAGTGTTCATTCTGCATGTAACTCCTGTCTTTGGTTTCAAATCTGGTTAGGTTCTGTTGATCCCTGGGGAACTTTCTCATTTGTTTTTATTTTTGCCTTGGATCTATGAATACCTGAATGTATTTTCTAAAATGGAAAAATCTTAATGTAGCCATTCTATTATTATTGCTGACCCTAAGCCTGAAAAAAGTCACACCTAGGGTTAGGAAATTTTTATTTTATTTTATTTTATTTATTTTTATTTATTTACTTATTTAGAGACAGTTTCCCTCTTTCGCCCAGGCTGGAGTGCAATGGCATGATCTCAGATCACTGTAACCTCTGCCTCCCAGGCTCAAGCGATTCTCTAGCCTCAGCCTCTTGAGTAGCTGGGATTACAGGCGCCCACCACCATACCCAGCCAATTTTTGTATTTTTAGTAGAGACAGGTTTCACCATGTTAGCCAGGCTGGTCTGGAACCCCTGGCCTCAAGTAATCACCTTGCCTGGGCCTCTCAAAGTACTGGGATTACAGGCGTGAGCCACCACGCCCAGCCAAGGACATTTTTCTAGTAGAATGCAACACATGTCCAGGTTGTGCATGATCCAAAAAAAGTGACAAGTAAAAAAAATATAATGATGTCTTCATGTCCAGATCTAGATATCTTCTACTTCATGTAACCAAAGAGTAAGCACAGTGTGAATAAAGCATCAAATAAGTACAATTATCATTTTAAAATAATGTATTATTAATGTAATTTTAAGAGAAAAAAACGTATAACCTTAAGTGGACATAGTACTTCCTTAACACATTAATGCTGCTGGGCACAGTGGCTCATGCCTTTAATCCCAGCACTTTGGGAGGAGGCCAGGGCAGGTGGATTGCTTGAGCCCAGGAGTTTGAAACCAGCCTGGGCAACATGGCAAAACCCTGTTTCTACAAGAAAAATTTTAAAATTAGCCAGGCGTGGCGGTGTGTGCACCTGTAGTCCCTGCTACTCGGGAGGTTGAAGCAGGAGGATTGCTTGATCACAGGAGGCAGAGGTTGCAGTGAACTGAGATCACGCCATTGCACACCAGCCTGGGCAGTGTCTCAAAACAAAAAACAAAAGTTAATGCTCACATAGAAAGGATTCTTTTTAACAACTTTGTTGAGATATAATTCACATACCCCCCCAAAAAAAGAAATAAAAAATAATTCACATACTATAAAATTCACTGATTTAAGATATATAATTCAGTAAGTTCACAGGGTTGTGCAGCTATCCTCACAGTCTAATTTCAGAACAATTTTTAACCCAGAAAGAAATCCTATACCCATTAATAGTCATTCCCCATGACCCCACCCACCTCCCCCTTACTCTAGGCAACTGACCCACTTTCTGTTTTTGTAGGTTGTCTATTCTGGGCATTTTCTATAAATGGAATGAATCATATAACGTGAAGTTTTGTGATTAGCTTCTTTCACTTAATGTTTTCAAGGTTTATCCACGTCGAGTACTTCATATATAGCATGTATTATGTTCAAATAACATTCCATCGTATGGATATACCACCTTCATCAACTGATGGACATAGGGGTTATTTCCACTTTTTGGCTACTATGAATAATGCTGCTACATACATTCATACACGAGCTTTAGAGTGGATATATGTTTCCAGCTCTGTGGGATATAAAAGAGTAGAATTGTTGTGTTAAAACTCCATGTTTAACATTTTAAGGCCAGGCACAATGGCTCACACCTGGAATCCCTAGGAGTTTGAGACCAGCCTGGGCAATATAGCAAGACCTTGCCTCTACAAAAAATAAAAAAAAAAAATTAGCCAGGCATGGTGGCGCATGCCTGTGGTCCCAGCTACTCAGGAGCCTGAGGTGGGAGGATAATTTGAATCTGGGAGGTCGAGGCTATCATAGTGAGCTATGATGGCACCACTGCACTCCAGCCTGGATGACAGCGAGACTCTTTCTCAAAAACAAAACAACCACCACAAAAAAAAAAAAAATTTTTTTTTTTTTTTTTTAGGAACTACCAAACTTTTTCACAGCAGCCATATTGTCTTATGATTCCACCAGCAATGTATGAGGGTTTCAGTTTCTTGCCAGTACATATTATCTGTGCTTTGATTATAGCCATCCTAGTGGGTGTGAAGTAGTTTTTCATTATGCTTTTGATTTGCATTTCTCTGATGGCTAATGATGTTGAGCATTTCTTCAAGTACTTATTGGCCACTTGTATATCCTCTTTAGAGAAATGTATGTTGAAATCCTGTGCCCATCTTTGAATTGGGTTGTCTGTTCTTGTAAGAGTTTTTTATATATTCTGGATACATTTCCTTATAGATCTTTTTCAAATATTTTTCTCATTCTGAGGGTGGTCTTTTCACTTTCTTGATGATGTTAGTAGCACCAGAGTTTTAAGTTTTGATGTAGTTTAGTTTATCTGTTCTTTCTCTTGTTTCTTGGGCATAAATATTTACTTCTGTGTTTTCTTCTAAGAGTTTTATAGTTTTAGCTCTTATCTTTAGGTCTCCAATTCGTCTTGAGTTAGTCTTCATATATGGTATGGCCCAGTAGGTGTCCATCTTCATTCTTTTGTATGTGGATATTCAGTTACAGCACCATTTGTTGAAAAGACTTTTCTTTCTCCATTGAATAGTATTGGTACCGTTTTTGAAAATAAATTGACCAAAGATGTATGAGATTTTCTCTGGACTTTGAATTCTGTTCCATTAATATATATATATCTGTGCTTACGGCAGTACCATAGTTGTAATCATTATGGAATTCTGTAAGGCCTAATGGATCTTTCTTCCTTTCTCCCCTTCCCCTTCCCTTCCCCTTCCCCTTTTCCCTTCCCCTTCCCCTTTTCCCTTCCCCTTCCCTTTTCCCTTTTGCAGAGTCTTGTTCTGTCTCCCAGGCTGGAGTGCAGTGACGCAGTCTCAGCTCACTGCAGTCTCTGCCTTCTGGGTTCAAGTGATTCTCATGCCTCAGCCTCCCAGGTAGCTGGGACTGCAAGCGTGCACCACCATGCCTGGCTAATTTTTTTATTTCTAGTAGAGACAGGGTTTCACCATGTTGGTCAAGCTGGTCTTGAACTCCTGACCTCAAGTGATCTGCTTGTCTCAGCCTCCCAAAATGCTAGAATTACAGGCATGAGCCACCACACCCAGCCAGAAGCTTGGTTCTAATGTATATACTCTAGACTAAGAATACAGTGAAATAGTAAAAACTTAAATATTTATTTGGCCATCATGGTGGCTCAGGCCCAAGGCCCAGGCAGGAAGATCTCTTGAAGCCAGGAGTGAAATTAAAAAAAAATTTTTTTTTAATTTGTAGAAAATCCCCTTGGCTAGAGGATTTGTTGTTAGAGATAGAGCCTCTGAGCCCAAAAGTCTTTTCTGAAGGTAAAACATAGTCCTTGTAATGAAAAGGGGTGGGAACTCCAAAACTATATATGAAAGTTGTATATCTTTAATAACAAGCATTGAATTACTACTAAAAATGATTTACCAAAAGTAGAAGAATTAGTGTCTAATAATGTATTAATAATTAAAGAAATAGAAAACTTAGGCACAGTTTTGGTGGGGGTTTTTTTGGTTTCTTTTTTGATAGTCACTATCTCTAACCAGTAAATGACTAAGAGTTTTAGGTTTCTACACGTTTTACCTAAACAGACACTCCAGGGTTTCATTACATTCTCAGGGAGTGTCCAAAGAGATAAAATTACATAGTTTTCCTAGGAAGATTAAACTGACTTTGAAACAGTCTTAAAACAGTATTAGTTGGGGCTTCTCCAAAATAAAAATTGGGCTGGTGCAGTGCTCACACCTGTAATCCTAGCACTTTGGGAGGCCAAGGTGGGAGGATTGCTTGAGCCTCGGAGTTCGAGACCAGCAACATGGCAAAACCCCTCCTCTACAAAAAGTTAGCCAGCCATGATAGCACATGCTTTTGGTCCCAGCTACTCGGGAGGCTAAGGTGGGAGGATCACCTGAGAGCCTGGGAGGTTGAGGCTGCAGTAAACTGCACTCCAGCCTGGGCAACAGAGCAAGACCTGTCTCAAAAAAAAATGGTAAATAATTTTTAAATGCATGAGAGTGTCATAAAGTTTCCATAAATTCATTAAAAACTCACTAAAAACTCACCTGATACAGAGCATCTCTGTATCTTGTCATTTTGGCGTGTCAGTTTCAGTCTGAATTGGGATATTATTTTGTTCCCTTACTCTAAAAAGGCACTTGGCATCAACTTTGGCATTTCTAGGCCCAGAAGAATTTCAGAGGGATACTCATAAAAATTGGTTAATGAGTTACATTCTCAGAAGAAACATAACCTATGGGTACTGTCCATTTGCAATAAAGTATGTGTCTTATGTGCTTTTTTTTATTTTATATTTTACTTTTAATGTTATTTTAAAATAAAATAGAGATGAGGTCTCGCTGCATTGCCCAGTCTGGTTTTGAATTCCTGTGTTCAAGCGATCCTCCTGCCTCAGCCTCTCAAAGTGCTAGGATTGCAGACATGAGGCACCATGCCCGGCCTTCCTGTGCACTTTTTGAAACGAAAATAATTGGTAAACATGAAGCATATGGCTCAAAGTGCCAGTTTTCCTGCTTATTGGCCTTTAAACTCAAGTATTCACATATGAAAGATATTTATCTTACCTGAGTAGATGACAAAATTAGGTTAGCTTCCTGGAAGTTTCAGCTCATAGCTCACAAATGACTAAAATTTATGAATGTGTTTAGTTAGAGATTTCACTGATAGGTTATAAATGAAAAATAAAATTGTAAGCCCCCCCCCCCCCCCCCCACCATCTGACTGGACCCCTCATCTCTGCCAGGGCATTCCAAAATTAACCTGAAAAACTGGTTCAGGCCATAACAGGAATGGAAGGTCATGCCTTGTTATAACCTCTTAGAATTCAGGAAAAGCCAACCAACATTTAATATTAACACAGACCTTAAGTTTGATAAGAAACATTTGCCGGGCGCGGTGGCTCACGCTTGTAATCCCAGCACTTTGGGAGGCCGAGGCGGGCGGATCACGAGGTCAGGAGATCGAGACCACGGTGAAACCCCGTCTCTACTAAAAATACAAAAAAAAATAGCTGGGCGTGGTGGCGGGCGCCTGTAGTCCCAGCTACCTGGAGGCTGAGGCAGGAGAATGGCGTGAACCCGGGAGGCGGAGCTTGCAGTGAGCCGAGATTGCGCCACTGCACTCCAGCCTGGGCGACAGAGCGAGACCCCGTCTCAAAAAAAAAAAAAAAAAAAAAAAAGAAACATTTACAGTCTATTCTCTCTGAAGCCTGCTACCTGAAGACTTCATCTGCACGATAAAACTTTGGTCTCCACAACTCCATATCATAACCCAGACAGTTCCTTTCTACTGATAATAACCAATTGCCAATCAGAATTTTTTTTTTTTTTTAGATGGAGTCTTGCCCTGTCACCCAGGCTGGAGTGCAGTGGTGCAATCTCAGCTCACTGCAACCTCCACCTCCCGGGTTCAAATGATTCTTCTGCCTCAGCCTTCCGAGTAGCTGGGACTACAGGCGCCTGCCACCATGCCCGGCTAATTTTTTATGTTTTTACTAGAGATGGGGTTTCACCTTGTTAGCCAGGGTGGGCTTGATCTCCTGACCTCATGATCCACCCACCTCGGCCTCTGAAAGTGCTGGGATAACAGGCGTGAGCCACTGCGCCCAACCTGCCAGTCAGAAAATTTTTAAATCTACCTATAACCTGGAAGCCCCCACCTACCTTCAAGTTGTTCTGCCTTTCCCTACTGAACCAATGTATATCTTTTTTTTTTTTTTGAGACAGAGTCTCGCTCTGTCACCCAGGCTGGAGTGCAGTGGTGCCATCTCAGCTCGCGGCAAGCTCCACTGCCTGGGTTCATGCCATTCTTCTGCCTCAGCCTTCCAAGTAGCTGGGACTACAGGCACCCGCCACCATGCCTGGCTAATTTTTTGTATTCTTAGTAGAGACAGGGTTTCACCGGGTTAGCCAAGATGCCAGGATGGTCTCGATCTCCTGACCTCGTGATCTGCCTGCCTCGGCCTCCCAAAGTGCTGGGATTACAGGCGTGAGCCACCGTGCCTGGCTGAACCAGTGTATATCTTAACATGTATTTGATTGATGTCTCATGTCACCCTAAAATGTATAAAACTAGGCTGTGCCTCGACCACCTTGGCCACATGTTCTCTGGGGGCTGTCTCACCATGGGCCATGGTCACTCATATTTGGCTCAGAATAAATCTCTTCAAATATTTTACAGAGTTTGACTCTTTGTAGACAAGGTAAAAAATTGGGATCTTTGAGTCTTCAATTCTACCTTGAATACACTAAGCCACGTTAAACCATATCACTAAGCTTTAAAAAAAAAAAAAAATCCTTCAGGCCCTTTTCTCTCTTCTAAATATTTCTTTTAATTTAAGAGGGAAATGGTCCCTTTCCCAGATATTAGTTATAATGCTTTAAAATGAAAAGAAATTTATCGGCCGGGTGCAGTGGCTCATGCCTGTAATCCCAGCACGTTGGGAGGACAAGGCGAGGGGATCACCTGAGGTCAGGAGTTCAAGACCAGCCTGGTCAACATGGCAAAACCCCATCTCTACTAAAAATACAGAAAATTATCTGGGTGTGGTGGTGCACACCTGTAGTCCCAGCTACTGAGGAGGCTGAGACACAAGAATCGCTTGAACCCAGAGGCGGAGGTTGCAGTGAACCGAGATAGCGCCACTCCAGTCTGGGTGACAGCGTGAGACTCCGTCTCAAAAAAAAAAAAAAAAAACCTATCATCATGATTCTTTTTGTTGGCTTATATTAGTGGTGGAATTTTTTCCATCTGAATAATTAAAAATGAAACGACTCAAACGGTAGGAGCAGGTAAAAAATAAAGATTAAAAACTTGCTGGGCATGGTGGCTCATGCCTATAATCCCAGCACTTTGGGAGCCTGAGGCGGGCAGATCACCTGAGGTCAGGAGTTTGAGACCAGCCTGTCTGTACTAAAAATACAAAAATTAGCTGGGCATGGTGGCGCCCACCTGTAATCCCAGCTACTCGAGAGACTGAGGCATGAGAATCACTTGAACCCAGGAGGCAGAGGTTGCAGTGAGTCAAGATCGTGCCACTGCACTCCAGCCTGGGGGACGAAAGCAAGCCTCTATCTCAAAAAAAAAAACTTGCCGCTTTTTTTGCCCTGTTCAGTTCATGAATGAATTTTTAGTAACTTTTAAGCTATGGGCTGAAACTTTTAGGCATCTAACCTAATTCTGTCATCTACTCAGGTAAGAGAAATAGAATTTATATGTGAATAATTGAGTTTAAAGGTCAATAAGTAGTGATTTTGTTTTTCTAGTCTTGTCCTGTTCTTTCCATCCCATCCATTTTCTTCCTGCACACTGCACTACTATTAAATACCTCTTGATAAAATTTGTCGTTTGTCATGTTCAAGACTTACTTTTAATGTATTTGTTCACTTATTCATTCTGCAGATATTTAGTGCCTACTTTGATATGGGCAGTGCTCAACTCTGAATTCTTCCAGCCAGCTGTGCATGCTGCCATCCTCTCTCTTATGCAGCCTTAAGTTTGTCTGTCCATGGTTCCCATCTTTGCTTTATACCCCTGGTCTCACCACGCTCTTCTGAAGTACCCATCCTTTCCTTCAAATACTTTTAGAAAAAAGATCTGATAATAGTGATTTATAATGTAGTTGGATTTAAGTCGTCGTTTTACCTCTCAAGAGGCATTTGCATTTTGACTTTTCCTATAAATGTGAATGAAAAGATATCTCTTTCAAAAAATTTAGAGCTTCCCTGTGCAAGTGTTGGAGGTCTCAGGAAGGAGAGTGCTCCCTGCTGTTTCTTTTGAATCACACCAAATGAATGGCTTGCTACTGTTCCCTCCCACCTTCATACTGTCCGTGGTTTTTCCCACCTCCTTAGCTATACAGCTGCTGTTCCTCCTGCCTAAAATGTCTGAACATTCCCTCAGTGTTCAGCTCAGCCCACATCTTACATCTTCCCTAAGGATGTTTTCCTGCCGCTATCATTCATTTTCCTCCTATGAGTTCCTCTGTTATATTGAGTCACCATCACTGAGGTTGGCATTTCTTCATTCTTTGTTTCAATTGACTCATTTCCTTTCTCCCAACTTAGTGTCTTCTTCAAGAACACTGATCCTGTATTTCTGTTTTCTATTTAAACAGTGCCTAGCAAAGAGACAGAAATGGCAGTCAATGAATACCCAAATAGACATGAGAATATGTCTAGGCCCATGTATATTTATGTATATTTTATCTAGCAGCATTTTGCTAAATGAATTTGTCCTTCACTAGAAGAAGAAACCATATCATACTTAAGGACCATTATTAAACATTCTTAAAATTAAAAAAATAGACCTGTCTGGGCACAGTGGCACATGCCCATAATCTCATTACTTTGGGAGGCTGAGGTGGGAGGACTGCTTGAGGCCAGGAGTTTAAGGCCAGCCCAGATAACATAGTAAGACCCCATCTCTAAAAACAAAAAAGAAATTGAAAATTAGCCAGGCACAGTGGCATGCACCTGTAGTCCCAGCAACTCAGGAGGCTGAGGTGTGGGAGGATGGTGTGAGCCCAGAAGGTCAAGGCTGTGATGAGCTAGGATCACTCCATGTATACTAGCCTTATGACAAAGCAAGACTCTGTCTCAAAAAGAAGAAGAACAACTTTTTTTTTTTCTATAAATGCTAATATCTGAAGAAAATTTTGATTTTTACTTCTTAACAGGTGGTTTGTTCTGGATGCAGAAACCAGAGATCTAGTTTCTATCCACACAGACGGGAATGAACAGCTCTCTGTGATGCGCTACTCAATAGGTAGGCAAATTTACTCCCACCTCCCAAGCCTGGCATTCACAGCACTTCACTGCAATTGCATACTTTTACTTCTGATAAGGCTGACTACTTTTTTCTCCCTTCAGAGTTGTTAAGTATTAAATCTGTTTCCCCCAGCATCAAATTAAATTCTGCTGCCAGAAACTGCGAAAGATCTGCTAAAGTTTAAACAACATTCTGAATCATCAAATTTAAAATGGACAGCTGCATTTGCAATTGAAAGCAGAGTGAAGTGCAGTCAAATCCCCTTTTTCTGGAACTACGCATACTTAGAATTTTGAATAGGTATTAGGCTAAATGTCACATCTGGTTAGCAACCTTTTCTTTATTTATAAGAGAATGTAAGAAATTACAGAGAAATTCAAAATACACAAATTTTATAGGTCCTTCAAGTCCTTTAGAATCTAGTGCATTGTTTCGGTTACATAGTAATGATTGGTTTGTTAATTAAATACTTAGCAATTCTCTATAAGAATTTGATATATTCCTTTAGCCTGCTTGAGAATAATTATTTGTACCTTATTCACAATATTAAGTTTCTATGATAATACTCTAGTTACCTTTTCTTGTTATTTATGTGGCTTTGATTCACAGCACTCTTCCCTGGAGTTAGTCTGACATTTTCTTTACTTGAAAATATATGCCAATAGTTGTTGCATTAGCACGGGATCCAGAGAATCTTTTTGATTGCTTCTCAGTTGTTTCAAAGGAAGCACAGAGAGTAGTATTCTTTAAATTGAACAAGGAAGGAAAAGTATGTACTTTAAGCCATAAGCCTTTTGAGTCCTCTTGAAGCACAAAAATTTTAACATTTCTCCGGGGTTTGTTTTGTTATGTTTTATTGTTTTTTAGTGTTGTAGTAGCAAATAACCACTGCAAATGTAGCTGTTGAACTCCAGAGATGACGTGGACTTTATTGACCATTTGTTACATGCTTAGCACTGTGGTGGGTACAGGGAAGGACACCACAAAAGAAAGGAACATGGTCTCTTCCCAAGAGCACCTGTTCTGTAATCGGACAGATCATATATGCTAGCTGAACTAAGCAGCTGTCCGGTCAGCCTACCACGTAAACACTGTACCCTTCCACCCAAGAAGGCAGGATAACCTCTCTGGAGCCGGTTTTTAACTAACTAGAAGATGAGGCCTAGAGTTCAAGGCCTGTAAGCATCTCCAAGAAGGGATCGTGTATTAGACTGGATGACCATTTATTTTTCAAATGTACTTAGTGGATAGGATTCATTCATTAATTGCCAAATAACAGTTAAATTGATGAGATTTAACAGCATTTGTAAAATATCCAGTAAAATAACAGTAAATAAATTTATCAGTGTATTTCTCTAGTCAACACTGACCTATTTCATTCTAGATGGTAACTTCCTGGCTGTAGGATCTCATGACAACTTTATTTACCTCTATGTAGTCTCTGAAAATGGAAGAAAATATAGCAGATATGGAAGGTGCACTGTAAGTAGTGAAGTAGAACAAGTTGTAAAATTATTGGGAAATTTTACTTCTGTTAAAAACAAATTTTTACATCGATGTATGCTTTGTTTCCTGTCGTTAGCTGCTTTAATCTCTGTCTTCAAAAACTGGAACTGGTAATACATGATAGCAGAATGTTAGAGTTCCCTGTATGCTCTAAAAAGACGTCTCCTTTTGATGGGGGTGTAATATTTGCCACTCTATGACTAGTTTTAAAACAGTTTCTTAAAGCTATTTCCATAGGTGACCTTTAGAATAACACTTTTTGAAAATTGAATGAGTCAGAAATAACATCTGATGTTTAATCTCAACTCCTATGCTTCTGCCCACCTCAACACCCTACGACATCCTATATCACCTCTCTGCCACTGAAAATAAAAGAATGAATATGGATATTTGTCTGCATTTAAGAGAGTTAACAGAAAGGATGTTTCCTGTAATTTATTGCCCACTTCTGTCTTAATTGGGTTATAATTATAGGATGAAAATTGGATTAAATTTCTGTAAACATGACAAGTACTGAATGTACGGCAGGTATTCCCCTAGCAAACGAAATGGCTTAGGCACCAGGAATATGTACAATATGTGTTCCTTTGTCCTCAAGAAGTACAGTCCAGCTCAGGCCAGGAAGAGAAAGGTAGGCAGTGTAGCATAGTGGTTAAGAGCACAGACTCTGAGCCAGGCTACCTGAATTTGAATTCTTTAACAGTCTTTATCACAAAACAATTCATTTTAGGGAAACAGATAAAAGAGTTAGTTTTTAGAAGCATATACATCTTGTAATAAGCAAAATAAACTTCAATATGAGTCTGAAATTTATTTTGCTTATTATATTTAAGCCAAAACTAGGCCATGTACTATTTGAGGAAGCAGACTTATTTGCCTTTTTGCATATTTTATACCATATATTAAAACCAGTCCAGCCGGGCGCGGTGGCTCAAGCCTGTAATCCCAGCACTTTGGGAGGCTGAGGCGGGCGGATCACGAGGTCAGGAGATCGAGACCATCCTGGCTAACACGGTGAAACCCCGTCTCTACTAAAAACACAAAAAATTAGCCGGGCGTGTTGGCGGGCGCCTGTATTCCCAGCTACTCGGGAGGCTGAGGCAGGAGAATGGCGTGAACCCAGGAGGTGGAGGTTGCGGTGAGCCGAGATCGCGCCACTGCACTCCAGCCTGGGGGACAGAGAAAGACTCCGTCTCAAAAAAAAAAAAAAAACCAAACAAACAAACCAGTCCATTTGTAAACTAGTCTACAAGCAACTTCAGAGTTTAGAATTTGTCCAAAATATTTGTTTGCCTTGACAATAATGAATCATTATCCATTAATTTATTTAAATCTATCTTTTAATTTATCAATTTAATGTTTGTCATATGGAATAATACACAACATGATTAAATGAGATATTCCACCAAAAGAAGTTTTCAGATCACTGAAGTTTACCCTACCAGACCCCCAATTTTTTTTGTTTTGTTTTGTTTTCTGTTTTTTAATCTTGTTTTCACTTTTTGAGACAGGGTCTTACTCTGTCACCCAGGCTAGAGTGCAGTGCCTCAAACTCCTGGGCTGAAGCAATTCTCCTGCCTCAGCCTCCTGAGTAGCTGGCACCATAGGTGTGTGCCACCTTGCCCAGCTCACTTTTTTTATTTTTCATAGAGATGAGGTCTCCCTATGTTGTCCAGGCTGGTATCAAACTCCTGGCCTCAAGCAGTCCTCCCACCTCAGCCTCCCAAACTGATGAGATTAGGCATGAGCCACTGCGCCTGTCCGGTTTTTAATCTCAACCTTTTTTTAAAAAAAAAGTCCATACCTTAATAAATGGTATATCAAATATGACTTAATCTTGTAGAATCAAGATTTTACGGGTAGCCCTGTAGCACTTAGCCCACTTTTCAGAGGAAGATTAATGACTTGTCATTGGTGTCATCTTGACATAATGGCAGATCAAGGACTTGAACACAATTCTCCTAACTCTTAGTAGAGCAGACTTTCCAATGTACAGTAATGCCTCAGGTTTTTCATTACGTGTCTTATTTTACTGTACAGCTGATCCAGAAGAGAGAGCAGTGTGTGACATTGAATAATCAGAATGACCTTGGAAGTATTGGGAAGTGGCAAGTTTATCAAATGCATGAGACTTGTCCTAATCCAGTTAGGCAGTTCTTTGAAGCATTTGAAGAAAGTATTAATTTGAGATACCCATAGGAACTGTTAAAGTTTGCAGTACCGTTTGAGGTTGTAATGAAAGGTTCAACTATTCTGCGTTCCTAATTGTCTTCTGTTTTGTGCTTTGCTTCTAGCTGTCAGTTCTTGCTGCCTATTTCCACCAGTTGGTCTTATAGTCAGTCCCCTGCTTTTATCTATTGTCTGCTGTTATATAGGACAGGCAAAACTGGGTCAACACTGTCTCTGCTGCTTACTAGTTGGTGACTTTAGGCAAGTTAACTTCTCAGAGTTTTAATTTTATTATCTTAAAATTGGAGTTTATAATAGTTCCTACTTTATAGTATTGTTGTAAAGATGAGGTCTTTTTAAAATATAACAACTAGAACTACTCTCAAAGTTCCAAATACAAGTGCTATTTTCTATTTCTAGTAATTTTCCTGTTAACTACTCAACATTTAGGTGACTGTTAATAGCTGCAGAAGCACAGTAGGCTTAGAGCTTTAGGAAGTGTCACTAATAAACTATGATATCTCTAATTAAATGTCTACAAATTATAAATGTCTCTAATAAAAATAATAAAGTAAATCTTATAACTTACAATCTAACAAATTATAAGTTATATGCATTTGGAGTCTCTCTTCACAGTAGCTCTCTTTATGTGGAAATGTCAGTTGAAAAGATGGCTGGTACCCAAAGATGTGAAACAGCACTTCTTGGTAGAGGGCAGCTAGCTGATGCATGGGTACCTTAATGAATGACGACATCATTATAGTCCAGGGCCTTGCTCTCAACTTCATAAGCTAAGAAACAAGACAAGATCCATTTTAGAGATATGGACTTGCTGGGCGTGGTGGCTCATGCTTGTAATCCCAGCACTTTGGGAGGCCAAGGCGGGCGGATCACGAGGTCAGGAGATTGAGACCACGGTGAAACCCCGTCTCTACTAAAAATACAAAAAAAAAAAAAAAAATTAGCCGGGCGTGGTGGCGGGCGCCTGTGGTCCCAGCTGCTCGGAGAGGCTGAGGCAGGAGAATGGCGTGAACCCGGGAGGCAGAGCTTGCAGTGAGCCGAGATTGTGCCACTGCGCTCCAGCCTGGGCAACAGAGCGAGACTCCGTCTCAAAAAATAAATAAATAAATAAATAAATAAATAAATAAATAAATAGAGATATGGACTTACATCAACCAAGTTTTCTAAAGCTAGTTTACAAAATAGTTTACAATAGGAACTAGAACTGGTAAGGACACTAAATCCTAGTTTCCCCTGGCCAACCAAGTTGTCTCTCTATAAGCAAGCAAGCCTCAGGAAAGCATCTTTTAATCAGAATGCTAATTTAGGCCAGGCATGGTGGTGCATGCCTGTAACCCAGCACTTCAGGAGCTGAAGAGGCAGATCGCTTAAGCCCAGGAGTTCACATCCAGCCTGGGCAATGACATAATGAGACTGTGTCTTTACACATATACGTAAGCTGGGTGTGGTGGCATGCGCTGTAGTCTCAACTACTCGGAATGCTGAGACAGGAGTATCGCTAGAGCTGTGGAGGTCAAGGTTGCAGTGAGCCATGATGATGCCACTACACTCTAGCCTGGGTGTGAGAGCCAGACCCTGACTCAAAAAAAAAAAAAAATGCTAGTTTATTCGTAAAATATATAAATGCCAAGGGGACAAGACATGAGCATCCTCCACCCAATGCATTCCTTTCCTTTAGGGAAAGTACATGTGAAGCAACAGTAGAATCAGAAAGTGAGCAAATCCGGTGCTTACATCCACAGTAGAGCAGGGATCGCCACTGGACCTGATCTCGATTCAGGTCTCTCTACCCTAAACATAGGGCACATGTGTCTCTGTGACTCCTCTTTCATTGCTGACCACACTAGTGCCAACTCAGCGGAATAACATTCTTTGGATAGATTGATACCTATAATCAGCTTATACTCTAGGCTTGCCAAGCTTAGAGCCATTATGACTCTTCCTTGCCTCTTTCTGCTTTGATTTCTTTGATGTTAATTCTAAAGTTTAACATTCATAGGTTCCAAACTGGAGGACATCCACTGGAGTTTCCACAAACTCACAGAACTTTACTCTTCCAATCATTGAAACTTATTTCCATTTCCCACTGTCTCCAAATACCTTTTACAATCTTTCTGAAGTTGATGTGCTTAAAATTTTGATATTTCAAAAAACTTCAGATAAACTGTAAATTTGGAGATTTATCCTGTATTCCTTCTTCTGTGTGTTCTTTTAAAATATTAAGTCTGATCACAAAAGGACTATAAAATTTATAGTTAGAATCATTTTTCCCATTTTAGAAGGAGAGCATTATCTAGTCGCTGCCTTCATTTGATTAATGAGAAAGTAAGGTAACTACCAAAAGCTCATTTATCACTTACCCTTTGTTTTGTATTCTAACCTCTGTGATGAAGCTAATCTTGATTAATCTAGTTACCTCACAGTATAAACATACGAGTAAACTAGTCTCCAAGGATGATAAAGACTGAGTTCAAAATTTGATGTGTCTCATCAAACCTTAGAAACCTGGAAAACCTCAACATTATGCAAGAAGAGCCTAGCCAAGATCACTTTTGGCTTCATCTTTTTTCATATACCCTGTCACTTCTTTTTTCTCTCCCATTTCTAATGCTTGCATTTACTTTTAATGTTACACAGCCTCTGTCACTTCAAAAACAGTACAAAAATAGGTGCAGTACAAGTAAACATTCTAATTCTTAATGAGTAAAAGATAAGCCTGACTTAAATGCTGTGCTTAGGCCAGGTGAGGTGACTCACACCTGTAATCCCAGCACTTTGGGAGGCCAAGGTGGGAGGATCACTGGAGTCCAGGAGTTTGACACCAGCCTGGGCAACTAACCAAGACTGTGTCTGTATTTAAAAAAAAAAAAAAAAAAAGCTGTACTTAATTTGCTCCAGAATCATCTGACCTAGTTTTGAACCCTGGGTACACCAATTCTTTGTTAAGTAACTTCAGAAAAGTTACTTAACCTATCTATGCATCCTAACCATCTCACCTACTAAGTGGACATCCTCATTAAGGTTGCTATGAGATTTAGATGTGATGATGTATGCAAGGTACTTAGTAAATATTAGGTATTATTATTAGCATTATTTTCCATGACTAGATGAGCCTGGGTTGTACCTACGGGTATTTTTCAGCATTTAACAGTAATCGATTAAAATTCAAAAATAGTTTTACAGTGATGAGCATTGTGTATTTTCCTTGAAAGATTTTAAGTGTCCTGATTGACCTAAAGTTTCTATTCAGTTTCCAGTGGAATATTAAGGTTATTTTATTATGTACCTGAGTGTCAACATAATGGCTTTCTGCTTGACTCAAATTCCTGTGTACCTTTTAACACTGTTACTCAAAGATCTTAGCCCAGGAGACATAGTATATTTAAGTTGCAGTGATATCCTAAAAAGCATTACAAAATCTGTTTGAGTAGGCAGGAAGTGCTGGTAAAAGTAAGTTTGCTTTTTGCCAGGATTTTGTTAATTGGAAATACACATCAAAAGGAGGGGAAAAAAAAAAAGAGTAAACACTTTATCTACCTAGAAATCGCCAAGAAAATAAATCCTGAAATTAATGCAGGATTTCAGTAAGGTAATAGAATTCAGTATCACTGTGACAGTTAAGAATTATGTGTAGTAGGCCGGGCGCGGTGGCTCACGCTTGTAATCCCAGCACTGTGGGAGGCCGAGGCGGGCGGATCACGAGGTCAGGAGATCGAGACCACGGTGAAACCCCGTCTCTACTAAAAATACAAAAAAAATTAGCTGGGCGTGGTGGCGGGCACCTGTAGTCCCAGCTACTCGGAGAGGCTGAGGCAGGAGAATGGCATGAACCCAGGAGGCGGAGCTTGCAGTGAGCCGAGATTGCGCCACTGCACTCCAGCCTGGGCGACAGAGTGAGACTCCGTCTCAAAAAAAAAAAAAAAAAAAAAAGAATTATGTGTAGTACCAGGCGGGGCGCTGTGGCTCACACCTGTAATCCTAGCACTTTGGGAGGCCAAGGCGGGTGGATCACAAGGTCAAGAGATCTAGACCATCCTGGCTAACACGGTGAAACCCCATCACTACTAAAAATAGAAAAAATTAGACAGGCGTGGTGGCGGGTGCCTGTAGTCCCAGCTACTTGGGAGGCTGAGGTGGGAGGATCACTTGACCCCAGGAGGCGGAGGTTGCAGTGAGCCAAGATTATGCCACTGCACTCCAGCCTGGGTGAACGAGTGAGACTCTGTCTCAATTAAAAAAAAAAAAAAAGAAAAGAAAAAATCTTAGAGAAAGAAAAGAATAGGTGAAAAAAAATAAAATAAGGCCGGGTACAGTGGCTCACACCTGTAATCCCAGCACTTTGGGAGGCTGAGGTGGGCAGATCACTTGAGGCCAGGAGTTCGAGACCAGCCTGGCCAACACAGTGAAACCCTGTCTATACTAAAAATAGAAAAAATTAGCTGGGATGGTGGTGCACACCTGTATTCCCAGCTACTCAGGAGGCTGAGGCATGAGAATCATTTGAACCTGAGAGGTGGAGATTGCAGTGAGCTGAGATTGCACCACTGGACTGCAGACTGGGCAACAGAGACTCTGTCTCAAAATAAAAAGAATAAAATCATGTGACCAGAAAGCTAGTAATTGACCGGATACAGTGGCTCATGCCAGTAGTCCCAGCACTTTGGGAGGCTGAGGCTGGAGGATCACTTGAGCCTGGGAGTTCGAGACCAGCCTCGGCGATGTGGTGAAACCTTAATCTCTGCAGAAAATACAAAAATTAGCTGGGAGTGATGGCATGTGCCTATAGTCCCAGCTATCCAGGAGGCTGAGAAGTGGAAGGATCACCTGAGCCCAGGGAGGTCAAGGCTGCAGTGAGCCATGATAGCACCATTATACCCCAGCCTTGGCAACAGAGCGAGACCCTGTCTCAAAAAAAAAAATGTTAGTAATTGAAAAAGCACAGTAGAAATTAAATGTGTTTCACCACAGACTGTAGGAGGTAAAAGTGAATTCAAGTCTCTGTCAGCTTTGGTGAACCATAAGATCTGTGTAATTTATCTGAAATAGTTTATTGGAAATACTCAAGTGCTTATACATGAAGCCAACAAAAATTAGTGTTTCGTAGTTTTTTTGTTTTAATTCCCACAGTGTTAAAACCTAAGCAGAAAAAGATCATTGTTTCCTGCTTAAGGAATGTTTTAAGGAATCAGATGATTATATTGAGTCCTACTGTTCTGATAGAGTACAGCGTTGGGTGAATTTTCCCCAAAACATTCTTTGGAGATACTTTCTAGGATACCTCCATAGACCATATATGGGTGCTGTATTCCTCAGCTTCTGAGTTGTACCATGGATAGTTCAGAAGTAGCCCAGGAAAGCTGTATTCCTTATGCACAACTTATAACCAACACTTCATTCTCAAAAATGGAGTCACTCTCATGGGGACACACCAGTGACGTGAAATAAGGCCAGAGGGTGTGATATGTGTTGCAATGTCCTGTAAGATACAAGTTTAAGAGACTGTCTTTCTTGGAGGTGTCTAATACAGGTAGTAGGTACTAGTTTCTGGTATCTAGATTGGCCAGAAAGTTTCTCCTAAGTTTCAAGTGCTGAGGATCTGCTGTGAGCCTGCTCAGTTCTAGAGGGTGTGACACTGCTTTCTCTCCTTTAGAAATTCCAACAAATGTGTATTCAGAAACAGTATTGGCTAGCTGTTAAATTGTTTATCATTCAAAACTCTAAATGCTTTCTAACAATTTACCTGTTATTTTCTAGGGACATTCCAGCTACATCACACACCTTGACTGGTCCCCAGACAACAAGTATATAATGTCTAACTCGGGAGACTATGAAATACTGTACTGTAAGTATGAATGATCATTATTTATACATATATATACACTAAGATGTGTCTATCGGGGCACTAATGAACAGGCTGCATGGAATCTGAATTGTGCAGAGAATGCTTGCCAGCCTCTTTAACCTGACAAAGCGTATGTTACGCTGAGCTAAGGTAATGAGAATCTCAAATGTGATTCATTTCTCCAAGAGTAATGAATTAATGTTAATAGTGTAGAATGGAAGGCACATGTAGTAATAAGAAATTACTCTGTCAAATTGATGCTGCTCTGAATGGTTTTTCATTTAATTACTTCTCCTGAAGGCAGGGAGGAATATAATAGATGGGCATTTATGCTTTTAGAGGAAAAAAAAAAAACTTCCATGGGAAACAGTTTGTAGTTTTATAAACCCTGTTAAAGTGAACACTTTCTTTTCCTTTTTAAATGTGTCTTAATGTTTTTCAGTGTATGGATTATAAATACAAGTAAACGTGGCTAGTTTGAATCAAGATGCACTTTCAAATACATTTGTACACAAGCACTATGATTATACTTCCTGTTTCTAAATTTAAAGGGGACATTCCAAATGGCTGCAAACTAATCAGGAATCGATCGGATTGTAAGGACATTGATTGGACGACGTATACCTGTGTGCTAGGATTTCAAGTATTTGGTAAGGACATGACACCTGATGTAAAGAAGTGGTTTGTGGATTTTTTATATATAATATTTACTTGCTTAAATTTATAAATGAAAAATAGTCTGTGTATTCTTGAGCTTTATCACTATTAATGTCAGCCTCAGAGAAATTAAATGTATTAGGATTGAACCAACATGGGATTTGTATTTTGCAGAATCCAGCACTTTTGGTCCTCAATATGAAAGACAAGGAATTTACATAGTAATACAGATTACCTTCCTGTTTTTCTTTAAGTGAAAATTGAAGTTATTAAATTTGGAAAGGCATTTTTAAATAGCTTGAGATACATGCCATACAATTCACCTATTTAAAGTGTAAAATTCAGGCTGGGCGTGGTGGCTCACACCTGTAATCCCAGCACTTCGGGAGGCCAAGGCAGGCAAATCACCTGAGTTCAGGAGTTCGAGACCAGCCTGGCCAACATGGTGAAACCCTGTCTCTGCTAAAAATACAAAAATTAGCTGGGCGTGGTGGCGTGCACCTGTAATCCCAGCTACATGGGAGGCTGAGGCAGGAGAATTGCTTGAACCTGGGAGGCAGAGGCTGCAGTGAGCTGAGATTGTGTCACTGCACTCCAGCCTGGGTGACAGAGTGAGACTCCATCTCATAAATAAATAAAGTGTAAAATTCAGTGGTTTTTGGATACTTAGTTGTGTGACCATCAAGGTCTAATTTTAGAACATTTTCATTACCCCACAAAGAAACCCTGTACCCAATAACAGTTACCCCATCTCTCTTATCCTCTACCCCACCCCCCAGCAACCACTAATCTGTTTTATTGATTTGCTTATTCTGTATAGTTTACATAAGGGGAATCATACAATATGTGATCCACTGAGACTAGCTTCTGTGATTTAACATAACGTTTTCAAGGTTTATCCACATTGTAGCATGCATCAGTACTTTACTCTTTTTATGGCTGAGTAATATCCCATTGTATGGATAGACGACATTTTGTTAATTCATTCATCTGTTGATGGACACTTGGGCTGTTTCTACTTTTCAGCTATTATGAATACCACTGCTGTGAACAGTCATGTGCAGGTTTTTGTGTAGACATGTTTTCATTTCTCCTGGGTATTTACCTAGGAATAGAATTGCTGAGTCAAATGGTAACTGTATGTTTACTCTTTTGAGCAACTGCCAGACTGTTTTCCACAATGACTACATTTACATTTTCACCAGCAGTGTACAAGGGTTCCAGTTTCTCCATGTGCTTGTCAGTGTATTTTATTATTATTTTGCATGTGGATGTCTAGTTGCCTTACACCACTTGTTGAAATACAAAGGCATTTTTAGGAGAATTATATAAAGATAACTATGTGGGGCTTCTTCCTAATCTGACGTTTTGTAACTTTCTGGAAATCTGACCTCTATGACTGTTTTCTAAGCCTTCCTCAGTATTTAGGTATCCTTCTGAAAGAGTTAGAAGATAGATGGAAAAGTTAAAATAATAAAGTGATATTTGCAAAGAATTAAAAAGAAGTGTTATGCTCAGGTAATTAAAATACTGTATATGGATGTGGCACCAATACCTAAAGCAATACACAAAAATTAATATTTTCTCTTTAACAATATATCTCTGCCTTCTGAAAATTGGGTTATCCAGCCTGACCATAGATCTGAACATTTCTTTATGCTACGTGCATTAGAAAAATAATCCATTTTAGGTGATTGTTCTAAACACAAGTGCTATCTAGACAGAGAAGCCTAATAGGTCAGGAAGAAATTAAAAACAAAATAATTCTGTCCCTAAACAATTCCATTATTCTAGGTGAAAATGAAGCAGTGACCCATAGCTGGTAGCTTCTGTGGTTCTTTTAATGAAGACATTATTTATTAAATTATTAAGAGAGACCAATTTTAAAGTATTTTGACTTGTTTTTAGCAAACTTACCAAAAACGTGTTTGTTCTCTAGAGTAGCATTCAACCACAAGTGGCCAACATCTCAACCCTTAAATCTTCCATAGTTTCAATCTAGCCTAATAGAGGTTTGTGAAAATTATGTTCGATATGATCATTAGTGCTGCATAATGATTCAGAATAATTAAATTTGGCATGTCTTATCTTGGGACATAATCTTTCCAGGAAAATTCTGTGGGATAGCCTGCTAAACTAGTGGGTGGCCTATGCTTTCTATAAGAAATAATCGCTCTGAGGTTTTCTTGGAGGTGCCTGCTTGAAAGAAAACCTAGACTCCACTTTGAAGATTTGGTGTTATGGCTTTGTTTTTGAACCTTGTCTATACAAGTAACTGATTCCCTCCATCCAGAAACTTTAAAAAGGAAGAGCTTATTGCTGAGGTGTAAATCAAGCTGAAAGTAAAATAAATTATTAGCACCACCTGCTGGTTACTATTGAGTACCATTGAGTCTTTAAGTTTTCCATTTTGGGGCTATTTTGGTTTTTTATTAGTTAGATTTTGGACAGGACTTCATTTGAATGAAGAACAGTGTGAGCCACTGAGAAATTTGTAAAGGAAATGTTAACAGCTAAGAGTTTGAACATAGATAAAAGCTAAACAGATTCTAAAATAAAATAAACATATGTAGCATCACAGTTATATTTCTTCAGCTAATTTTTCTGCATCCCTGTGTTTCCATATCAAAGGTGTCTGGCCAGAAGGATCTGATGGGACAGATATCAATGCACTGGTGCGATCCCACAATAGAAAGGTGATAGCTGTTGCCGATGACTTTTGTAAAGTCCATCTGTTTCAGTATCCCTGCTCCAAAGCAAAGGTAAAATCACTTTAATAGAAACTAATGTTATAAGGCCTTCTGTCCAGGGATGATTTTGCATCCATGGCAAGAAAATACAGGTTACGGATTCCTCTCCGTGATCCTGCAGTGCACAGAGGGAGATAAGGGCCATTGGTGAGCATCAGCCAGGCAGTGCTTTTCTTCTCCCGCTTCCTAAGGCTCAGGAGAAGTGAGCTGTAGAAATGATGACTGATGATGTTAATCCTGTTTCTTTATTGTCCGGCTGCTTTTTATTTTGATTTGTTGGCAATTTAAAATCTCTCCTAAATATTTTAAAATATTTTATTTGTTGGATACATATTCAACGTTATAAAACTAATGGAACTGTTTCTGGAATCTCCTGTGATCCTGCCAACATAGTAAGTGTTCCCCTAACCATTTCAGAAGAATAATTACTAAGCTCTGGCAAGTATACGACCAACATCTAGAAGAGACAGACTTTTAGCTATTTTTTTAAACATATAGTGTGAAAATACAGAGATGTCCAATTCTTCTGTTTTGTTTTTCCTATGTAAAGTGATAATAAAAGGAAATAACAGCTAGTCTTATTCCTGAGATTTGATGACTTCTGGCTTTAAATTGGATTGCCCATTTCACAAGCTGAGTTTACCCCCCTTACGTATCACCATTTCTGAAACAGGCATGTCAAGAATGAGTTTAATTTTCCTGTCTGTCTGATTTATTTCATATAGGCTCCCAGTCACAAGTACAGTGCCCACAGCAGCCATGTCACCAATGTCAGTTTTACTCACAATGACAGTCACCTGATATCAACTGGTGGAAAAGACATGAGCATCATTCAGTGGAAACTTGTGGAAAAGTTATCTTTGCCTCAGAATGAGACTGTAGCGGATACTACTCTAACCAAAGCCCCCGTCTCTTCCACTGAAAGTGTCATCCAATCTAATACTCCTACACTGCCTCCTTCTCAGCCCTTAAATGAGACAGCTGAAGAGGAAAGTAGAATAAGCAGTTCTCCCACACTTCTGGAGAACAGCCTGGAACAAACTGTGGAGCCAAGTGAAGACCACAGTGAGGAGGAGAGTGAAGGGGGCAGCGGAGACCTTGGTGAGCCTCTTTATGAAGAGCCATCCAACGAGATAAGCAAGGAGCAGGACAAAGCAACCCTTCTGGAGGACCAGCAAGACCCTTCGCCCTCGTCCTAACACCCTGGCTTCAGTGCGACTCTTTTCCTTCAGCTGCATGTGATTTTGTGATAAAGTTCAGGTAACAGGATGGGCAGTGATGGAGAATCACTGTTGGTTGAGATTGTGGTTTCCATGTGATTTGTTTTCTTCAATAGTCTTATTTTCAGTCTCTCAAATGCAGACAACTTAAAGTTTTAGTTTGGTGTTTATTGAAAATTAACCAAACTTAATACTAGGAGAAGACTGAAACATTAATGATGTCTCACAAATTACTGTGTACGTAAGTGGTGTGACGTAAATACTGGAAACAAAAACAGCAGTTGCATTGATTTTGAAAACAAACCCCCTTGTTATCTGAACGTGTTTTCTTCAGGAACAACCAGAGGTATCACAAACACTGTTACTCATCTACTGGCTCAGACTGTACTACTTTTTTTTTTTTTTTTTTCCTGAAAAACGAGAAAAAAATGTACTCTTAGTGAGATACTCTCTCACCCCAAATGTGTAATGGAAATTTTTTAATTAAGAAAAACTTCAGTTTTGCCAAGTGCAATGGTGTTGCCTTCTTAAAAAAACATGCCGTTTTCTTACACTACCAGTGGATGTCCAGACATGCTCTTAGTCTACTAGAGAGGTGCTGCCTTTTCTAAGTCATAATGAGGAACAGTCCCTTAATTTCTTGTGTGCAACTCTGTTTTATCCTAGATCTAAGAGAGCATTGGTTTGTTAAAGAGCTTTCAATGTATATTAAAACCTTCAATACTCAGAAATGATGGATTCCTCCAAGGAGTCCTTTACTAGCCTAAACATTCTCAAATGTTTGAGATTCAAGCGAATGGAAGGAAAACCACATGCCTTTAAAACTAAACTGTAATAATTACCTGGCTAATTTCAGCTAAGCCTTCATCATAATTTGTTCCCTCAATAATAGAAATATAAATACAGTAAGTTTAGATTATGGAATTGGTGCTTGAAATTTATTGGTTTTGTTGTAATTTTATACAAATTATATGAGGGATAAGATATTCATCAAATTGCAAATTCTTTTTTTTACAGAAGTGTGGGTAACAGTCACAGTAGTTTTTTTTACCAACAGCATACTTAACAGACTTGCTGTGTAGCAGTTTTTTTCTGGTGGAGTTGCTATAAGTCTTGTAAGTCTAATGTGGCTATCCTCCTATTTTGGGCAATGCATGTATTATGCATTGGAAAGGTATTTTTTTTAAGTTCTGTTGGCTAGCTATGGTTTTCAGTACATGTTTCCTACTTTAATTACTGACAAATATGTATTTCCTATATATTTGTTTATACTTTGATTATAAAAAAGTATTGTGTTTTGATTTTTTAACTTGCTGCATTGTTTTGATACTTTTTATTTTTTTGGTCAAATCATGTTTAGAAACTTTGGATGAATTAAGAAGTCTTAAGTATGCAGGCGTTTACGTGATTGTGCCATTCCAAAGTGCATCAGAACTGTCATTCCCTTCTAATATCTTCTCAGGAGTAATACAAATCAGGTATTTCATCATCATTTGGTAATATGAAAACTCCAGTGAACTCCCAAGGACATTTACAACATTTATATTCACACGCTGTATGGAAGGGTGTGGGTGTGTGTGAAGGGGCGAGTGGAGACACTGTGTGTATCTCTAGATACGAAGATATGCACCACGTTGAAAATACTCAGTGTAGATCTCTATGTGTATAGGTATCTGTGTATCTTTCCTTTTGTTTACAACTGTTAAAAAACCTCAAAATGGTTCTCTTCAAAAGAAGAGAGATTCCAAGCAACCCATCTTTTTTCAGTATGTTCTGTACATAGTTATCGGAGTGCGCCAGTATCAGGCATATATATCTGCCTGTTAGCAGTGATGATTACATCATCAGATCAGCATGTGCTATACTCCCTGCAAGAAATATACTGACATGAACAGGCAGTTCTTGGAGAAGAAAGAGCATTTCTTTAAGTACCTGGGGAATACAGCTCTCGGTGATCAGCAGGGAGTTTATTTGAGGACATCAGTCACCTTTGGGGTTGCCATGTACAATGAGATTTATAATCATGATACTCTTCGGTGGTAGTTTCAAAAGACACTACTAATATGCAGGAAGCGTTCCAGCTATTTAATGCTGGCAACTACTGTTTAATGGTCAGTTAAATCTGTGATAATGGTTAGAAGTGGGTGGGGTTATGAAATTGTAGATGTTTTTAGAAAAACTTGTGAATGAAAATGAATCCAAGTGTTTCATGTGAAGATGTTGAGCCATTGCTATCATGCATTCCTGTCTCATGGCAGAAAATTTTGAAGATTAAAAAATAAAATAATCAAAATGTTTCCTCTAAGTGCGTCTTAACTCTTCATTTATACTGCGAGTTTCCATGACTATCCAGTTATCAGAAGGCATGACAATTCAGAAGACAACATTTATCATCAGTGGGCTACTGCTGCTGCTGTGGATAAAATCATTCTGGTAGTAACAAACTCCCATCTCATAATGTTAGAGGAAATTACTTCTGATTTATGCTCCCACTGAATATGGGGATAGCTTTGTTTACATTTATTTCATGTCAACACTTACTTTCTCTAATGTTTAATATTGGATAATCCTGATAATCTTGGTTACCCATCCGACTAGGCTGCCTCGCAGTGTTTGTTAGCCTTTGTGAAGTACTTGAACTCAGTAGGCCATGGCATTCTCTGCTTTCTCCCATCTCTCCCATGTTGCTTAGTAACGCAGATCTTCTGTATAACACAACACAATCACAAATTGGCTACTACAAATTTTTCTTTATGAAGAATAGGTTGATTGATTGATTGATTGATTGATTGATAGTATTCCAAACATTCCCCAGTTTTACAATTAATAGAAATGATGGGGTTTTCATCATTGCCTTACTCATCCCTGGTGACTAAATATTCGCAGCCACTTACTTACATATACTAATCCATGAGAGGCCATCCTGGGGTAGGAGTTCCATTTTCACTGATTCTGAGACAGAATGGCTAGTGGGCACCAAAACAAACCCACTGAACAATGTAATAATAATTAATTTTTCTTTCTTTAAAAGTAAGAAAATCCAAAACT
This sequence comes from Hylobates moloch, assembly GCF_009828535.3. NCBI lineage: Eukaryota > Metazoa > Chordata > Mammalia > Primates > Hylobatidae > Hylobates > Hylobates moloch. The sequence continues at coordinate 82,692,175 of NW_026652290.1, read as the reverse complement.
ACTTCTATGGAGAAATGATGAATTAGATTTGGGCATACCGAGGTGTTCGTTGTATTAGTGTAACTTCTAGAAGGAACTAGTTTTCCAGCTTACAGCTGGAAATAACGGTCAAGTACATGTTTTTAGGACCACAAAGGCTGAAGAGCAGATGGGCAGGATATGGATCAAGAAGAGCTGCCCCTGGAGGAGTACCTACTGTGGGCCCAACATCCCCCCAATACCCAGGTGCTCAGGGATACAGGGAGGTGACTGTAGATAAGGAAATGAGTTTGGGAGATTTAGTAACCAGCCCATGTTCGTTTAGATCATGGCCATGCTGAGACTTTTATGTTCTAGAACTTCAAAATTTGTACTTCCTCCACTACACTAGGAGAAAGACATTCATTAGACATAGAAGGAAAGGACCAGGGTAGATTCACAGACTTTGGAAAGGAGATAAGGGAAACAGAAGAGAGTCTGTGTCAATCTTGGTCCTCATTCCGGGAGGAGGTGAGTCCATGACACAGCAATGCTGCACATCTGTATCACCATCACTGAAGCCCACCCTGCTGGAAAAGTCCCTTTGTCCAAGATGCCCACGACTGGAGTCTCCAGCAGCCACAGAAACAGAATGGTCTGTAGGTATGTTTCCCAAAAATAAACAGGTGCATTTCCTTGTGAAGGGGCAGCTCCTGCTCTCCTCACCGGGACTCATGTAATGTTTGTTAGTCATTTTGTGCTGATTGGTTCACCTTTTCCAAAAGAAACTTGAATTTCTGCTCTACCTTCCCTTCATTAATAGATCCTGATAATAGCTTTAAAAGCTTTGATGTAAAGAAGACATTTCCGGCTGTGCGCGGTAGCTGACACCTGTAATCCCAGCACTTTGGGAGGCTGAGGCAGGTGGATCACTGGAGCCCAGGAGTTCAAGACCAGCCTGGGCAACATGGTGAAACCCCGTCTCTACCAAAAATACAGAAAAAAAAAAAAAATCCAGGTGTGGTGGCACGCACCTGTAGTCGCAGCTACTAGGGAGGCTGAGGTGGGAGAATCGCTTGAACCCAGGAGGTGAGGCCAAACAATTGTTTCCCACATCCTCTCCCCTGTATATCACAAAGCATCAGTATTTAAACATCCACCATGAGCCTTGTTGGATTCTGATTCAAACAAATTGTAGAAAACATTGAGACAATTGGGGAATTGTGAACACTGGATATTTCATAAGCAATTATTTTAAAAGTGTGACAATAGGCCAGGTGCCATGGCTCATGCCTGTAATCCCAGCACTTTGGGAGGCTGAGGCAGGCAGATCACTTGCCATCGGGAGTTCTAGACCAGGCGGGCCAAAATGGTGAAACCTTGTCTCTACTAAAAATACAAAAATTAGCTAGATCTCGTGGCACACACCTATAGTCCCAGCTACTTGGGAAGCTGAGGCATGAGAATCGCTTGAACCTGAGAGGCGGAGGTTGCAGTGAGCCGAGATCACGCCACTGCACCTCAGCCTGGGCAACATAGCGAGACTGTGTCTCAAAAAAAAAAAAAAAAAAAGTAAGTAAAAAAATGTAAAATGTGATAATAGAATGCAGTTTTTTAAAAAGCATCCTTGAAAATAACTAACTTACCAATACAGAAATCTGGTCGAAAACCTAAACGGCACCACTTCTATGTCTCAAAGGACAAAAACATGAAGAAATAGGCTGAAATAAAACCAAGGTGCTCAATGATTAAAATATGGCCCAGCCCCATGACTAGATGCTATGCAATGAAAACAGTTAACACTTCATGTGTTTAACATGTATTAAATCAATCTTTTCAAAATACTAAATTCTATTATCTCCATTTCACAGATGAAGAAACTTGAGGTACAGAGAAGCCGACTGGCTGAGCTATGAGTTGAAGCCAGGTACTCCCGCCTCTGGAGTCCCTGCAGCCAGCTGCCATTTAAGACTGGCAGAAGAGAAGGTGATGATGAGGCTTTGGACTCTGAATTGTGTCAGAGGTGAAGGGGGGCTTATGCACAAATCCCTTCCCTGCTATCCCTACAACCACAGCATGGGGCAGAGGAACCGCCAGGCTGGTTCACTGTGGCACCTGCTGCCAGCAAATGCCTGCTCTTCCTGCCTTCTCTGACCATGGGCACAGAAGTCCTCAGTCCCTAATGTTCAATTTAAACCTATTGGTGTGAAGACACCACTCCCTTATTACCAGGCTTTGGGCAATTTCCATTTCACTGAGCTCAGCGTGGCAGCTTCTCTCCGTCATTGGCCACGTGCTTTTTCCACTTCGTCCTCATTCCCCATCCCTCACTTCCTGTGGCAAGTGTTGGGAGGTTGGGCCAACTCCATGCTCAGCCATAGAACTTTGATCTTCCGTCTCTTCTCCCTTTTAGCAACGTAATCCTGTAGTCCTGAAAATAGATGTTCCTGTGGAGCCATCCATTGACAGATGAATATGGACCACTGCTGATGATGACTAAGTATCTCAGTGGGATTCAACAAAATCAATTCCAGAGGCCGACATCAACTCCTGACAGGGTGTCCTTTCACCAGATCTCATTGAAAGCACTGAGAAGAAAGTGAGTGCCCGAAGAAAGGGCCTCAGGGAGGAAAAGGAATTTCTTAATATGCAAAGCCCTCAGCCTGGTCATCCCATCTCATGCTTGACTGATCACAGTAACCAAGCCCTTGTGCCTCCTAGGAAAGGTCACAGGAGACTCCGGAGCCTGCCACTGTCAACAGTGATGCCCGTTTGGCTGACACTGGGTTGGAATGATTTGATAACCTGGTTAGAAGCAGGGAAACGAGAAGCTGGAGCCGTCACCGTAGAGCTGTTTCAATTGACAAATGCAAGTCAGATGCCTTACAGCAGCTGCTCTTCTACGGACTTCAGTCTCTCTGCAAGAAACATGCAGTGTTGCCACCACCTTCAAAGTGGCAGCCATGTGAATCCTGGGGAGTTTATGTGGGACTGAGGATCCAAAGGAGGCACCCATTCATCAGATATATATTAAGAACCTGCCTAGTGCAAGGAACTGTGTGGGGCTCAGCAAGGAATCCCAAAATGAGAAAGATTAGCCCCTGCCCTCACGGAGCATACACTCTAGAAAGGTTGTAAAAACAAACTTTGTATATTTTAGAATTGGTTTAGAGCAAAGTCAGGTTCCCTCAAAATTAGAAAATTGTAACTAGATGCTATAATGTATAATGGAAAATGTACAAAGTAAATTATTCCTAAGGAATCTTGGATAACTCATGCACTGAAACCATCCACCCATTGCTTAAATTCTAGAATCAACCTCCAAAAGGCTGAATCTCTATTTAAAAAGTGATGTTGCTACTTCTGGAATCTTCACAGAAAAACCAAGGTGATGTGCAACCCACACAGTGGAATATTACTTAGCAAGAAAAAGGGCTGTGAACACGTGCACATGTGATGGTGCGCACAGGCATGAGCAACAGTGAAAAACAGCCCATCTCCAAAGTCTACAAACTGCATCCCATTGATACACCATTCTTGAAATGACAAAACTAGAGAGACAGAGGAAAGACTAGTGACTTCAGGGGACAGGGATGGAAGGGAGGGGAGGCAACTACAAAGGGGTGGCACAAGGGGATTCCTCTGCAGTGACGACGAGTAGGATGGCGGCCGCATGAATCTACACGTGGGGTCAAATTCCATAGAGTGTATGCCGAACTGCTGAAAACCAAGGACACCTGTGGTCTGGATTACTGTGACCTTCCAATGTTACTTTCCTGGTCTCATATAGTTAACGTAAGATGTCACCACTGGGGGAAGTGGAGGGAAGGGTTCATGGGACTCTATTTTTGCAACTTCCTGTGAGTCTCAAAAGATGTACATAATGACATAGAAACTTTACCTTCTTTTTATGCTTTTGAAGGGAATATGGAGAAGAAAATGAGCCTTACTACCACGAAGCCTTTTGAAACTCTCCCTGCATCTGTGCACCTGCCGTGCTCCACTGACCAGTCAGAGGAGGCAGTGCGGACCGTGGGACCACGCGGTGCCCACTGGCTTTCTAGCGCCCACTCTGCTATCATGGGTCCCTGTGGTAGAACTCCTAGCATGGTGTGGCCATGAGGGAAGCCTAGGCGAGGGAGGGTGTCAGTCTGGGGTATGACTGTGAAGCTCAGCATCTGGGACCATAGGGACAAGAGACGACCCAGGAGCACTAAGAATTCATCTTCTGGTGCGCCCCAGATGGTTGGTTGGTCCATAACCCTACTCCCCATGCTCCTGGCCCACATGCAAGGTGGAGACAGCCGTTCCATGTTTCTCCCCCAACCGCAGCGGCCAGGACGTCCCTTCCCCCTCCTCGTCTTGCTTCTGGTTGATGTGTTGGTACTCGCTCCTCCTCGGATGCCCTCTCCTGAAGCCATCCAGCCTCTGCCTTTCCTTGGGTGTCTGGGCTGAATCAGCTTCCCTTATTCAGAATTAATCAAATGGAAAGGAAGAACAGAATTTCACTTTCTGTAGCAGAGCCCTCCCAAGACTGCTGCAGAACTGAGATGAGGTGACCAGGCTTTCTCCGAGAGCAACAGGCCTTGGCTCTGTTGGCAAGGTCTGTGTTGATGTGGCCTGCCATGTGCTGCCCGTGAACATCTCCTCACCAGAATCATTAGCAGAAACGTTTGCCAGGCTTGGACATTTCCATGGAGAAGATGATTAATTATGAGTGGAGCCAAGAATCCCCCGGATAGGACTCAGCCCTCATCAAGATCCTGGAGCCTTGGTGTGATCCAACTCCATCCCCGCCCGGCGGTCAGCCTGTCGGGGGGCCAGTGAGGAATCTGACAGCAGGGCTCTAACCACTGGCTACACTGGAGAAGGCCTCAGGAAACAGTTTTCACTCACGGGGAGAATTATTGCTTCCCATGAAAGCATTTTCCAGTGAGTGGAGGTGGGTTTAGGTGCTGTCTGTGCAGCAGAGGTACCATCTCCCAGGTCTAAAAAGGAAAAAGAGAAGATGAAGGCCTTGCCCACATCCAATCCAAAGGGGAGAGACATCCTGGCAAGCTCAGCACATAAAAGAATGAGAGATTAGCTGTCCCTGCATCAGAGCGCCAGGAAGGCCGTCCCCTCTGATCACTGGCTGGAGCCTGCATCACAATCACCGGTGTTTGCTCTGGAAGCCATGGGCAACGCAACAGATTGTGAGGAAAGCCTGCAGATGGCTCCGTTAATAAAGCTGCCGTTCACCACGCCAAAGCTGAAGTGGTTTCTATGGGAAACTCTCACATTAAAATAGAAGGAAGTTTTTTTAAATCAAATTTTAGTAGTTAATTACATTTTTTATTAAACATTATCAAGTTTAAACACAGGATTTGCCAGGGAGGGCACTCAGGAAACCACAGACGCAGCCGTTGGCACCACCAGGAGCTGAGGGGTTTCTCGGGCACAGGATCCCCCCAGCGGCTCTTGCTCCTCCATGTCCTGATTCGAAGCTAGGCTCCGTTCCACACCACTCACTCGAAGCACGACGGACACACACTAGTGGCGAACCGAGAGGACTGCGGGGCAGCCTCCAAGGCCACAGGCGTTACTCCTGCCTCTACAGAGCCGGCGCGGTGGCTTGAGCTCCAGGCATGTGAGCGACACTGGCCGTCATCCTCCTTGAAACCCCCTCCTCTCCTGCCACCATTCCTCCTGGTCTCTTCCTTCCCTCCTGCCCTTCGTCTCTCCCTTTATCCCTCCCTCCTTCCTTGCTTTCCTCCTTTCTTATTTTTAACACTTTTTAAATTACTTCCAATAAAGTGCAAAATCTCAGCGCATTGTGCACACGTATACACCCACGCAGCCACCCCTGGAGGAAAACCTGGGATGCTGCCAGCACTCAGAAGTCGGCCTGTGACCTGCTCCTGTCAGGGACTCCCACAGGGCCGCCTCAACTCTGACCTCCTGTCGCCACTGAGACTTTGGTTTGGTTTTGGCTTTTACATGAATGGAACCCGAAGTGTCCTCTCTGTCGTGTCCGCCTCCCTCTGTTCACACACCCCAGGAGCCTCGCTGCTCTCTCCCTCTCCACCCACCTTGTTCAGTCTTGGTTATCCCCCATTCTATTTCCTCACTCCCACACAACCCTCTGAACAATGTCGCAGACACCCCTGGTTTCTGCAGCCACCTGTATATTCGGTCTTGAGTTAACTCCAGTCCAGATCCCTCGCCTTCTCCCCAGACGGAATGCTTATGGGATTCCTCACTAGAAAACCCACAGGCAACCCACCTTCTCCAAAGAAACACACCCTGCCTTGTTTACCCCTCAGGTTCTGTACTCCATTCCCCACTCACCCAGAAGCCAAGCTGCACCATCCTGGGGGTACCCCAGAGACCTCCTCCCCTCTCCAGGGATGGGCAGTTGTCACACTGGGTTCACTCTGCCTTCCTCTTGCCCCTGGAATCCATTCCTTTCTCTTGTGCCCTCGGCTGTCACTCCCAGGCCCCCATCAGCTCTCATAACAACTCTTAATTATCAATTGTTGAGTCTTTCTCCTCTCCATTCTGTCCTCCACACTGCCACTGTGGGTTCAAAAGAAGCAAACCAAAACAAAAACATCCTTGCTGGATCAGGTGGCTAGCCCCGACACACACCCTGCTCACCAGCCAGAGTCCAGCTCTTGGGCCTGGCCCCAGGAATGTGCTCCGTAAGGCCTAAGCCTCTTACTCTCATCCTGGATCCTGCCTTTGCTCTCTTCTCCCCGACCCCCCAGGCGCACCCGAGATGCCCTCACACCTCGGTGCATGCCTTCCCCATGTCCTCTGGCGGAAACCACCTACTCACGTGAGGTGCAAGTTCAACAGCGCCCCGGCGAGAGCTTCCCTGCCACTCCTCCTCTCGCCTTCCCAGGGCCTGGCCCTGCACTGTGCCGCTCCACTGCGCTCTGACTGTGCCCATCATTCTGCAAGCACGGGAGGCCAAGAGCAGTGTCGCCTTTCTGCATGTCTCCACTGCGCAGCACACTGCAGAAGGAATGATTTGTGCTTCAAGGGCTACTGATGGCAAAGGTGGGGCAAGTGGTCGGCACCTCTAACCTCTGTTCAGACCTGGAGCCAAAGAAAGTGAGCTCACCTCTGGCATCCTGGGTTTGAAGGGCCTGAAGTGCCCCAGGCTGCAGAATCCCGCACTGGCTTAGAGATTCTGTCTTGGTTATAACATGTCACATCCATAATCAATGGAGAAAACAAACAAAAAATATGCTGGATGACAACTTATGGGTGAGTCCCGCAGGGGGACACAGTGGTTTATTTCAGTCCTCCCTCAACCCCTCCTGCTGTGGCCACTAGACGAGCGTGGAATGCTGGCCCTCAGGAGACTGAGGCTGCAGACAGGCCCTGATGAGGACTCGGATCTACCCCTTGACAGAAGCAAGGCCACCCACACCCAAGGCATAAAGGCTCAGAATAAGCCAGGTCATGGTGTCGCAGGGGGCAGCACACTTCCCTCCCAACCTGCCCAAGTCCCACCTGGGCAGACCATGCCTCACTTGGTACCCCAAGGCCTGCCCAAGCTTGCCTGGGCTGAGCGGCCTACCTTAAACACTCCTTAACTTCCTTTCCCACAGCCATGGGATTGCTTTTTTGCAAGTCATGTGGTTCAATCTAGCCAGCAGTGCTCCCCCAGCCCTCCTGCTGCCGTGGGCACCCACATCCTTCAGCTCAAGGAACAGGTCCTGACTCAGAGTGATGGGTAGGGGGACACAAAGTTATAAAACCAACTTTCCAAATGACCATTTGCTCAAGAGTACTTAGTTCCAGAGGAGACAAGGGAACAGCTACCAAGTATAAACAAAAGCTGCTCTGTGTAACTCAACTTTAATTAGACAACTAATTGAAAGTAATTGAATGCTAGTTCATGAAAGGTTAATGGAATTCATGTTTTGGAGATGCTGCATGCAACACAGATTTGGCCAGAAACACAAATCTAACCTTTATTCACTTTAATTATTCGGTCAGAATCATTTCCTGGGAGCAAGTCTAGTCTCTGGATGGCTCTAATCAAACACCACTGAACTTTGAAGACATCAACTCATTCAGCTGCAACTCAATTTTCAAATTAATCTGCCGCACAACGTGGAGGCTTTGTGGCCTAAGCAGGGGGCAGGCAGGAGGGGAAGATGGGGTTAGAGCCTCCCAGGTATGAACTGATTCTGGAGCATCTGACCTTCCCCACCCTCTCTAGTGTCGAGGCACTTCCGGAACTGGTGCCAGGCCTTCCTATGAGAGGCTGAGCTAAGCAACCACGCTGCCTCCGTGCTTGAGCTCAGGGCTCCACACTCACAACTGACGCCTAAGCCTGGTACAGCTGGAACCCTGAAGGGGGCCCTGGACCAGCAGAGCCTGCCTCTTCCACCCTAGCCTAGCTGCCCTTCCCTGCTCTCTCCCTCTCCCTAGGAGAGCTGAGACGAGGGACTTGAGCTCTGTGCTTGGCAAGATTTCTGCACCCACTTACTTCCTTGGCCCTTCAGGCAGGCACCAGGTACAGCCCACACAGACTCAGCCTCTCCTTCCCTGCCTTGGAAAACCCAGGTCCCTGACTCCATCTGCTTTACTTTACAGCCCTTCCAAGGATTCTTCCTAAAACCTTCTCTGCCAACTGGGAGGCAACGCCACCATTTCTCAAAGCCTGGGGCAGCTTGGAATGTGATATTTGAAGTCAGCAAGATTCCAATCTGGCTAATACACACAGGCAGTGTAGAGACCTGTGCTTTGGCCCTGAGGTACAGCCATGTGACCATGACTAATCTATGTCATAGACGAGGTGAGAACAAGAGAAGACAGGATGTCCCAGGAGGGCTGTGTCAGAACTCAAGGAAAAAAATATGACCTAAAGAATGCTCTTCCTGGCCATTCGCCGCCCCCCGTTTCAGGTTTTGCAGCAGACTTCCCCTGGGAAGTCAGCTCCAGCAGCCTTGGGACCCTGAGCAAGGAGCATCTGGGCCCCCCACCTGCCCATCCCAACACATCCTGCAGCGGTGCCGCACCCGGGCACCGTGGAGCCACAGAGGTCAGGAGGCCTGATTCCAGCTTATGCAAGTGACAGTGGCTGATGGCAGAGGAGACTGCAAGTGATCGTCCCACTCCCCTCCTACCTCAGGAGGTGCTGAGCCACCCTCACCGCTCTTGTTCACGTCATGAGAGCAAGAGTCAGCTGCTGCTGCCCTCCAGGCTACCAGGCCTGACCTGCTACCACCAAGGCATGACATGGGTTCCCTAGAACAGCAGCCACAGCCAGGTTTCCCTCCACCACACCCACCCGGGCAGCCTCCTCTAAAGCCACCAAACCCCGCCAGTCACACAGAGCTCCCATATCAGAACAGGTGAAGGATAACTGCAGAATCCCTCAATAACAAGGCCATTTGCTAGCCATGTGGTCTATCAACCCTAAGAGGTGGAGAGACACCCTGAAAATGACCCTAACCATGATTCATCTCTGAGGCTCCCGCACCTAATAGTGTGTGCTTCTGCGCACTAATTAAATGTCTAGAGTAACAGAGAATTAATGCAACTCCTTGAAGATTGTGGGTTAGGGAGTCCCTGAGGAGCCAAAGATACCGGCCAATGAACCCCACAAGAGGAGCGCTAGGGACAGGGCCCCACCTCTCAGCCAACCCGACATGGGCAGTCTGTGGTACTAGATAGTAACCCAACCTAGGAGGTGTGGAGGTAAAATGTCAAATACATGTATTAAAGCACTGGGACCAGGCAGTATCAGAATTTCTCAGCAACCAATTTTTATAGCCCCAGGTATAACCTCTAGCTATTGATGATGAATGGGACAGAAAGTGAGAGGTTTACCAAGCTTTTGACCATGAGGAAAATCAGAAGGAAGACGTGTGGATGAACAGACCTCAGGGTCAGACAAGCCAGAGGAGCCTACCCAAGGCCACACACATGAAGAGAAGAAAAAAGCAGATAAATAAACGAAAGCTGGCCAGCGTTATCAAAGCCACACCAACCGTCACCTTACCCAATAGCTTCACAGTAAAGTCACACTGGATGAAGGGGCCGAGGAGAGGGAAAGCGAGTCAGACCCTGAAAGGGAATCTGGCTGACAGAAAGAGCAAAGCGAGGGATAAGTGAGCACTGCTTTACAAGGACAAGTGTAAAGTAGCCATTTTCAACCTTTCTTACCCTTGTGTACCCTAAAAAAAAATTTACATCTATGCATATCTAAGCTTAATACCTAAAATTCATTTTAAATTTAAATAGTTGTAAAAAGTATAGTTTCTATTGTTATAAATATTAGCTAAATTATTAAATCACTTCTAAATGTATCCAACGGAATGTAAATTCCACTGCAGTTGGACACTCACCTTCATCTGGTTAAAAATACACATCTATACAACAGTCAGAAACCTCTGCTTATACGTGTATTTCCATTCCACTCCCATACCTACAACTTTGTCCCAAAACATTTACCCTAATACAACTTTAGGAATGAAAGTCTCCTTTTACTCATACATAATTCTCTGTAACACTCTAAAATTGAAATTTGTTTAAATTTCCTGTGACCATAAACTCTAAGTGTTAGAAATACTTTTATTCTAGATTGAATTACTACAATTACTATTAGTACACATTTGACCAAAACAAAGTATGAGAAAATCTGTCTTAGAATGTGTCGCAGGCCCAGCACGGTGGCTCATGCCTGTAATCCCAGCACTTTGGGAGGCGGAGATGGGCAGATCACGAGGTCAGGAGATCGAGACCATCCTGGCTAAGGCGGTGAAACCCCATCTCTACTAAAAATACAAAAAATTAGCCGGCGTGGTGGCAAGCGCCTGTAGTCCCAGCTACTCGGGAGGCTGAGGCAGGAGAATGGCGTGAACCTAGGAGGCAGAGGCTTGCAGTGAGCTGAGAATGCGCCACTGCACTCCGGCCTGGGCAACAGAGCAAGGCTCCGCCTCAAAAAAAAAAAAAAAAAAAAAAAAGGGCATCGCAATTAGAGGGAGGGAGCTGGTTCAGGTTTCCATGGATAAATCTTGCTTACTGTTAAAATAAGGTAATTTCAGCATCAATTCCATTCCCATTTTTATTTTTACAGATATAAGCACTGAAAAACCTTGTTTTCATAAACAGAAGGGAATGAAGTTTCGTGATAGCAAAACCACAATTCTTTGAACTCCTGAGTTATAACTGAAAGTCATGTGGTGATCTATTATCAAAATTATTTTTAGGCCAGGTACGGTGGCTCACACCTGTAATCCCAACACTTTGGGAGGCCAAGGCACGTGGATCACCTGAGGTCAGGAGTTCAAGACCAGCCTGACCAACCGGGAGAAACCCTGTCTCTACTAAAAATACAAAATTAGTCGGGTGTGGTGGCGCATGCCAGTAATTCCAGCTACTTGGGAGGCTGAGGCAGGAGAACTGCTTGGACCCGGGAAGCAGAGGCTGCGGTGAGCCGAGATGGCACCACTGCACTCCAGCCTGGGCAACAAGAGCGAAACTCCATCTCAAAAAAAAAAAAAAAAGAAAAAAAGAAAATGCATCTATATACGTTCATAGAATATATCTGATAATAAACAGAGGAAACTGACGTAAGGAAGACACAAGGTCAGCATGGAAGCCATCTTGTCTGTCACAAAGTAGGGAGGTGATCAAAGACTGATAGGAGATGCTCATAGAACACAGAAGCCACATTTCAGCATCGAAATCAGTAATGGCAGAAATGCTTATTATACATCAAATTAGGAAATTCCATCAAATTTCTTTAAAGGCTCATCTTCACAGAAGAAATATCAAAAATGTAGAAGGAATGACAACAGAAAAAACCAGTTTACAACTACCTTAGTAATAATTCAGTCAAGAATGACCAATGAACAGAGTGCAAACTGCTGAGGACACGATATTCCTAGTCTCAAATATCGGCCCTCAGGCTACTTACTAATTGCAAAGGGGAAAGGGTATCAACTTGACAAGGGAGAAATCTGGCAGACACAACTTCAAATCACCAATAATGGGACAAACTGGTATCAAGTGCCACCTGACATAACCAGGACACCGTATCACCTATAAAAAATTCCTGACAAAAATGTTTAACCTGAAACCACCAATGTGACAATCAGACAAATCCAAGTTAAGGAATGTCCTACAAAACAACTTGCCTCGACTCTTCAAATAGGTCACTATCAGGAAGGGCACTGGGGACTGACTATTCTGGATAAAAAGAGACTAAAGAGTCACAACATGCCGGGCACGGTGACTCACGCCTGTAATCCCAGCACTTTGGGAGGCTGAGGCGGGCAGACCACGAGGTCAGAAGATCAAGACCATCCTGGCCAACATGGTGAAACCCCATCTCTACTAAAAATACAAACAATTAGCCGGGCATGGTGGTGTGCACCTGTAGTCCTAGTTACTCGGGAGGCTGACTCAAAAGAATCACTTGAACGTGAGAGGCGGAGATTGCAGTGAGCTGAGATCACATCACTGCTCTCCAGCCTGGAGACACAGCAAGACTCCATCTCAAAAAAAAAAAAAAAAAGTCACAAAAACTAAATGCAATGTATGATCCTTCAATGGATCCTGCACCCAAAACAAAAACAAAAATGAACTGCATGTGCTGGTGAGAATGTTAAATGGTACAACTGAGTTGGAAACAGTCTGGCAGTTCCTCAAAATGTTAAACAGAGTAACCATATGACCCAGGAATTCCACTCCCAGGTAGATACCCAAGAGAAATGGAAACATATGTCCATGTAAACATATGTTCGCTATTGCTCAAAGCAGCATTATTCGTAACAGCCCCAAAGTGGAAAGAACCCAAATGTCCAACCATAAACAAAATGTGGTATATCCATTCGATTGAATACTATTCAGATAATAAAGTATCGATTCATGCCACAACATGGATGAGCCTTAAAAACATGACACTGAGAGAAGCCAGTCACGTACATCACACATCATATGATTATATTTATATGAAAAGTCCAGGAAAGACAAATCCATAGAGACTGAAAGTAGATGAGTGCTTGCTTTGGGCTAGGGGGTGGGAGTTGGGATGGTGGGAAGGAAGGCAAGTGATTGCTAATGGGTATGGGGTTTCTTTTTAGGGTGATATAAGTGTTCTAAAATTGAGTCTCAAGGTGGCTGTACAACTCCAAATACAGTAAAAAACCAATGAATTGTACACTTGAGGTGAACTGTACAGTATGTAAATTATATCCCAATAAAGCTGTTATTTTTAAAAAACACAACTATAAAAAACTCATTATTAGAACACCTGGGGAAATCTGAAAGTAAACTATATATTAGATGGTAGTATTGTTATGTTTATTGAGTCTGACAACTGCATTATGGTTATAAAGGAACACATGTCCTTACTCAGAAGATACTTGCTAAAGTATTATGGCTGATTTATCATAATTCCATAACAATCTTCAATGACTCAACAAAAACCAGATCTATCTGTGTGTGCATATATGCATTGTGTGTGCCTGTGTGAGAGAACAAGAAAAAGCAAAGGCGCCAATATACTGATAACGGTGATCTAAGGGAAGGATATACAGGTGTATATTGAACTATGCTTAGTCCTTCTGTAGTCTGAAAATTTTCAAAATAAAAACCTGGGGGAAACACCAGAGAATAAAATTTAGATTTGCAGAATATATATATATATATCACTGCAAGGCTACTACTGAGTATTTTCAAATCACATTTTATCCTGAGCAAGAGGTCACTGTTCTGTGCTATGGTAAGATACAAGCTATTACTTCATATATAATAAAATTCCACCTTTTTTCAAAATTAATATAGGGTAAGTGAAGTCTACCAATCATGACAGCAAAGGAAACTAGTGTCTAAATGAACTGTGAGTTACAGGCACATTTCACTAAGGGGCAGGCAGGTTTTTATAAAAAACCATATGGTAATCATCAATATGCCATTAAGACTCCTATTACTAGACTTTTAGGAACCATTTTATAAAGATTATCTGGTGCCTAATTAACAAGAAAGAAATTAGACTCAGGTTTAAGATACTGCTGGTGTTCTGAAATTACTCTGAAAGGTCATTCAAAGAACTTCACATTTTTCATTCATGTATTTATTCCACAGTCAAAATAAGTCATAATTTAAAGCTATAACATTTTTAAAAGATAAAGGAGAATTTGTGGCACAGCTGCATTAACAAAACACACCAGTCTAAAGTGCAACACTAAACAGGTGTTCTCTGTTCCCATGGTGGAATAAATACACACAATTACACACAAGATTTCACTAAAGATAGGAGATGAGACACATAACCCTTTGAAATTAACTGCCCAACGAATAGAGGCAGGCTACATTAATTTAACATTTTACTGTAAAATGGAAGAAATCCCCGAGGTGACTAACTCAAACTCCTCATTTCATGCACATGACCTTGGCTTCTGTGTTCTTTCCATAGCCACATCCAAATCCAGAAAGGCTTCTGCATCCCATGCTCAAAAATGCAAGCTCAAGTCCCTGAGGTCCTCAACACAGACTGACATTAACAAGCCTGTGTTCAGCCTTCATCCAGAACCTCCAGGGAAATCAGGAGCACAAACACAGAGCAAAGCACCATTTCTTTAAACAATGGCTTTAACTGTCGAGTGAGCTCTGACAAGCCATATGCATTTCATAAACAAACCAAAACATCATCTTCATATCTTCCTACTTTTCTTGCAAAAATGTTAAGCCATCCAAGTAAAAAAAAAATTTTAATTTAACAACGAAAAAGGAAATTCAAAGGGTTTATGCCAAAAAACAAACCAGTCCTCTGCAGCCTAACTCATTTGTTTTTGGGCTGCGAAGCCATGTAGAGGGCGATCAGGCAGTAGATGGTCCCTCCCACAGTCAGCGCCATGGTGGTCCGGTAAAGCATTTGGTCAGGCAGGCCTCGTTTCAGGTAGACGGGCACACCATCAGCTTTCTTGAAAGCAAGAATTAACAAGGGCATGGTTGAGAAGAAAAATATTTTACAATTTTATTAAAAAAAAAAAAATTTGTCTACTCTGTAAGTAATTCATCAACACATGACAGTGGGAAAAGCCCTAATCCATGGAATGCTAGTAGATGTTCCTATAAATGTAGCTAAAGCTTGTAAATCCAAAGTTATTTTCCAAAATGCTGCCTCAGGGAGCATGCATGCAAAAGATTCCAAATGTCTAAGACATTTATCACATATTGCTTAACTGGAGCATTGGTGCATTTTTTAAAAGGCAAAGGTAATCAGTAGCTAAAAGAAGGGCAGGCAGGAGAGGCTGGGTACGGTGGCTCACCTGTAATCCCAGCACTTTGGGAGGCCGAGGCAGGCAGATGGCTTGAGCCCAGGAGTTCAAGACCAGCCTGGGCAACATGGCAAAACCCTGGTTCTACAGAATAACTAAAATTAGCCAGGTGTGGTGGTATGCACCTGTAGTCCCAGCTATTAGGGAAGCTGAGGTGGGAGGATCGCTTGAGCCCAAGAGGTCAAGGATGCAGTGGGCCATGAGTGTGCCACTACACTCCAGCCTCGGTGACAGAATAGGGCTCTGTCTTAAAAAAGATAAAAAGAGGTGCTGGCACGAGAAACGTTCTCCATTTAGTTTAGCTTCTGATCATAAGTGGATGGGGTCGGAGTACATCATGTCAATTAATAGGTTCAAGTCCATTTGGTATTCGAATGCCTTCTTTCCGTCACACTGTTAAACCCATTCAGTAATCAAATTCCATGAGATATTTAAATCATCATCATCATCATCATCATTTTAGAGACTGGGTCTCTGTTACCCAGGCTGGAATGCAGTGGCTCAATCATAGCTCACTGCAGCCTCAAAATCCTGGGCTAAAGTGATCCTCCCACCTCGGCCTCTGGAGTAGCTGGGGTTACAGATACGTGCCTACACACTCAGCTAAGTTTTTTTGTAGAGGCAGGGTCTCGTTATGCCGCCCAAGCTGATCAAGCATTCCTCCTACCTTGGCCTCCCAAAGTATTGGGGCTGCAGAAGGGAGCCACCACACCTGGCCTGTTTAACTCATATTTTGCAGTGTCCAAAATCCCTCCCCACTGCACCTTGAGATTCTAAATGTTCTCTCAAACCTTACTTATCAGATAAAAAGAGATAAAACTGATCAAAACAAAAGTGCTCTATCCTCAAGATGGGTCTGGATCCGGACTACTTTTGAGGAGGGAGAAGCTACCTTACAGCAACAGCAGTAGCAAGCACTGCCACTCCCATGGCACCTAAGATTTGGTCAGGTCACTAACTTCTCAATAATATGCAGGTAGATTCACTTTAAAAACATTTTCAATTCCAATTCTGGATTCTCTGTTGATCTGCAAACCCAAAAGCACCTCCTCTACTTTCAGCAATAGCTCAGTGAATTTTAATATCAAGCAAGCAAAAAACAATCAAAAAAAAACTCACTGCCAAGTCACTACATGTGTCACAAAGTCAAATATATATATTGGGTCATTCAGTTATACAGGCTATTCAGTTATACAGGCTATTGCTTCTTCCATGCAATAAATGATCAAGAGCTATTCATGCCATTTCAAAACCCTCATACCCTTAAATACTAATAAGGAAATTAACCACCCTCCCCTCTTTTATCAGTATCTACCTATATAAAGTTCTATTCGTTTATGGCTCAAACTAAAATCAAGAGACTACTACTTAAAGAAAAAGGAGGTTGGGTAGTAAACTAGATTAAGATCCAGTTTCATAAGGGATTTTTTAAGCCTATTTATTTCACAGGCTTCTCTGTTGTAGAGTATCTTCCCTCACCTGGAAAAACTTTTGTAGTTCTGGAACTTTGTTTTTCCCAGCATAATCATACACTGTGGAATCGGAGGTCAGTTTAGTTGGTGTGGCAAATATGATAGGTGGTGCTTCTGTGGAAACCACAGGCTTTAATCCCTGTAGAGAAAAAAAGGAAAATGGCAAGTTGAAAGTATGTCTGAGGAGGCTTTCTGGGAATAGTGGAGGCAGCCATTCAACCACGAGACAGAAAGAAAGTCTCTCCAACTTTCCCAGAGCAAACCGTGTCAAGAACCCCTTGCCATTACGATTGCAGGGGGCAGGTGAGGGTCGGGGGGACGACAACAAAGGCCCAATCTGAGCTTCCAGAAATACCTGGTGTGTCTATCTTCTTAGCAACCAGTAAAACATTTATAATCTGTTATGAACTTGTCATTAGCTTTCATGAGGGATCTGTCTGCCCTTTTTTTCTTCCTAATGAGCTAATCTAGTAACATGGAATGTCTAACCCCAGAGCAGACCTCAGAAACTTTTCCAGACACACAATAAAGAAATATTCAATGTGGAACACCCTTACTGGTTTAAAACAAAACTAAACAAACAAACAATACTTGCCTTCCAGGACCAGAAAACAAAACCAAAACAAAAAATTTTTTGAAATGAATTTTTAAGCATAAATAAATGCATAAATTGAAAACACATATAGTAAAAATTTAAACAAGGTGGAGGGGGAAGAAGAACTGACACATGCTACGACATGGATAAGCCTCTAAAACATTATGCTGAGTCAAAGAAACTAGTCCCAAAGACCACATACTGTATGATGCCATTCATAGGAAAGTCTAGAAGAGGGAACCGCAGAGAGAGTAGATAGGTTAATGGTTGCTTCAGGTGGAGGCTTGGGGGCTAGGGAGGTAACAGTTAAAAGGTACATAGGTATCCATTTGAGGTGATAAAAAAAACACTCTAAAATTAACTGTGGTGGTGGTAGTTGCATATATCTGTGAATAAACTAAAAACCCCTAAATTGTACCCTTTAAATGAGC
This sequence comes from Hylobates moloch, assembly GCF_009828535.3. Taxonomy (NCBI): domain Eukaryota; kingdom Metazoa; phylum Chordata; class Mammalia; order Primates; family Hylobatidae; genus Hylobates; species Hylobates moloch. Next base: position 82,674,426 of record NW_026652290.1, on the reverse strand, counting down.
AAATTGTATGCTATGCAAATTATATCTCAATAAAGATTCTTTAAAAAAAGGTGGGGGGGAGCTCTGGTTTTCTGTCTGAAAGGAGTAAACCTACAGTGACAAAATATATAGTAATCCAAAATAACCCGTAAATTAAAATAAGGAGCTAAGAGTTATAAGCCAATAAAAATCATCCTTTTATATTAAATTCTAACTAAGAAAAATAAAAATTTAAAGTCAGAAAGCAGAATTCAAACCCAGCCTTTTCCTTTTACAGACAAAGAAGGAAACCTCTTGCCCAAATACAGTCATCAGTCCACTGATTCTTGTCTCAAAGAAATCTAAATTTACCTATAATTGACAGGGCATATTCTAAAGATCAGATATTGAAAACCTCAATGCCACTCCCACTAGGCAAGCACTAGATGAACAGGTCAATAAAAAAAGCATTAAAGTAAACTTGGCTTCTATTTTTTCTGACACAGTACAGTAAATGGGAATGAACCATGGCCTGTTTAATGTATTCATTCATTCAACATTTATTACTGATCACTCACTCTACGCTAGAAATACACAATGAATAACATCGCCACAGTCTCAGCCACCATGGATATTAATGTTATAAACCAACAGCAGCTAATATCTATTTAACCCTTGTGAAGTGTCAGTATCACGTTAAACATTTCACATGCATTACCTCACTTAATTCTGACAGCAACCCTATGAAGATATTACTATTCCCATTTTTCAGAGGAAAACACTGGAGAGAGAATAACTTGCCTTGGATCAAATAGTGAAAAGCGAGTCAAGTTTTCAAACTCAGGCCTTTCTCAAGTCCAGAGCCCTGGTTTGAAGTATTCCACAACTCACACCCCACCCTCCCATGAACTATTGCTTAAAAACAACAGCCCACTTAAAGAGAAGGTTTGGTCAGTAAGATGTTGGCCTATATTTAGAAATACAACACACTCAAAACAGAGACTCAGAGGAGTCAGAGAGGCAAACAGAGGCTCTACTATCAAGATCAAAAAGGATCGTGGTTTGAACTGGATAGAGAATGTTAGACACTCCTTTATATCATATATGTGAGCTCACCATATTTTCTCCTTGAAATGACCATTTCTTCTTGAATGCAAAAATGTAAAAACTCTTTCTACCAAGGATCTCCAAAAATGGCTTGAAAGTAAATTAATGTTTCAACAGGACTAATGTGAGAGTATTTTTGAAGGGATTGTATTTGTTTGTCCAAGCATTCAGTGATTCAAAACTACAGCAAAGTTTTTGAACAGTATCATCTGAAAACAGGAATATCAACCATCTTAATTTTAAATTAATTCCATATTTCCCTTTATAATATTGTAAAAGTTTATAGAATCGAAGTTACCTATAATCTCATTATCTTATCCCATTAATTGTTATAAATTGTAAATCTTCCTCCAATGTTTATTCAGGTTTAATCACAGCCACAGTGTAAAATCCTACATTCTGCTTTTTTTTTTTTTTTTTTTTTGAGACGGAATCTTGCTCTGTTGCCCTGGCTGGAGTGCACTGGCGCAATCTCGGCTCACTGCAACCTCCGCCTCTCAGGTTCAAGCCATTCTCCTGTCTCAGTCTCCTGAGTAGCTGGGACTACAGGTGTGCGCCACCACGCCCAGCTACTCAGCATTTTTCGTAGAGACTGGGTTTCGCCATGTTGGCCAGGCTGGTCTCAAACTCCTGACCTCAGGTGATCCACCAACCTTGGCCTCCCAAAGTGCTGGGATTACAGACGTGAGCCACCACACCCGGCCCATTCTGCATTTTTTCCTTTTTGAGCCAGGCTCTTGCTTTGTCACCCAGGCTGGAGTGCAGTGGCATGATCCTGGCTCACTGCAGCCTCTACTTCCCAAGCTCAAGCAATCCTCCTGCCTCAGACACCAGAGTATCTGGGACTATAGGAAAACGTCACCACACCTGGCTAAATTTTTAATTTTTTTGTAGACAGGGTCTGGCTATGTTGCCCAGGCTGGTCTTGAACTCCTAGGCTCCAGTGATCCTCCCACCTCAGCCTTCAAAGTGCTGGGATTACAGGTGTGAGCCACCAAGCCCAGCCTCATTCTGTTTTTGTTTATAATAATAAGGTTTTCAGGTTTCCACAGTCTTTGTAACTACCAAATTTATTCTTTTTTTTTTTTTGAGGCAGGGTCTCACTCTGTTGAATTTAATCTTCAGAACAACCCTATAAATGAGTTATTATCAGCCCATGTAACAGCTGATTAAAACAATGCTCAGAGATCCCATAAGGAAGATGGGACTCAAACTCACGTTTTTATTACACCATACTATCAGTAAGTCGGCTGTTTTGGTCCCACAGGAAAAGGTAGTCAACATTCCTAATGTTTCAAGACACCTGGATCACTAGCACTAGGCTTCTCAAGAGTGGAAATGACCAGGAAGCTTTATCTACAGGAGAGGGTTCGGCGTAAATCTTTTCACCTCCGCCTACTCCAAGACTGCAAGAACTGTCAGTCTCAAACAACATGTCCCTCCTCATCACAACAATGACAGTGCCAAACTTCCAGGCACTGAGGCCAAAACCTTGGAAATATTCTTTTTTTTTGAGACGAAGTCTCCCTCTATCCCCAGGCTGGAGTGCAGTGGCACAATCTTGGCTCACTGCAACCTCTGCCTCCCGGGTTCAAGCGATTCTCCTGCCTCAGCCTCCCATGTAGCTGAGACTACAGGCGTGCACAACCACACCCAGCTAATTTTTATAATTTTAGTAGAGACGGGGTTTCACTATACTGGTCAGGCTTGTCTTCAACTCCTGACCTCAGGTGATCTGCCCACCTTGGCCTCCCAAAGTGCTGGGATTACAGGTGTGAGCCTCCACGCCCAGCCAAAACCTTGGAAATATTCTTGACACCTCTCCCTCATACACTGCAAATCCTTTTGGGTCTACCTTCAAAATATATTCAGAATCTGAACACTTCTCACCTACCTCCACCAATTCACACTCTAGTCTAAGACCCTGGATTTCTACAACAGCTTCCCAACTGGTCTCTTGGCTTCCACTCTTGTTTGCTGCCCTGAAGTCTACTCTTAATACAGCAACTAATGATTTCATTAAAACCCAGGATGTCACTAGTCAGCTCAAACCCTCCAAAAGGCCTCCTATCTCACTGAGCAACCCCCAAGGTTCTCACAATGACTTTCAGAGCTCTACAAAGTGCATCCCTTTCTTAGCCCCTCTTATTTTTTATTTTATTTTTTGAGACAAGGTATTGCTCTGTCATCCAGGCTGGAGTGCAGTGGTACAATCACAGCTCACTGTAGCCTCAACCTCCCGGGCTTAAGGAACCCACCCACCTCAGCCTCCTGAGTAGCTGAGATGACGGGCATGCACGACCACATCCAGCTAATTTTTTAAAAAATTGTTTGTAGGCCAAGCCCGGTGGCTCATGCCTATAATCCCAGCACTTTGGGAGGCTAAGGCGGGGGGAATCACCTGAGGTTGGGAGTTCAAGATCAGCCTACCAACATGGAGAAACCCTGTCTCTACTAAAAATACAAAATTAGCTGGGTGTGGTGGCGCATGCCTGTAATCCCAGCTACTCAGGAGGCTGAGCCAGAGAATCGCTTGAACCCGGGGGGCAGAGGTTGCGGTGAGCTAAGTTTGCACCATTGCACTCCAAGCTGGGCAACAAAAGCGAAACTCCGTATCAAAAAAAAAAAAAAAATTTTTTTTTGTAGAGACAGGGTTCCTCTATGTTGGCTGGTCTCAAACTCCTTAGCTCAAGCAGATCCTCCAGCCTCAGCCACCCAAAGAGCTGGGATTACAAGCACAAGCCACAGTGCCCCAGCCTAGCCCTACTTCTATCATTCCCCTCCTCCTCCCCAGCCCCACTGATCTAGCTCCTGAAACCTCCCAGGCACAGCCATGTTCCCTCTGCCTAGAATGCTCTTCTCCAGGTGTCCACGCGGCTTATACCCTCACCTTCTTCAGGTCTTTACCCAACCCCTTAAGTCACCTTCTCAGAGAGATCTTTCTGACCACCCTTTTAAAAACTGCATGTCCTGCCCCTTGCCCTACTAACAACTTATGCTCTATTTTTCTCCACAGCACTTATCACCACCTAACATACTATGTTTTACTTTGCTTACTGTGTCTCCCCCCACTACAATGGAAGCTCCATGAGCACAGGATTTTGGCACATCTTGTTCACTGCTCCTATATTCCAAGACTTAGGAAAGCAACTGGCAGAGAAAGTGCATTCAGTAAATATAGGCAGAATGTTCAAATAAACTAAAGGCTATAGCTACACCACAATGTAGGTTTGAGTATCTCAGAAACAAAGTCTGATAAATTGGCATTTGATGGCAGGGCATCCACAATTCCCATAGCAATAAGAAAACAACTGAAAGCTGTTCTTATAAAAAGTGGACAGGCTGGGCGTGATGGCTCATGCCTGTGGTCCCACCGCTTTGGGAGGCTGAGGTGGGAGAATCACTTGACTGAGGAGTTCCAGGATCAGCCTGGGCAACGTAGTGGTACCTTGTTTCTACAAAATATCAAAAAATTAGCCAGGTACAGTGGTGCACACTTGTGGTCCCAGCTACTTAGAAGGCTGAGGTGAGAAGATGACTTGAGCCCAGGTGGTCAAGGCTGTAGTGAGCCGTTATCATGCCACTGTACTCCAGCCTGGGCGACAGAGACCCTGTCTCAAAATAAAATTAAAAGTAAGTGGACCACACATCAAGAAAAATCACATACTTTACTTTTTAATACTGAATCTCTTAGCTGCTTAAATAAGCCCCACCTCCAAAATTAATTACGAGCCATTCAACCTTAACCACGTTTAGTAATTGAGTTCTTCCTAGTTTATTTCAATTGCTCCAAATTTTTAAAGAGAAAAGTAAATATGATTTTCCCTCTAAAAGTTGGTTGTAACATTTTCCTTTTCTTCTACCTCTTAGTTTTGGGGAAGAGGGTGGAGAGAAAAGAGGATTACTCCCCATAATTTTAATTTTTCAATGATAGAAATGTATGAACCTTTTCACTGTGATTTAGGGCTGGAAACCAGTTTCAATCTGCACTGACTCAGTTCATTTGGCTATGTGTTTTGTTTTGTTTATAGACAGGATCTCACACTGTCACCCACGTTGGAGTGCAATGCATTGATCACAGCTCACTGCAGCCTCAAACTCCTGGGCTCAAGTGATCCTCCCGCCTCAGCCTCCTGAGTAGCTAGGACTACAAGTATGTGTCACCATACCCAGCTAATTTTTCTTATTTTTTTTTGTAGAGATCGGGTCTCATTTTGCTGCCCAGGCTGGTCTCAAACTCCTGGCCTCAAGCAATTCTCCTGCCCCGGCCTCCCAAAACACTGGGATTACCAGTGTGAGCCGCCGCACCTGACCTCTATTTATTTCTGAGCCACCACACCTGACCTCTATTTATTTCTGAGCCACCGCACCTGACCCCTATTTAGTTCTGAGCCACCGCACCTGACCTCTATTTATTCCTGAGCCACCGCACCTGACCTCTATTTATTTCTAACAGTAAGCTAGACATCACCACCTACCTCCATGTCCTTCTGACACCTCACACTCATCATGTCCAAAATTCACTCATAAGCCTATTCGGGAACTCCCTGTCACTGTGAAAAGCACCAATTCACCAATCATGCTGAAGCCCTCCCTCCTCATCCCCAACATCTGTCTCATCTGAAAGGACAAACTACCACAACTCTGCATCAAGTTGCTCTGCAACTTCCTACTCGTGCCTCACAAGATTAAGTCCTTACATCCTAGGCCCTTCATGATTTACCTCCATCCTCCACAGTCAAACTTACCTACTCAATGCTTCTCCTCCAGACCCCCTCTCTTCCTTCACTCTCACAGTTCCCTTTACCTAGAATACCATTCTGCCATCTTAACTGGGAGAGGAATTCCTAAATCACACAGTAAAATTACGTTTCCTTTTTAACAAACTGCCAAACTGTTTTCCAAAGTGGCTGCGTCATTTTACCATTTCCACCACAAATGTAACAGGTTTCGTTTCTCTACATCCTCACCAATACTTGTTATCGTCTGTCTTTTCCATTCTAGGCATTCTGGTGGATATTAAATGGTACCTCATTGTGGTTGTGATTTGCTCTTCTCTAGTAACTAAAGATGTTAAACATGTTCATTTGCTTATTGGCCTCAATTTATTTTTGCCGCAATTCAGAGAAAGATGTTTTTCAACCAATGGAAAATGCCATCTCACCAACTGCTTGCTGTCAAGCTGACTTACAAATCTCTACCTGTGCGATTGTTACAGAACCACCTTTTCCATATTGTTATTTAATGCATGGTAAATTATTCACTTTACTTACTCCAAGTTACAAACATCTTCATCACATGTTTCCAGGAAAGGAAAAAGCTGAAGTACTCCTAATTACCAAAGTCAGAGCACCTAGTTGGGAGGGCACCTGTCACAATCACTCAGAAATTTACAATTCATATAAAGCCTACACAGTTTCAACATAGTTTAAGAAATCTTTAAGTAACTAAGAAGTTCAAATTCTCGAGAAACACGGTTCAAGAGAGGTACTAGAAATCTGAAAGCCCTATCTGTATCAAACTCATCTCAAGGTAATCTCTGCTGAGTGCTCATTTTATTACAATATGCCAGTTTTTAGTCAAAAAATTTACTTTTTTCTTACTAAGCAACAAAACCTAGATTATGCTAAAGATATATTAAAAGAACATAAACCAGGTGTGGTGGTACCCATATGTAACCCCAGCCACTCGGGGCTGAGGTGAGAGGACTACCTGAGCCCGAGAGTTCGAGATCAGACTGTGCAACACAGCAAGAGCCTGTCTCAAAAAATATTTTAAAAAAATAAATAAAAGAACATCTACTACCACCAACAGAATAAACTGTGATATATTTATAAAATGAAATCCTACAGAAGAGTAAGAGGATAAAAGGAATTAACTACTGATATGTACAACACGGACTAACCTCAAAAATATTTTTTGAGCAGCCAGACACGGTGGCTCACATCTGTAATCCCAGCATTTTCAGAGGCAAAAGCAGGACGATTACTTGAGCTCAGGAGTAAAGGTCTACATTGAACTATGACTGTGCCATTGCACTCCAGCCTGGGTCAGAGCTGGTTCCATTTACATGAAGTTCAAAAAAAGGCAAAACTATCTATTTATGATGATAAAAGTCAGAATAGGAAGGTGGCAGGGATTGACAGAGGGTACAAGGGAACTTCCTGGGATGATGTAACATCTTGCATATTGAAGGAGGTGTGGTTATACAGTGCATGGGTTTGTCGAAACTCAGCAAACTGTAACATTTAAGATCCATACACTGGAGAATACATTTCATAGAAGCAGATGATAGAAATGGCCATTTTCTCACATAATCTGTAAAAGAAGTGCAACACTGCTGACTATTCCTTCCTTACAAGTCATTACCAATTTGGTTTCAGTGACACCACACTGGTTTCCCTTCTCACCCGGACTATTCTTTAAACACATTCTCCTTCTCCACCCTCCCTTCATGTTTCTATACTCTATGATCCAACCTTTCTTCCCTACAAATTACCACCTATGGACTGAAGACCCCCAAGTTTATTAAACTCCATATTCAAAAATCTAGCTGCTACCAAGCATGACATATCACAAGCTCAACATTTATAAACCCTAAACTCTTCCTTCCCGTTCCCACCGCAACTCCCCCACTAATCCCCGCAAACAAACAAACAAAAAAACTTGCCCTTATCTGAGATTAGAATCATCTGTTTTTGTTTTTGTTTTTGGAGACAGGGTCTCACTATGTTGCCCCAGGCTGATCTCAAACTCATGGGCTCAAGCGACCCTGACGCCTCGGCCTCCCAAAGTGCTGTGATTTACAGGCGTGAGCCACAGTACCAGGCCTGAAATCTTTCTTAAACATCTGCCTCTTGGGCAAGCTGCAGTGTCCCACAGAAAAAGGAGAATGAAGCAACAGTAATGGAGTATCCTTTACACCTCATCTGGGCCCCTCACTACTGCAGTCTAACTGCGTATCTCACCGACACTTCCCACACTTCTCTAGAGGATTAAATGGAGGGAATATACTATCTCAGACAGCTTCTGGTGAACAGTTAACACTTACCCAGAACCAACCACCTGCCCAAACCGCTAGTCACTTGACACACCTCATTTAATGTGTACTAACGCCGCCCTGGATGAAACTGAGCTCACAATAAATTAACTTGGCCAAGGTCACACAATTAAAGCGGAAAACGCCATGATTTGAAAAGGCACGTCTGGGGCTCTAAAATCCCTCATGTTTACCCCCAACACATGCTGCAGACTCAAACTCCAATTAGTGGAATCTGCGTGAAATGGAATACTTTTCAGACAACCCAAACAACGAGCATCTGTCAAATATTTTACAATCGGGAAAGTGTAACCTCGCTGCATGCAACTTCCTTCCCTGGACCTGTTAAGTAACCTGTTAAATTTCCCAATACAGATCACAGCCCCCCAACCCCCTGCACCATGGTTTCTCTAAAAGCCTTTATCCCCGCGCACTCCAATCTCGAGCTCAAGTGAGGCTGCCTATGGGGCTGTGGCAGATGACAAAGAAACGACAGGGAGGCCGAAAGCCAGATGTCTTCAAAGAGGGGTAGAAGGCCGAACCTCTGACTCGGGTCACACTGGGGACACCCACAAACCATCCCTTTTAGACAAGTGACCCCGGGGGTCACCTTGACCCCTGCAGTGTGCCAGACCAAACTTCCACGCCAGGCCAGCCCCGCCAGGTGAGGAGGTACACAAAGAGAAGCCTCAGTGGCCACCGTATGCTGGTGTGGACAGGCCCCGGGAGGTGCAAGGAGAACAGAAACGAACTCGACCGCGGGCAGAAGCCTCCCCTGGCTCCAACGCCGCGACTGCCTGTCGCCGAGGCTAGGGCCGCCACTTCTCATGTCCGAGCTGGCTAGGCACCACTCGTACCTGCGGGCTATAGGCCTCCGAAGCCCATGCTCCTGCCAACTTCTGCGTGAAGCCACTAAATTTGTAGTACATGACGCCCAGAGTCCGACTTCCCGCATCCGCTGCCAACGCGACCGCCCCAGAGAAGGACCCCGCCTCCCCGGCCGTGGTCCCAAAACTCAGCGCAAGGACCCGGTGCTGGGACTAGGGCTGCCCGAAGATCGCCTAACTTAAAACCTGCACACTTAAGCCGCGTAGGGGAACCAAAAGCCAGGGTTCTCAGGACCACGAAAGGCAAAACCAGCTCTAAGAGAGCACGAAAAGCCGCTGTGGCGGAGTCTTTAGGAAATATGAAGTTCCCTCTTTCCCTCATTCAGATTTGGGCAGTGCCACGACAACTCAAGAAATGCGCAAGCGCCCCGCGGACTAAGCCCGGCGGACTAAGCCCGGCAGTGTCGGAGTCAGGTGGGGCATGCTCTAGGAGGGGCCGGCTGTAGGCGAGGCCGGCTCTAGGAGGGGCCGGCTCTAGGCGGGGCCTAGGGGGAGAGGGCGGTGATTGGTGGGCGGGGTCTGGATAGGGGCGGGGCTACACCGAGGCCGGGCGGGAAGTCCACCATCCGAGAGAGTCTGTGCTGCGGAGCCACCGTCTGGTCGTAGGGGTGAAGGCGTCTCTTCCCTTACCGAACTTTAATTGATCGTAGTCTCATTTATTTCCTTGCGACCTAAAGCACCTCTTATCCAGAAGCAACCACCTGCTGTTGCTCAGTCTGCCCAGGAGTATAGACTTGTCGGCCAAGCTTCCCCTGGCAACCTGGGAGTTGAAGCAAATAAGAAAATTTGGAAGCACCTGCTGAAGGCTGTTTAGTACTGAGGGCTGTTGGGAGACTTGCCCCAATAATATAAAAGTAGCCTCCTGGGCTTTGTGCAGAGGAAATATACATGCAGAGTGATCTAAAGCTCAGGTACCAGGATGTAAATGTCACACAGTTTCTCAGAACTGGTTTTTACTCTCACCTGAGTTTTAAGGTCATTGGTTATTCATCCTTTTCGTGGCCTCTGCTCTTTGCGATAAATGAGGTAGGGGAAGGGTGATCAGAAACACTTGTAAAATCTGGACTTTGAGCCTGAAAGATCTGGAACTACCACTTTCAGTTCTGGTAGTATTCGCTTCAGTTCAATTTAAATATGTCTGTTAAGCCTGTGCTGTGTGCAAGGTACTGTGTAAAAGGAGTATACTAGTTTCTTACTCTCCAGGGATGGACTCAGGCTTTTCTTAGCTTCATCATCTAACCATAGGTTTACACAAGCATATTCTAGATGCACTTATGAAATCATGTTGCAAATTGATGGATGATACTAACCTATATATAGCATTTTCCTAAACTCATTTAATCTTCACAACAATCCTATAAGGTAAGTGCTATTATCATCTCCATTTTACAATACAGGAAAATGACGCCTGGAGAAGCTAAGTAACTTGCTCAGGTCAGGGATAAGTGGCAGAGCTAGGCATTTGGCTCAAGACTTCCTACTGTTAAGCACTATGTTACATAAATAGATATGAAGCCATTCTGAAAAGAGGAGGATCAAGGCTGAGCACTCCAGGGTTAGGGTGTACACCAGCATCCTGGTTGCAGGCCTAAGTTCAAGAGCCCCAAGTATTCAGCACCGCCAATACGTTGTAAAGGTTTCAGCGGATTCATGTAAGCCAGCCCAAAGTTGCCACTTTTACAAAGAGACAGTGTGATATAATGGAAAGAACATGCAATTTGGGTTTATGTCCATATTTGTCCAAGGATAAGTGGTTTGGGACTAGTGATTTCCTTTTTTTTTTTTTTTTTTTTTTTTATTCTTTTTGAAACAGGGTCTGTCACCCAGGCTGGAGTACAGTGGTGTGCTCTCGGCTCATTGCAGCCTTGACTTCCCAGGCTCAGGTGATTCTCCTACCTCACTCTCCTGGGTAGCTGGAACCACAGATGCGCGCCACCATGCCTGGCTAATTTTTTGTATTTAGTAGAGACGGGGTTTCACCATGTTTCCCAGGCTGGTCTCAAACTCCTGGGCTTAAGTGATCTGCCGAACTCAGACTCCCAAAGTGCTGGGATTACAGGCATGAGCCACCGTGCCAGGCCGACCCCATGTTTTGATACTGAATAGATTCAGGAAGATTTTTCTACAGACAAAAAGTTCGACTACCTCAAAAGAAAATGATCCATTGACATTAGCCTTCTTGAGTCCCAGGCGCTAGCAAATACTGAGTGAAAGAAAAGCCTTTCGTAGAGTTTAGATTGAAAAGAGAAATTAAATGATTTCCGACAGCTACTGTCTCCATCCCACTGACTTCTGGACGTATTTTGGAAGAAGAAACTAAAGAATATTGTCTAACTTTTAGCAGCACTAAGGTGTACCAGCTTCTTTTATAAGGTGCTGTCAACACTGGTTATTTTCTTGAAGTTCCTGCCATCTGATTTTAGATCCTGCAAGACATAAATTAAGAATCCTGAAAATGTTACAACAGCCAGGCTGTTCAGTGGGAGATAAAATGTCAGTAGCAGAGTGTGGGTTGGGATGTCACATGGAATGGCTGATCATGGGAAGATTTTGTCTCATTTCCCAAATAAAACACAGCACACTCTGACAGTACTAAGGCACCCTATTCTCATTCGTATTTGCATATCCCACCCAACATCAAAGACAATCTTTTTTTATCACAATCCCTTCAGGTTGTTCCCCACATTCTGTTCTGAAGGGAAGTGACCACGACTCAGACTACAGAGAAGCTTGCCAATCGCCAAGTGAACTGAGTGAGTGCAAATGCCAGTCCAGCTCCTGGTGAATCTGAATGCCGCTGCTTCTCCATTTGTGAGGGGTGTGTGCTAATGGCCTCTGGCAGGCTGCTCTGTGAAAGCGCTTGGGGAATGGATGGAAAACCAACTTAAAATGTAAATTGGGTAATACCGAGTAGCGATAGGAACAAACTGTGAAATAGCTGTTAATTTTTTTAATTCTCTCATTTTTTCCAAGTTGACTTTTAAAAAATTGACAGTGGGTCTGGCAGAGTTAAAAAACATGCAGGCCTGTAGGAGTTGAGGTCATTGTGGGCTCCCATTTCTGAAGGATTTTGCCCATTCTAGGGCAGTTTCCCTGAGGGAAAATGGAACATACATAGTGCAATGTTACAGTGAAGTATTACCTTTTCCATTGTTGTTTATGTCTACTCTCTCTTTTTACGTTTTTCCAACATTTAAAACTGCTAGTGATAACCCCAAGAAAAGCATCCCCAGTAAAACACTGGAAAGCAAAATGGAGTGCTAAACTCACTTTATGATATTCAGAATGATGACACCTGCCATGCAATTATTCAGTAATTTTCATGTGGCAGAAATCTCAGCTGTCATCTCTTACTGTTTTTGTCAAATAAAGCCCTATGTCGTGTGGAAATTTTATCTTCCAAGCCTGAAACCTAGATTATATTGATATTGAAAACCAAATCTTTCTTAAAGCATGGTGTTTTCATAGCTAAAGAGCTGAGGGTCTGAATGGCTCATTTCTTACCCAAAGGAGGGGAAATGGCAGCTGGGATTGCAGTTGCCGGGACAGCTTTATTGCGGTACGGGATGAACATATTGACATCAACTCCCTACTCTGACCTTCTCGTTGTTGAATGTCAATACGGTGTGTGAAACTGCCTCACTTTTGCCTGCCTGCTTTTCCTTATGTGCAAGTCAAAAGCACATCCACAGAGAATATGGATTTAACTCAATTTTGACACATCACATTTCATCTCACTGGTTAAGAAAGGCTGAGGTATGACTCATAATTTATTTTAAATCATTTTAAATACACTTAATTATGCATAGAAAAAGTTGAGATCCAGAACCAGATTCATGCCATTTTACATTGACATCATCTGTAAAATTACAGTACACACAGTGTTGTCTTATGCATAGAATGAAAGGATTAGCAGTGGCCTCCAGTTTGGGGGACGGGTGGTGGTTTCTCATCATTGAGGATTCCCACTCTCTACCTCACATACATCTGCAGTGTTGAAATATTTCACAGTGAGCATACATGAGTTCTGTAAGCCCACATACACACAGAAATACAAAGTCGGCTGGGTATGGCGGCTCACACCTGTAATCCCAGCACTTTGGGAGGCCAAGGCAGGTGGATCACCTGACATCAGGAGTTCGAGACCAGCCTTACAAACATGGTGAAACCCCATCTCTACTACAAATACAAAAATTAGCTGGGTGTGGTGGCATGTGTCTGTAATCCCAGCTACAGGCGAGGCTGAGTCAGGAGAATTGCTTGAACCCCAGAGGCAGAGGTTGCAGTGAGCCCAGATCATGCCACTGTGCTCCAGCCTGGGCGACAAGAACAAAACTCCGTCCCGAAAAAAAAAAAAAGAAAGAAAGAAATTACACAAAGTCCACCAAAAACATACAAATTAGAATTTTAAAAATGCTTTCATGTACTTACACCCCCAAATTACCAGGTAATTTAGAATGTTCTTTAATCACCCCCTGCGTAGATGTGAGGGGCCTCTTAAGTGACAGCGTCCAAGTGTTAGGCCACAGGAAGGGTGACTCAAGGGCCATTCTGCCCATTGCAGTTAACACTATAGTGGTTCTTCCTCCTAGGGCTGTTGGAGAAAAGAATGAATGAATGAACAAATGAATAAGAACAAACACATCACCTCCACACATTGCTGGGAGAAATGAGCAACCACTCTGGGTAGTTACTTACATCAGTGCCCAGACAGCCGTGGAAATTAGTGATCAAGTGGAAAAGATTAAGAACCATACACCTGGGTCTTAAGGAGGCTAATGTCAATAGATCATTTTCTTTTGAGGTAGTAGAACTTTTTGTCTATAGAAAAGCTACCTGAATCTATTCAGTATCAAAACAAGGGGCAGGCTGGGTGTGGTGGCTCACACCCGTAATCCCAGCACTTTCAGAGGCTAAGACCAGCAGATCACTTGAGTCCAGCAGTTCGAGACCAGCCTGGGCAACATGGTGAAACCCCGTCTCTAAGAAAAAAAACAAAAATTAGTCGGGCATGATTGCACACCTGTAGTCTCAGCTACTTGGAAGGCTAAGGTGGGAGGATCACCTGAGCCCAGGAGATTGAGGCTGCAGTGAGCCAAGATCTTGCCATTGCACTGCAGCCTGGGTGACAGAATGAGACCCTGTCTCAAAAAAACAAAAACATAGGGTGTTCTGCTAGCCATTGAAGGGCAGGATGTCCAGATTCCAGCCCTGCACTAGATTTATGACCTTTGGCTAGTTCCTTAACCTCTCTTAGTCACAAGATAAAATTTTCAGTTTAACAGGGTGATTGCAAGGATTAAATGAGACGGTATGTACTGAAAAAGCTTAAAGAAAACATGTAAGTACCTGGAAGTCTGTATAGGAAATACATTTTGTAAAAGTAGTAAAACTGGATCTCCAGTCACTGATATAGCCCAAAAATTAATTTAGCATGATGTAAAGCATTAGAGTTTTGAGTCTAGTTTATGTTTGTATAAAGTTAGCTGGTTATAATAAAAATTGTAATCTACAAATCTCTCCATTTCCCCAGCCCCCTTCCCTTTCTCTCTCTCTTGCTCTTCCCTCTTCAGTCTCCTTTCCCCAGAAGTAGTAACTATTAGTTAAGGCTGTGGGATGGTCAGACTAGAGCTGTTAGGTGGATCCTGGTATGAAAACAGCCATCAAAGATAAGGAATCTGTGTAAAGCTTGAAGACCAAAGAGAGGAGTTGGGTATCCCACTAAAATACCAGCCAACCTTTTAGCATTGGCATTAAGTTTAAAAATCAGATCACTTCCAAATGCCAAATACATAATTTTACTTGCTTCCCCTTTCTCCTTAGATTCTCAGATGGCGGAGATTTGGCATTTCATTAGTTTCTGCCCCATAGAAACTGAAAGTCATGGCCCTAAGATCTACCTTCTGAAAAGGGTGACGAGTACATAGGCTGTACCTGACTAACCTGGGTCTGGATCCCAGATCTTCCTACTGACAAGCTCAGTTACCTTGAATAAGTTACTTCCCCATTCTGAGTCTCAGAGGTAAAATGATGTTCTAAATCAGAGGATTAGCCACGTATTACCAGGTAGCAAAGGTACCAGCATGTGTCCACTAATGCCTAGGCACAGCCTGCCAAGTGATTCCAAAATGGCTAACTTGGGGAGGAGGGCTGGGGTATTCTTCCGAGAAATGGACAGGTCTGTAGTCTAGGAAACAAAACCTATAAAGAAAAAAAAAAGCTAGGAGGAAGTTATCAATCAGTGAAAAGTATCTAATGGAAGGCCAATCTCCTCCTTAAAAGAAAGGGAACTGGAGACGGTATGACATTCCCAAAAGCACAACTGAGAAATTTGGAAAGCCCAAGTCGAGGGGCACTGGCCCTGGGCCTGGAACTTCCAGCCACACGCCTGCCCTTAGCATGGCTGTGCCCTCCACTGACCACCGACTGGCACTCTGAGCCAGGGGAGAAATTTGCTGAAAAGCAATTCCAAACAACCCAGAGGTTTCCAGCAAAAGACTTATGTTGAAGCTCAGCTTTCTGACAGCAGGGAGAGCCCAATGCAGACAGGATTGCTGGCGTTTCATTGTATGATCCTCACGTCTCTTCCACCCCCAAACTACAAGGCTACCATGTCCTCTTCCCTGGCACCACTCCTATACCCTAACAACCCACAGATGCATATTGGAGAATAACCACATCTATTTTAATTTAAACCATGGCAAAGGTAAAAAATCAAGGTGTTTGTGTTTTCTCCCCCTGGGAAGAAGCAAGCACTCTGTAACACACATAGCCTTGTTTCAGCACAGATGTCAGGAACGCAGAGCCTGTAAATCTGCCCAGGCAGTTCTGTTCTTGAATCATTAAGAACAACCGAGTGGGTGGAACAAGAACATGAAATTGCTGTGTGCACTCATGTTTTGTTTATGGAGCAATCATTTCTAGACGTGTTTTCTTTTTTTTAATGAAGAATCTTTTCTATGTTTGCCTTTTAACACCCTACCTTCCTTCCTGTCCCCAGCTCTCCCACACCCACTAAAAAGAAATATTGAGAGCATTACAAAAATCTCTGTGAATTTAAAGAATGGGTTACATTAAGTGTCTCTCTAAAGCAATTCCATTTATTCAGTCAAAATAAATGATTTAGTAATATGAATAACACAGGTAACAGTTGAATATGAACAGTGTGTATTGTTTAAAAAGCTCATAACAACTGTTCTCTAATCACAAAAATCACTTTCCTTTTTCCACCATTGTGCAATGAGGACCTTTTTAACCCAGTGAATTGAAAGTTCTTGTGATGCTAATTATGAGCAGTATTTAATTAGTGGCTTATGTATCTGCCACAAGATTCTTCACTTCACTGAGCCTCAGTTTCTTTATCTATAAAATGGGAATAATATCTACTTTGTGAGGATTGAGTTTATTCATGTGAATGCCTAGGACATAGTAAGCACTCATTAAACTGCAGCAGTTACTGTCATTACTAGTAGTTGTAGCAACTGGGCAGACTGGATGGAGTAGGATTTTGCCAAATCTTATCAATCCTCTTCTCCAGTAGACCCCAACCTTGGCACACAGCAAGCACCCAGTAAATGGTAGCTCTTAGACTTACCAAGTCAATAACAACTCCAGTTAGTGCCCCAGGCTTCCCGCATCCCCAGCAGTTTCCATCCATCTCCCAACCTCCCTGGCTGCTTTCCCTACCGCTCCCAGAAGGGAAGTGTGTGGTAGCTCTGCTGCTGTGTTTACCATCTGGGTAGGTCTCACTTTATTGTGTTCTCTCCCACTGTTTTTGGCTTCCCTGCATTGTCCTGCCTGGCACATGCCCCAGCCATGTTCTCTGTGGCCTATCACCATGATGTCCTCCTGTTTTGGGCATCAGCTTGCTGCTACAGGCAGAACATGGTGGCATCAGGTGGCTTTAAAAGAGGGAGAGATTGCATTAAATTTTCTCTCAGGAAAATGAGCTTCGTTTTTTTAAAAAAAAAAAAAAGTTCCATGGAACAGATCTAATAACTTAGCTCCCTAATAATTTGTCCTCTGCTTGCTTTAATTGCAAAGGATTCTTCCACAAACAGTGGAGTATTATCGCTTTTCAGTAGGCTAATGAGACTGCCTGTACATAGTGTTTTTCAGGCTTTACCCCCAACAGGAAAAGGCACCAAGGAAACTTCCCCAGCAAGGACAGGGCTGGTCCTGGAAAAGACCTAGGAGACCCAGTGGGTGCCATGGGCCTTCAAATCATGCTTTCCCCAGGAGGGTCTTACAAGTCTCCACAAGAGGCACTTTGCCTTTTGTTCTGAAAGCCTGCCCAGCCAACACTTTTTTTTTTTTTTTTTGAGACTGAGTCTTGCTCTGGCACCCAGGCTGGAGTGCAGTGGCGCAATCTCGGCTCACTGCAAGCTCCGCCTCCCGGGTTCACGCCATTCTCCTGCCTCAGCCTCTCCAAGTAGCTGGGAATACAGGCGCCCGCCGCCACGCCCGGCTAATTTTTTGTATTTTTAGTAGAGACGGGGTTTCACAGTGGTCTCGATCTCCTGACCTCGTGATCCGCCCGCCTCGGCCTCCCAAAGTGCTGGGATTACAAGCGTCAGCCACCGCGCCCGGCCTGCCCAGCCAACACTTAGTGTCCAGGACAAGGTCTTAACCAAAGCAATCCAAACCAGGTTACCAGGCCTACTTTCTTCAGGCTCTGGGACTGCCAGAGGCTGTCCATCTCCAGCTAAGCACACTCTAGGAGCTGATCAAATTAGAGAGCTGGGGGAGGGGTGGTATAGACTCTTCTAAGAGAGCTGTAATACTGTCAATCAACTAGCACTTAATTTCCGGTGGGTTGTAAAAGTGCCATGTATCCTGCAAGCTTCAGGGTGAGTAGCCCGGTAGGATTCTAAGTTAAATGATGCGAGAAGAGTAACTCTTGGTGAGGATTTTGCACCTCAAAATTAAAAACAAAGCAAAAAAGACCAAACCTGTGTTTATATTGATTGCAAATATTGTAGGAAGGAATTTCTTTCCAATCTATTTCCATTAAATTCCCTTGATGACATCATATGTCACCTGAGTTGACAGCCACTGGAGGCCTGCAACTGTTCAGCACCCATCATGGGCCCAAATGGAACTTTGCTACCATGCCCTTATGGGGCTGGGCCTCTGCAGGCTGCTCAGTTTTGACATTGTCGTGCCTGTAAGGGGATGGTCCCCAGGGAAAATGGATAGAGTCAGCTGAAAAGGTACTGGGGTGGATGGAACTGGGGCAGTTAGGAGGGGACGGCAGCAGTGGCCCTGGAAGAGTGAGGCGGTTGGCGGAAGGAGGCCAGAGGCTGGTCTGCTGCCATCAGACATTTATACCATCTCCTGGCCTTGCAGACCTCTGATCCAGAAAATCATGGGGTGGCCGGGCGCGGTGGCTCACGCCTGTAATCCCAGCACTTTGGGAGGCTGAGGCGGGTGGATCATGAGGTCAGGAGATAGAGACCATCCTGGCTAACACGGTGAAACCCCATCTCTACTAAAAATACAAAAAATTAGCTGGGTGTGGTGGCACGTGCCTGTAATCCCAGCTACTCAGGAGGCTGAGGCAGGAGAGTCACTTGAACCCAGGAGGCAGAGGTTGAAGTGAGCCGAGATTGCGCCACTGCACTCCAGTCTGGGCAACAGAGCGAGACTCCATCTCAAAAAAAAAAAAAAAAGAAAAAAAAAAGAAAATCATGGGGAACTTTTCATTTCTAAGAAAGGCCATGAAATAAAGAAACAACATCATGTAACCCTGTAGAAGGAGGATTGGTTTAAGTTAAATTCCTTACAGGATGCAAAAATGTTGTTCAATAAGTTTCACCAAAAATGCACAGTTAAATTCAACAATAAAAGTAGATGAGCAGTGCTGTCCAATAGAATGTTCTCTGATGATGGTCATGTTCTGTGTCTGTGCTGGCCGGTATGGTGGCCACCATCCACATGTGGCTACTGAGCCTTTGGAATGTGGCTAGTGCACCTGAAGAACTGAATTTTTAATTTAATTTTAACATAGCCACATACAGCTAGTGGCTATATTGGATAACACAGGTGTAAGGAGATTAAGGTGTGAAGGAGAAAGCCAATGTAAGAGCAACCTTCCTATTTGTCCAAGCCCCGAAAGAAGGAGATCCAGGCTGGGCGCAGTGGTTCACGCCTGTAATCCCAGCATTTTGGGAGGCTGAGGCAGGAGGATTTCTTGAGCCCAGGAGTTTGAGACCAGCCCGGGCAACATAGCGAGACCTCGTCTCTGCAAAAACCTTAAAAAATGAGTCAAGTGTGGTGGCACATGCCTGTAGTCTCGGCTACTTGGGAGGCTGAAGTGAGAGGATTACTTGAGTCTGGGAGGCAGAAGTTGCAGTGAGCCAAGATTACACCACTGCACTCCAGCCTGGGGAACACAAGACCCTGTCTCAAAAAAAAAAAAAAAAAAGAAGAAGAAGAAGGAACTCCACTTTATTTGCTAATGAGTTCAGACTACAGGAGTAAAATAATTTCAATTTGTTTTGAAAAGTGCTTTATTTCCTGTCTAAATGTTGAACCATAATAGCTTCTCTTTTTTATAATTTCAGTGGGGAAAATACCATTATATGCTTCTGGAGATTAGAAGTGCCATCCTCAGCATGTGCCCACCATTAATAGCTTCATCTTTTAGCCACATAGGGTTTTTGCCTCCGTAGGCTTCTAACATCATATTACGGTCTTTATAGCCAGAGGCATAGGCAAGTTCTTCTATTGCTAATGACAGGTCAGTTTCTCACCCTAAGTTAGGCAACCACTCTATCCAACAGTTCACTGCATTTCAACATTTCTGATTTGTGACGTGGCGACTTATTCGTCTGAGAAATGTTTCGCGTGCTGCTGCTTGTTCAGCAACCAGTTCATATCCGCAGATCTGAGCGCCACCCCTGGGCCTGGGTGAATCCCCTGAAGATAAAGTGGCCTCTGTCCGGAGACAGTGGGCACCAGGGAAGGAGCAGTACACAAGTCTTTCTGGCTGCCCACTCACAGCCCAATCCCCCAGCAAGCCCTGCGGAGCAGGTCCTGAAGCCCTGGCCTCACCCCTTGCAAGGGGCAAAGGTCAAGCCAAGGGGTCACAGGTAAGGGGAAGCAAAGGCTTCTTAAGCAGGGCACAGGTGGGCAGCAGCAGACCAAGCTCTGGGAATAAGGGGAGGAAGAGGGAGATGAGACTTTTCAGGTTAAGAACAAACAAGGGAAAGATTCAGTAAGCAGGCAGCTGGGAGCCACATGTCTGGGCCAAATAACAAGCTTTTAAAAATCCACAAAGGGCAAGCACTGCATAACAGCACTCTCTGATGTCAGAGGTCTGCCCTGGCCTTGTGAAAAGCACCAAGGACTCACCCTGCAGCAGCCAGTCCCTAAATAGTGGGGTGGGGGCTGG
Source organism: Hylobates moloch (assembly GCF_009828535.3). Taxonomy (NCBI): domain Eukaryota; kingdom Metazoa; phylum Chordata; class Mammalia; order Primates; family Hylobatidae; genus Hylobates; species Hylobates moloch. The sequence continues at coordinate 82,654,040 of NW_026652290.1, read as the reverse complement.
TATGTCCTAGGCAGCTGGAGGGTGCAGAGAGCAGATGCACCAAACCAGGCTCTGCAGGCCTGGACAGGCAGCTCAGCCAGGCCTGCTTCATTGATATAGGCTCCTAATGAGCAGTATAAACACCATTTGGGGCCATTTGCTGTGAAATGGGCTGGGGTGTATGAGAAATTGGCCTTGTATGGGCATAAAACACACACATCAGCAGAAAATAATGTGCTGGAAAAGTTTAAATTGAAGACGTGCCATTCTGAGTGTGCAGAGGCGTTAATGCTTATGTAATTAATCATTTCATATGTGAAGATTGAGATTTTTTTCCCTTTTAATTAATTAGCCAGTAGACTCGTTATAGTACATTTTTCATGTCAAAAAGGCAGTGGGTTCTAAGAAAAGGGAGGGGGGCTGCAGGGGAGAAGTGACAGTGTGTTATAGTATGCTGTGGAAAGTGCAGGGAACCACCGTCCCTGCTCAAAAAAATCCCTGTGGAGGGTGCAGAAATCCAGAACTCAGCAAAATGCTTTTGACTTATTCAAGTCCCATGAATGCAAGACTGCTGGTGCTCACGTTTCCCAGAACCTGCATTTAGCTCCTTACCAAGAGTTGCTGCCTACTCAGCTAATCTGTCTGTCTTTTACTAGAAAGAGGATGCAGCAAGAGGGCTAAAGGTTAGACTCTGAAGCCAACCAGCCAGATTCCATCCCTCACTGCACCTTATCAGCTCGAGACTTTGAACAAGGAACTTAACCTTTTTAGGCCTCAGTTGCCTTCTGTGTACAATGCAGATGACAGTACCTACCTCAGGGTTATTGAGAAAATAAAATAATATATTAATAAATTGCTTACCTGGCACATATTGAAGACTCAAAAATGATAGACTTTATTACTAGAAGAGTTGCACTTCTTTGTGGAACAGAACACCACCCTTGACATTTTTTTTTCTGGGTTTTTTTTTTTTTTTGAGGCAGTCTTGCTCTGTTGCCCAGGCTGGAGTGCTGTGGCATGATCTCCGCTCACCACAACCTCCACCCCCCAGGTTCAAGTGATTCTCGTGCCTCAGCCTCCTGAGTAGCTAGGATTATAGGCGTGTGCCACCACACCCAGCTAATTTTTGTATTTTTTGGATTACAGGTGTGAGCTTATCCACCCTTGACTTCTTCAAAAAGACAAAGCTTTGTGTGTGTGTGTGTGTGTGTGTGTGTGTATGTGTGTGTACGAAAATACATATAACCATTTTAGCCATTTTTAAGTATACAGGTCAGTGGCCTTAAGAATATTATTGTACAACCATCACCACTATCCATTTCCAGAACTTTTTTATCTTCCCCAGCTGAAACTCTACTCATAAACACCAGTTCTTTATTTCCTTCTCCTCCCAGCCCCTGGCAACCACCATTTTACTTTCTGTATTTATGAATTTAATACTTAGGATTTGTTGTTGTTGTTGAGACGGAGTCTCACTCTGTTGCCCAGGCTGGAGCGCAGTGGTGCAATCTCGGCTCACTGCAACCTCCACCTCCCTGGTCCAGGCAATTCCCCTGCCTGCCTCAGCCTCCGAGCAGCAGGGACTACAGGCATCCGCCACCAGGCCGGGCTAATTTTTGTACTTTCTGTAGAGACAGGGATTCACCATATTGCCCAAGCTGGTACTGAACTCCTGGGCTCAGGTGATCCTCCCACCTTGGCCTCCCAAAGTGCTGGGACTACAGGCACGAGCCACCGCACCTGGCCTGCTTACCTTTTGTTTGTCTCCTCCTCTGGAGGGTTAGCTCATGAAAGGAGGGACTGTGTCTCTCTTGCCTGGTACAGAGCAGGAGCTCGGTACTTAAGCAAATGGACGAATTGCATCTCTGCATTTCCACTTGAAGGGCTTAGTTCTTCCTCCACATGTTTTCTCTCAGACATAGGTCCAGACTCCACCTCTGACTTCTCTCTCTTCTCTACCTTTATCCTGTCTGTTTCCTACTTTTTTCACGGAAATGTCTCTCTTAACCTTCTTCTTTTCCCTGGCTGGCCCTTAGCCCTGGGCTACTCCACCTGTGCCCAAGACTGTAGTCCCTTCCCCTCCAATTTACCCCAAAACCTTTTTCATCAAGTCCTCTTTGCCCACATTTTCCCCCATTAAGAATCTGCTCCCCGCTGGGCGTGGTGGTTCATGCCTGTAATCCCAACACTTTGGGAGGCCAACGTGGGAGGATCCCTTGAACCCCAGAGTTTGAGTTCAGCCTGGGCAGCACAGTAAGACCCTGTCTCTACAAAAATTTTTTTTGAATTAGCCAGGCATGATGACACATGCCGGTGGTCCCAGCTACTCAGGAGGCTGAGGTGGAAAGATTGCTTGAGCCCTGGAGGTCGAGGCTGCAGTGAGCTATGATTGAGCCACTGCACTCCAGCCTGAGAGACAGAGTGAGACCCTATGTCAAGAAAAACAAAAAATAAATAAAAGAATCTGCTCCCCGATGCCTATCAAGTCTAAATTTTTTTTGGTCTAATTTTCTAAGTCCTAAAAAAATGTAGATTTACAGGGTTTTTTAAATGTTAACTCTGACACTCAAATTTATTGAGGCTCCGGAGGAATCTGTACTCACTTTATATAGTTCTGGTATTCCTTCTGGAATTTAAAACCTTAAAAATGTGTAAATCTGGCCGGGTGCGGTGGCTCACACCTGTAATCCCAGCACTTTGGGAGGCCGAGGTGGGCGGATCACGAGGTCAAGAGATTGAGACCATCCTGGCCAACATGGTGAAACCTCGTCTCTACTAAAAATACAACAATGAGCTGGGCGTGGTAGCGCATGCCTGTAGTCCCAGCTACTCAGGAGGCTGAGACAGGAAAATCGCTTGAACCCAGGAGGCAGTGGTTGCAGTGAGCTGAGATTGTCCCACTGCACTCCAGCCTGGCGACAGAGCAAGACCCTGTCTCAAAAAAAAAGTATAAACCTTTTCACCCAGAAATTCCATGACTTTGTGCTAAGAAATAATCATAATTATATCCAAAGATGTATCTTCAAGGATATGCATTGTGGTAAAAATTTAAAAAGGTACAAATAAACTATCCCATCAAAAATAGGCAATTGATAAATAAATTATGATACATTTACAAAATGAGTACTTTGAACCCATTACAAAGTTATGTTGTAGTAGAATTCTTCCTATTGGAAAATTTTGTTAACACACTGATACATTTTTATCTAAACAGGGGTATTACTTAAGATACAGTTTCAAATGCTAAATCAAAAGTCAAAATGATAGTAGTTTAAACAAGATAGAAGTTAATGGACTGTAGGGCTGATGAGGGTCCACAGGGTCAGGGACCCAGGCTCCTCCCCTCTTGTCCCTCTGTCATCTGCCTCATGGTCTCCAATGGCTGCTACAGCTCCTGTCATCACAGCCGTCAGGGGAGGAGAGAAGTGGGCATAGGGGGCAAGCCCCCATCCTTTAAGGGCATGAGCCAGAATTTCTACACATCCCTTCTGCTCACATCCATTAGCCAGAAATTAATCACACAGCCATGCCTTGCTGCAAGGGAGATGAGAAAATGGATGCTATTGCCCAGTGAGAGTAAAGATCTTTGATTATAAAAGGACTCAGGTTGAGTGGCCTGGAGAATAACAAGCAGCCTCTCCCACAGCAGACAGCAAACGGCGCATGTACAGTATGACATATGCCAAAAATTTTCAGCAGTGATCATCTCTAAATGGTGATTTTTCTGTTTGGTTTATGCTTTTCTGTACAAATACTCTAATGAACATGTACTACCTTTGAAGTCAAGGCAAAAAATGTTACTATATTTCCTGTCTAATTATTCCAGTCTTCCTGAACTTCTGCTTCATTTCCTGCCACGCCAGGGTCTTTGCAGTGCCAGCACAGCCCTGGTTCATTTGGCCTCAGAGTCTTTTAATCATGCTGTCCCTAGGGCCCTGAGCGCTGCCTGATCTCCTCCCCCAGCATCCCCATTCAGTTCTCCTCCTTCAAGATCAGTTCAAGATCCATCCACCTGCACTCCTGCTTCTCCAGGAGAAGTTCCCCAGCTGTCACAGGCTCTGGGCAGTCTTGTCTCAAAAGTAACCACATCAGCCAGGTGCAGTGGCTCATGCCCGTAATCCCAGCTTTGGGAGGCCAAGGCGGGCAGATGACCTGCGGTTGGGAGTTTGAGACCAGCCTGACCAACATGGAGAAACTCTGTCTCTATCAAAAATACAAAATTAGCCAGGCATGGTGGCCTGTGCCTGTAATCCCAGCTACTCAGGAGGCTGAGGCAGGAGAATCACTTGAACCCAGGAGGCAGAGCTTGCAGTAAGCTGAGATCGCGCCATTGCACTCCAGCCTGGGCAACAAGGGCAAAACTCCATCTCAAAAGAAAAAAAAAAATTAACCACATCACATCCACACACACACTTTCGTACCTTTGTTAAGCCCTCTGCAGTCCACTTCCACCCCCCACCATGGTGCCTTATGTAAGCCCCAAGACTGGAAGCACCTGGAAGGCAGGTGGCTACCTTACACTCTGTGATCTTCCCACTGGCTCCCCAGCTGACCCTGGGGGCAGGTGCCCCTGTTTCTGAACAGAGAGGCAGAGCCACAGACTGTTATTTCTGGCTTGCCTTTGTCAAAGACGATGCAATGGAACAGTAGAAGGGTTTCAGTTCAACTACTTATGGGTTACATCTCTTGGTCTGTGTTCCTTGAACCTATTAACCTATAAAGTTAAACATAGTTACAAACGTTATCAAGGTTGCTTTTAAAAAATATCTTTTCTTTTTTTAAAAAAAAAGCAACACAGTATAGGAATATTGAAAAATACAGAAAAATACAAAAATAAAAGCAAAACACCTATCCTTCCACACCCTTATCCTCCCTTCTCGTGTAAAGTAAAACATGTAAAGTAAAATAGGAATAGGAGAGATCCTCCCACTATCCCAGAGCTAAACTCTGTGAGTAAATGATGTGGCACAAACATGGAGAGGTTTTTGTTTCTATAGTTATACTAAATGTAATATCTTTCCATATTCATATCTATAGCATCCATGTAATATCTATGTCTATATAGATATGGACATATTAAGTACTATTTTTTCCAAAATAAAATGTTGTTATGCTGTTCTACAATTTTCCATTTTCTCAATGATATTTGTGTGTCATCAAGGTCTTGCTCTCTTTACACACACACACGCACACATTCTAATGCACATGTGCATGAGCACACTCACCTTATCAATATATCCCATTTGTATGTGACATAATTTATTTTAAACAGGTTCTTACTTATCAACAATTGTTTTCCACTCCATCACTATAACCAGTATTATAATAAATACCTTTGAGCCAGGCATGGTGGCTCATGCCTGTAATCCCAGTGCTTTGGGAGGCTAAGGCAGGGGGATCACTTCAGACCAGGAGTTTGAGATCAGCTTAGGTAACATAGCGAGACCTCACCTCTACAGATTTTTTTAAGTTAGCTGAGCATGGTGAGCACCTGTAATCCTAGCTACTCAGGAGGCTGAGACAGGAGAACTGCTTGAGCTCAGGAGTTCAAGGATGCAGTGAGCTATGACAGCACCACTGAACTCCAGCCTGGACAACCGACTGAGACACTATCTCTAAAAAAAGTGTGTGTGTGTGTGTGTGTGTGTGTATGTGTGTGTGTGTGTGTATACATATGCCTTTGCACATATGCCTTTACATTCTCATACTAGAAGTGAGATTGCCGGGTTGGTAAAGATATGCATTTAAATTTTGTTAGATACTGTCAAGTTATCCTCCAAAAAGGCTACAGCCATTTTCCCAGCCCCCCTTAGGCTATGTGGGCAGGTTGTAGGTTGCAGTGAGGAGTCCCAGTCCCCAGTACCATCCCCATGTCTATGCCATCAGCTTAGCCTAAGCCTTATTTCCCAGTCAGTAATGAGGAGGCCAGAACCTACAGCAAAAGTTGCTGTGAGTAGGACGTAGAAGGATCCACATCTCGAAGATGTTACCACAGTGCCCAGGATGTAGTAGTCACCTCACAAAGTCAGCTGCCATTATCTTTTAAGTTTTAGCTAATCTGATAAGCAAAAAAGTCATATTTTATTGTTGTTTTAATTTGCATTTCTGGAATCACTAAAATGATTATGGCAACTTCTCCTGAGAGTGTTGCTGGCTTCCCCACGATGTATTATGTATTTGGCCAACACACCAATCTCATTACAGTGCTCTGCAGAGCCTCATCATACAGGCCTGTGCCCCAGACTGACCCAGAATAGACCCCTATTAGCCGCAGCTGCACCTCCAGGGGGCCTGCCTCACTGTCCAGATCCCCTCTCCTTCACCTTCAAGGCCACACTGTGGCTAGACTTTAAAGGGCAGGGATGCAGCCGGGTGCAGTGGCTCACGCCTGTAATCCCAGCATTCTGGGAGGCCAAGGCGGGCGGATCACGAAGTCAAGTGATCGAGACCATCCTGGCCAACATGGTGAAACCCCGTCTCCACTAAAAATACGAAAATTAGCTGGGTGTGGTGGTGCGCACCGTAGTCCCAGCTACTCGGGAGGCTGAGTCAGGAGAATCGCTTGAACCCAGGAGGCGGAGGTTGCAGTGAGCCGAGATCACACCATTGCACTCCAGCCTGATGACTGAGTGAAACTCTGTCTCAAAAAAAAAAAAAGAAAGAAAGAAAGGGCAGGGATGCTTCAGGTAGTAGAGATCAGAGAGGCTTAGTCTTCCAAGACACTGGGAACCTAAGGGAGGGTCTCAGGAGGCCTAGAGACTCACACCTACCCTTGATGGGACCACTGCTCAAGTCACCTATGGTAGAGTTGCCAGGCTTAGCAAACAGTAATATGGGATACTCTGTTAAATTTGAAGTTCAGAGTCAGGCAGAGTGACACATACCTGTAGTCCCAGCTACTCGGGAGGCTGAGGTGAGGGGATTGTTTGAGCCAGGGAGTATGAGGCCAGCCTGGGCAACATATTGAGACCCCTTCCCCACTCATCTCTAAAAAAATAAGAAATTGAAATCAGTTAAACAAGGATAGCAATATTAGATGGGATATACTTATACTAAATAAATTATTTTAAAAGTATTCATTATCTGAATTCAAATTTAACTGGGTGTGCTATATTTTATCTGGTAGCCCTAGCTACCAGCTACTTTAGGTTTTTTATTAATCTGCTGTGTTAGTTCTTTATTGATGCTGTAACAGATTACCACAAATATAGTAACTTGAAACAGTACAGACTTACTCTCTTATAGTTCTGGAGGCCAGAAGTCCCAAATCAGTTGCACTGGACTAAAGTCTAGATGAAGGCATGGCTAGTTCTTTCTGGAGGCTCCAAAGGAAAATCTGTTTCCTTGTCTTTTCCAGATTTTAGAGGATGTCTTTATTCCTTGGCTTATGGCTACTTCTTCCGTCTTCAAAACTAGCAGTGTTGCATTTTCAAATCTCTCTCTGTCCCTCTCTGACTCTGACATTTCTGCCTCCCTCTCATGAGGGCCCCTGTGATTACATTGAGCCCACCCAGATAATCCAGGAAACTGTCCCCATCTCATGATCTTTAATCGCACCTGCAAAGTTCCTTTTTTTATTTTTTATTTTTATTTTATTTTATTTTATTTTATTTTTTTGAGACATAGTCTCACTCTGTCACCCAGGCTGGAGTGCAGTAGCATGATCTCGGCTCACTGCAATCTCCGCCTCCTGGGTTCAAGCCATTCTCCTGCCTCAGCCTTCCAAGTAGCTGGGATTACAGGTGCGCACCACCACGCTCAGCTAATTTTTGTATTTTAGTAGAGATGGGATTTCACCACGTTGGCCAGGCTGGTCTCGAACTCCTGACTTCAAGTGATCTGCCCATCTCTGCTTCCCAAAGTGCTGAGAATACAGGCGTGAGCCACCACGTCTGGTCCGAAGTCCCTTTTACCATGTAAAGTCTATTCACAGGTTCTGAAGATTAGGACACAGACATTTTTAGGGGACCATTATTCAGCCTACTACACCTGCCTGGTAACCTCCATACATTATATTGCTTCTACTGCAAAAAACATTCTGAGTTCTAAACTCCAACACCAACTTTCTTCCTCTATCTGTATAATTGCACTTGGCATATTCTATTGTGACTATTTTACATCCCTCTGTCTCTGTCTCCTGACTCATTTACCTCAGTCTGCCCTGTGCTTGACACACAGTAGGCACCTGACCCAATGACGATTGAATTAATATTAAATTGCAGATTAGGGTGTGCCTCTAACCACGTATTTATATTATGGAAGTGAACGAGAGAGTGTATTGGGTGGGAATGTGGACTTGGGAAGAGAGATGGGGTCAGGACCAGAGAGCTGAGCAGCAAATGGAACACCGTGATCAGAGAGGCTCAGGTAGGATAGAAGGCAACGAGGCAGAAGGAGAGAAGCACCCCAAACTATGACCCCTCCCTGGGTCCTAGGTGCAGACAGGGTACATTTAGGAGGTGGTTATGAGAGTAGCACACCCCGAGGCAAGGATTTGGGTGTAAGCATTTTGAGAGATGATCCCAGGTAGCTCAGTGAGGGAGCAGACCTGTTTACAGGTGACTGGAATGGGGAGCCAGGGGGATATGGTGGGACACCAACATTATCTGCTCAACATCGTTATTACTAGGAGGTGAATTGCAGTGATGTATACCTTCACTTTATTTTGTAACATTTTTAAATTTTGCAATTAAGAATACTTCCATTTTGTAAAAAAATATATAGACAGATAATTGTAGGAAATATTCATGCCTCACCATTCAAAGTCCAATGCTGTGGCTAGGCTTCTCAAGAAAGATTGCTTTTCAGCCTCCAAGACAGCTGCCACCTTGACTCTCCTAATCTGATACATGTACAGAAAACACCCGTTGGCATTTCTGATTTGGGTTCACTAAAATTATCCTCTTTCCCCACCCCTTTCCTTGTCATGGTCTTTTTTTTTTTTTTTTTTTTTGAGACAGAGTCTTGCTCTGTCGGCCAAGTTGGAGTGCAGTGGCATGATCTCGGCTCCCTGCAACCTCTGTCTCTCGGGCTCAAGCAACTCTCCTGCCTCAGCCTTCTGAGTAGCTGGGTTTACAGGCGTGTGTCACCACACCCGGCTAATTTTTGTATTTTTAGTAGAGACAGAGTTTCACCATGTTGGCCAGGCTGGTCTTGAACTCCTGACCTCAGGTAATCCGACCGCCTCGGCCTCCCAAAGTGCCGGGATTACAGGCGTGAGCCACCGCGCCCGCCTGCTTGTCATGATCTTTAACCAGTTATCAGTTTCCAGTCACAGTACATCAGGGTCCATCTCTGATCATTAATGGTCTCCTCTCAAAAGAAAATAAATCTCAGTCATTATAAATTCATCAAGTTCATTCTGTTAGGATGAACTTTTGTTTCCCTTTATGTTCTCGTTTCAATGAATTTTGTGTTCTTTGGCTGTTTTCAGACCATGTATATCCCATATCTGCGTTCATTCTTTGGTCTTTGAGTTGGGATCACGAAGGGAAAAAGGGCCATAGAAAGCTATCATAGGTGACAAGACCCTCTGAGTGTGAAGAGCTCAAGTGGGCTGCCAGGCTTCACCGTGGGGTCCATGATGACAAGATCGCTGGTCCCTGCCAGCCATCCCTAGGGCTGCTCCCGGGTGCAAATCCAGGACAGCAGCCCTCCCAAGACATCCCAGTTCGGGTGGATATGGGTTGGTGGATTAAACCAGAAAGTCTGCAACTCAGAGGCACTGGAGTCACCTGTCTAGTTTCTTGATGTGAAAGAGAAAGAATATGGAAAATTTCTCTTCACTCATTCACCCCACAGATTCTTGTTAAGGGTCTATTATGGGCAGGCACTGTGCTAAGTGCCCAATCAGAGATTAAATGTGAATTATTTTCCCCCAAAGGAATAAAATGCATGATGCCTGCGATGCTATCTGGTCAGCCCAGAAATGGAACAAGTAAGAGGTGAGGAGGAAACAGAAAAGGGAAGAGGGGGCAAATAATCCCCACCCACGAGAAACACTGGGGCCACAGCCCATAGCCAGCTGGCTGACCAGTGGTGACCGACAAAGTTGGAAGCACATGGCATCTCGTTCCATCAAAAACCTTCAGGAACACAGTGTTTCCATAAATAAGCATCACACACACACACACACACACACACTCACAGTCCAGAATGCTCTGCTAGCTTACCACATACAGTGGATTTTTGTTTACTTTGGAAAATCTAAATTTGAATCTAGAATCTCATCACAAGGCCTGCCTCGCAGACACTAGGCCCTGTCACACATATGTCCCTAATGCAGCAGGGGCGGAGTCGGGGGAGGCCAGCCCACTAAGGTGGGCCAGACCTCAGGCCTGGGGTCCCCTGCCAGCTGCTCCCTGACTGTCCACCATTCTGCCCTTCAACTGTACAATCTGTCTTGCAACAACAGTTGGTGTTCAGTTTTCAGGGGATGAGCACCAAGTGCAATTTTTTTTTTTTTTTAGATGGAGTCTCACTCTGTTGCCAGGCTGGAGTGCAGTGACCCAATCTCGGCTCACTGCAACCTCCGCCTCCCCAGTTCAAACAATTCTCCTGCCTCAGCCTCCCGAGTAGCTGGGACTACTGACGTACGCCACCATGCCCAGCTAATTTTTTTGTATTTTTAGTAGAGACAGGATTTCACCATGTTGGCCAGGATGGTCTTGATCTCTCGACCTCGTGATCCATCTGCCTTGGCCTCCCAAAGTGCTGGGATTACAGGCGTGAGCCACCGCGCCCCGCCCAAGTGCAAAATATTAACCAAATGGAAGTTAAACTTTGGCACAAAATTGATTGCCACCTCAGCGAATTAAATTCAGTGAGCTGCCTCCTTATCTTAGCTGTGCTTGTAATAATCAGCAGCACCTCCGCCTGATCTCTAGGTAAGGAAGTTGGAGGCAGAGCGAGATGGGTATTAGGTAGGATACACTGTTGGCAGAATATAGCTGCAAGATGATCATCTCCTTAGCGGCAAAAGAATAGCTGGCTCTTCTCCACATTCATCTCCACTAAAGAATTCACTCCCCCCACCCTTCCCACATCCACTCTGAGCACTCTGAGAGCGGCAGGAGACCACTCTGCTCTGACAACTTTCTCTGCCACTGACATTATCTCCTAATTATCTTCTCAGCAGTGACGGCCTGGTACCAGTCTTCAACTTGTGCAAAATGATTATAATACCCAATCTGATTGAGAGGAAAAGGAAATTCTGCAGTCCTTTGAGCTTCTTGGGGCTGTTACCATTTTCCCAAAGGGCCTAAATATTCACAATGATCAGAAGGGGCAAAACACACACATTACTTTAAATGACCATTACTCAGAAAACAATAATACATTTTTCAGCCAGATGAATTTGTTTATGTAAGAGGGTAACTCTTGTCCGCAGCAGAGTTTCCAAGAACCAGAGCCATTAAGTAAATGGCCTGAAACAGAACCCAAACGATGTCAGGCTCGTATTTGTTCCATGACATACACCCTGGGTGGTGGGACACACTGCAGTCTTTTTAAAAAACGATTTTTATTTTAGAACAAATAACTTTTTTCAACAGCTTTGAGGTAAGCACCTGCAGCACATGGCATGCTTTGCTAGGGGAAGAGGCCAGTTTGGCCCAGAAATCAAGTGCTGGCGTTTAAAGGCCAACTTCGATGAGCATGTGACTGCGTCTGTCCTTAGAAAAGGAAGACTAGAAATCACACCCCAGGTCCCCTGCCCAGCCTCAATCCCCTTCTTCCCTTGGTCTCTGGCCGCCTCCTGGTGACATAAACCAGTTCCTGGTGGCCTAAACCTCCTCTACCACCAGTGTGGAGCCAATCGGTCAGATAAATAGAGCCCGAAACTGCTCAGCCGTGGTTAGCTTCCTTTGGTTTCATAAACCCAGAATCCCTGACTGGCTGTGCTGGTGGTCTAAGGGGTCTTAGGGCTGTGAATGGACAATGCTTCCACACAGATGGAAAAGCCACCCGAGTATTTGCAGGCCTGACACCTGGGTGTAAGGACCACACACAGTGTTCCACTGCAGGTCAGTAAGCCTTCCTCCTAGCCCCTTTCCTCCTCAGGGACTCTCTGGGGACAGCCCGGTGAAGGACAAAGGCCTGGGAATTTGGCACAATGCACACTGCAGCACTTCTTAGTGCTTGAATATATGAACAACAACTTTTAGCTCTCCAGACTGGAGCAGCTGTGTGGGTTTACTTTAACTGGGAGTCCATTGGATCTCCAGTGCTGGTGTGACTGAATTTACTGTGCAGTTCTCTAAAGACCACCTAGTTCTTTGGGGCAGTTTTCTTTCAATTTGCAAAAATAAAGTTATTAGAGTAGCCTCCTAAGCCATCAGCTTACTGTTCATTAAACTTCACAGTTGCTCAGGTGAATGGACTGTCTACATTTAAAAAACATTATTAATGATTCTATTACTGGCTTTGGGAGAGGAAATGTTGGAAGAGAAGTACACTGTAACATTCAAGCTGAAATGCTCGCTTCCCTTCCAAATATACAGCAGCTGGGTGCCTCTCCAAGCCTCCTTTTCCCTCTCCTGCCCACCTGCCTTCCCCCAGCTCTGCAAGGTGCCAGCCTTGCCAGTTTCTGGATTGTGGTCATCAGCAAGGCTGTTGCTGCTGCAAGGAAGCTGGGACACACAGGCCATCAGCTGGGCTGCCAGTTGTCATTTAAAACCTCAGGCTTCTGCTATTTCTTGTAAATAAATGGGGAACAAGTGCCTCTCCCCAGTGCTCGTCTTACTTCATGCCTTCCGCAAATCAATTCAACAAAGATTTGTTGGCCAGTTACTGAGCGTCAAACAGTGACAGAGAGAAAATGCAATCCCAGTGAAGAAATACAAAATTTATCATCACTGAGGATGTGCAAGGCTGAGGCTGGCCCTAAAAATGCCACAATGAATGTTGCCAGCGCTGCCTTTGAGATGCCAACGGAAGACCAAGTCCTTACCCTCAAGGAACACACAGCCTCAGAGACTGATGGGAGGCCACCACCAACCTGCTGTGACAGCAGGCCGAGCCAAGCACTGGGAGCAGCAGAGGGAGCCCTTCCAAAGGCAGGGACTGGAAAGAGGGAGGCGGAAGCATCTGAGCTGGACTATGATGCCTAAGATTTCAGCAGGAGAAAGAAGGTGACACGAGAACATGATGCAGGAAGTCACAGTGTCAGCAAAATGCAGGAGGGTTTCAAGGTCTCAGGAAAGAATAACCCCCATCAGGCCCCTGTAACAAAAGACAGATTCACAAGAGAAAAACGAACAGAAGCTTATTAACATGTAGAGTTCACATATGCATGGGAGACACCCCGGCAATGAGTAGTTCTCAAAGAGGCAGTCTTGAATTCCAGCTTATTCTCAACAAACAACAGTAAATTTTTAGATAAGTGACAAAACAAGGGAAAAGGACTTTGGGTATCTAGGGGGAGCACTTTGGGGGGCAGCAAATACATGCAGATAAAGGCAAGTTACCAAGGCTCGTTAATGTAGATTCTTCTGGTACCACCTCCATGCCGATAAGGGTCCAAAGTTGTCTTCAGCGGTTAACTTTTGTCCTCCCTAGTAGAAGAGGGAGCCAGGAGCCAGGCGTGGTGGCTCATGCCTGTAATCCCAGCACTTTGGGAGGCCAAGGTGGGTGGATCACCTGAGGTCGGACGCTCAAGACCAGCCTGGTCAACATGATGAAACCCCGTCTCTACTAAATATACAAAAATTAGCCAGGTGTGGTGGCAGGTGCCTGTAATCCCAGCTACTAGGGAGCCTGAGGCAGGAAAATCACTTGAACCCAGGAGGAGGAGGATGCAGTGAGTCGAGATTGCACAATTGAACTCCAGCCTGGGCAACAAGAGCGAAACTTGGTCTCAAAAAAAAAAAGAAGAGGAGTCCAGGATACCTTTTGTCGCCATAAATCTGTGTCATGCTTTTAGGCAAATACAGGAAGGGCAGAGAGCTTTCCTGAATCTGCTTCTTCTTATCTTCAGCTCATCAATCCTTCAAATTTGGGGGCAGCATATTCTGGTCTGCCATGAAGGAAAGTCAGCAAGGATGGTGGAAAGGATCAAGGAGAGATGGGCTCCTTGATCCTCGATGTCCACAGGCTGGGCCACCTGGGGAGAGTCTTGGAGACCATGTTGAAGAGTCTGGCCCTGACTCTGCCTCATCAGGCAGTGATTGGGAGTTATGAAGAAGGGAAGGCCTCTATCAGATCACTTTTCTTCCTCTGACAGAAGCCTCCCTCCCATTCTTGCTGTGGGCCTTCTTGCCTTCCAGGTGTAAGGGGTGAAGTAGAGAGGAAGAGGTGCCAGCCCAGCCTCCAGCAGTCTCCTCTATGGAGTTGAAGTTCAAGGGAATTGGGGCTGAGGGTTTGTACATCCGAGTTGGTCCTGACTCTGATCACACTGCCCCGCTTTGTGACACCCAGCCAGTTCTCCTCTGGTCAAATGCCAAATCTCTAGGGACGGCCCCTAGAGATTGTAACAATTAAAAGAATCCCCCACACTTCCACCCTCTTTAGGTAATGATAATGTGTGTGCATGTGTATCTCCCCTAGTGGACAGTCCTTGCCTTAACAGCAGGTGTTATTTTGGTCTTCAGCTTTGCATGTCTTCAAGTTTAGCACGATGCCTGCGCAGTTTGAGCACTGACATACGTCTGTTGAGTGCACATATATTACAATACTTTTTTTTTTTTTGAGTTGGAGTTTTGCTCTTGTCGCCCAGTCTGGAGTGCAATGGCGCAATCTCGGCTCACAGCAACCTCCACCTCCTGAGTTCAAGCGATTCTCCAGCCTCAGCCTCCGGAGTAGCTGGGATTACAGGCGCTCGCTACCACGCATGGCTAATTTTTGTATTTTTAGCAGAGATGGGGTTTCACCATGTTTGTCAGGCTGGTCTTGAACTCCTGACTTCAGGTGATCCACCCGCCTCAGCCTCCCAAAGTGCTACGATTACAGGCGTGAGCCACCGCGTCCGGCCAACAATACTCTTTATTTTTCTACCTTATATGTAAATATTATTTTTAAGTTCCATAGTCAAAGAAAGCAGTAGCAATCCTCATGCCAATACAAACTCTTCCCAGTTCTTCCACTTAGTCACCTTAAATTTTACTTAGCTCCTAGAACACTAAGGAATCTAGCAAAGAGTACCAATGTCTGCAACAGTTCTTATTCGCTAATGCAAAAACAGCAAAATCCCTAAGAGGATTTAAAGATGTTTATTCAAGCTCATACTTGTCAATGCAGAACAAATTCATAAATAGATAAGTCTGAAGCTGGATTTCAACATTGACAGTTTCTAGCTTTTGTAGCAAAGCCATTGTCACAAGCACCACCTTCTTTCTGGGGCCCGGCATCCAGGCTTCACCTTGCCGCCAGGTGGACGCACAGGAATAAATCAAGGCTGGCTGCTGGAGCCTCTATCATAGCCTGCACACCCTCTGGGGTACTGGAAAACATGTGGCCCAGAAATAGCTCATGGTTGGCAAGGAAGTAGGAGAATGTAACACCTTTCTATTCCCAATATGAAATTTATACCTGGAGTGGGACTCTGGAGGATTGAGACTGCTCTCTGAATCTTACTCACAAGATGAACCAGGACTGATGCAAAAGAAAGAACTAGACAGGCAGTAAGTGGTAGCAGAGTTGGGCACTGGTCTTGGAACGAAGAGGCCCAGTTCCTGGCCCTGGGTCCACTGTCACTAGCCATGTGACGACGGGCAAGCCACCTAACCTCCCTAAGCCTTGCTCATGAGAAGCAATACTACCTGCCTTGCTTAATGCTTGCGGCAGTCAACTAAATTAACATATACCGACGTGTGTTTTAAACTCTAAATCACTGTGCAAGCTCAGCTAGAAATCATTGGCAACGCCAGGGAAGTGGGGGTCTGTGCCCCCTCCCTGAGCACCTGGCATAAGGAGCCTGACAGCAGGGGGACACCGCGAGGAAATGATTTTTGGGTGATCTCACCATTCCCACTCAATACTATTCCCGAAAGAGACCCGGAGAGCTGTGTTCCTTTCTGTCAATAATGAAGTGGAGCCCTAAGAATAAATGTTTTACATTTATTGTTCTTTAAATAATAAAGCAATTGATATTCACTACAGCAAATAACAGAGAGCAAAAACAAGAAAATGTACATACTCACTGTCTTAGCTTGGGCTGCCATAAAATACCACAGACTGGTGCCTTCAACAACAGGAATGTATGTTCTCACAGTTGAGTTCTGGGGGGCAGGGCTCTCTTCCTGGCTTGCGGGCTTGGCTGCCTTTTCGCTGTGTGCTCACATGGCTTTTCCTCGGTGTGGGTGCACAGGGAGAGCTTTCTTCTTGTCTCTTCTTATAAGGCCACCAGTCCTATTAGAGTAGAACCCTATGATTGCATTTAACCTTAATTACTTCCTAAGAGCCCTATCCTCAAATATAGTCACACCAGGAGTTAGGGGTTCAACATATGAATTTGGAGGTGGGGGGCATAATTCAGTCTGTGGCACCCAATAGTCTCACCCACCTAGAGAAAACCACTATTTATACCTTGGTATATCTTGTCTCCTTCTAAGCACATAAATTTTTTTGAATGAGATCATACTATGTAGATTAGTTTGTTTTGGTTTTTGTTTGTTTTTTATTTGAGAGGGAGTCTCGCGCTGTCACCCAGGCTGGAGCGCAGTGGCAGGATCTCGGCTCACTGTAACCCCTATCTCCCAGGTTCACGCAATTCTCCTGCCTCAGCCTCCTGAGTAGCTGGGATTACAGGCACCTGCCACCACACCCGGCTAATTTTTGTATTTTTAGTAGAGATGGGGTTTCACCATGTTGGCCAGGCTGGTCTCAAACCCCTGACCTCAAGTGATCCTCCCCCTTCAGCCTCCCAAAGTGCTAGGATTATAGTCGTAAGCCACCTTGCCGGCCCCATGTAGATTACTTTGTAACCTGCTTTTTTCACTCAACAGTGTATGATCACAGTCTTTCCACATCATTAAACATTTCCCCAACATCGCTGTTAGTAACTTTGTAAATTCTTTGGTGTGGCTATAGTATTGTTCCTATGGTCCCTAAATTTGGACTTCTGGTTTCTTACCAACTTTACCTAGAGTGCTGAAAGAAAGGCCCTTGACTATTTCCTGGGAATGAAATGATGGGTCAGTGGGCACACACATTTCTAAAGATTTTAATGAGCAGTGTCAGAACATTTGTACCCATTTATGCTCCCAGTAGTAACAAATAAAAATGTGACTTCACTTTTTCAAGAATAAACTTTTTATTTTGGAATATATTTGTATCTACAGAAAAGTTGTAATTATAGCATGAGGAGTTTCTGAAAACACTTCACCCAGTTTATCCTAATGTTGATATATTACCTGACCATTGTGCATTTGTCAAAACTAAGAAATTTAAATTGGTACGTCATAATTAACTAAACTGCAGACTTTATTCACATTTCGCCAGTTTTTTCCACTAAGGTTCTTTTACTGTTCCAGTATCCAGTCCAGGACACCACACCATATTTTGTGTGGCATCACTTTTTAAATCTTATTATCAACTGCAAGAAAGTCCCTGGTGCTTTGGGGGCTTGCTGTCTCTGATGCTAACTAGTGGTTATTCATTGCTTTGGGGTATGTCTTCTTTCTGCCTATATTTGTTTCATCAGCAAAGTTTACTGTTGTATAGGGCAGCGCTGGAGATTTAGAGAAACTGACCATGGTGGCTTACTGCCCCCACCCTAACTTTGTAAAGAGCCAAGGGGAAGGCTCTCTATGTGGGAAAGGACATATGTGTGTTTCTACTGCATCTCCCATGTGAATGTCATGCAGGAAACATTTACAAACAACAGCACCAAAATTGGATTTTGCTCTATATTTGGAAAATTTTGCCCTTCATTACAAAGCAAGCTGATGCTATCTTATTTAGTTTATTCTTTTGCTCATCTCCTGTAATCATTAAATTACACAGCCATATTTCCAAAGCTCTAAGAAAAAAAATGGATTAAGAATAAAATCTTTTAAGCTCCTTTAGAAAAGCTCTGGATTCATTTATGAATGGTGGATGCAGAGCCCAGGGAATGATCTATTCTGAGCCATCCTGAGTGAAAGATTGGCTTCATTTTCCGTAGCTCTACAATGTTCACTCTCTATTGTAGAACAAGGATGGTGCCTTCAATATTTTGTTCCTGGATGTATTCCTGATTGCTACATGACCCGATCCCCAGGTGCAAAAGTGAACGAAGGAATGAGAAATGATATACGTGAATGACCAGGAGGAAGAAAAAAATTTTAAAACCCAGGGAAACAAGGCTGCTGTGTTGTTTATCAGACTCCTCTGAATAAGGCCATTTTGATCGTGGGGAGTTATTCCTCACCTTTCTCAGAACTGTCAAACTGAAAAAGTCTTTGTTCTTTCCTTATAGAGGCCTGTTTCTCTTAGGTGACTCCAAAACTTAACAAATAATCAGTGAGCTATTAGAACAGCTCTCCTACCAGCATTCACAGGCTGTTATCTTCCTAGCTCCAAATCTGTCTGAAACCATGATTGATTCACTTATATTTTCATTTCCCCTCATTTTCTCTGAGAATCCAATTTGGACTCTTTTCAGCAAGGTTCGTTGGGGACACCTATTTGTTTCTCTGGGCAGTCCAGTTTTGCCTTAGGATTTCCCCCAGAGTCACCAACTCTCTCATTCCAAAGGAAAGTGCTGTGGGCTGAGCTCACAGGTTCAGCTGGGGAATCTTCGGGAAGGACTCTTCTGGAGAGCGCTGCTGTGACTATTTTCCTCCCAGACAGCTCTGCCAGGATGTGGCTCTGCAGGCCAGATTTGCATTCCAAATACAGGGCCCATTTGCCTCATTATGTTTTGTGTCTTTATTAAGAATGAGGGGAAATTAGAGCAGAAGAACATTTCTAACATGGTGCTATTGAAATCCCCCAGCAAGCCACCTCCTCCTCATAGAGCACTCCACGTTGTCCTCCCTTCTATGACCAGAAGACAAGCCCCTAATGGTTGCCTGAAGACCCAGGGCAAAGCGACCCACCTGGTTCAACCCCCATAACTCACAGCTTACTAGCATAAGCTCAAACTCTGCTTCCAGCACCTTCTAGCTTGCAACAGCGTCCTTAACATTGGCTTATTCACAGCCAGTTTGGGGACCAAGGATTAAAACAAAGTGGCAACAGAAACAGGCCAAATTTCTCTCTACAGCTTCCTGAGAAAGCTGTCCTCCCCAGCCTTCTCATTAATCAAAAGTAGATGTCTAGCATACACTTGTCTCTCTTTTAAACATTTTGTATCTCTTGTCTTTGATGAATTCCATCAATAAAGATGCTTTTACGGTGCCAGGCACTCATATCAGTATCTTAAAATTTGGCCCCCAATTTTTCCTACCGAAGATATAGCAAAATCTTAGGGATCTCTTTATTCATAACAATTAGAGCATCTGAAATTCGCTAAATAATTATTTCATCAGTTCAGTTCAAATAAAGTCAAGATGTACCAAAGCCTATGCCTAAGAAACTGATGCTAAATGTCGGAAATGCCTTACGGGCATGAACTCAAGAGGCTTTCCCTGCCACCTTCCTCTAATGCATTTAGGGAAGGGGAGCTTGTCTCCCGTCTGCTCTTAGTCTATGCTGCAGCCCACATCTCCCTGCCCTGCCAGGTCACCTGGTCCCTTCCTCTAGTCTCTGCTTCTCCTTGTCCCTTTGCTTGTGCCACTACTAGTTACAACCTGAAACTTTGGGATCTCCTTCCTTCACATCCTGGGTGTCAGGGAGTAGGTAATGCCAGGGAAGGATGGGTGTCCCCCACCTGCTGATTCTCTAATACAACACTGTGGTGGTAGCAGATTCACGGGTGGTACTGCACAACTGTTACTGAAACACCAGGGTTCAGTCTAGGTCCTACTGCTGGCAGCATAGAAAGCCAATCACTGAGACAACAATTATGGCCAAAGAGAAGGCTTTAGTTGGGTGATACAGCCAAAGAGATGGGAGCTCGGTCTCAAATCCATCTCCCTGACTGACTAAAATTAGGGCTTTATAAAGCAGGGAAGAAATGTAACTATGTATGGGAAAATAGGAACTCAGGAGGGGTAAGGAAGTAATCTTGATGAATGAGGGGCCTGGCATCTCACTGTCTGGACGCAATGTTCTAGTGAGCTTCAGTTCTTTGATACTTTTGAGAGGTCTGGGGATCCTTTCCTGAGGAAAGAACTCAGATAAAACAAGTGAGTTTCAAGCTTTAAGACCAGAAGGGTCAATTTCTATGTGTATCAAAACAAAACAAAACTGTCTATGGGACTATTGGGTTGATTTCACAGCCGTATCAGTTAGGATTGGGTAGCTATGTTGATGCAGTTTAAGTCAGTCAGTCTAGCACAAAGTTTACAAACCCAAATTGTTATTATATTAAGCCCAAATTAATTAACTTTGGGCAAAATAGCTAATCTCTCTGTGCCTCATCCCTTATCTGTAAAATAGGGATAATAATAGTACCTGCTTCATAGAGTTGGTAGTAAGAGAATTAAATTAGTACATAACTCAAGCATTTAAAACAGTACTTGACATGCAATAAGTGATTATTATGATAAAACAGGAAAACAAAAAAACAAAGAATTTTATTTATCTCTTACATTAGAAAAAAAATAAAATGCCTGGGCACGGTTGTTCAGGCCTGTAATCCCAGAACTTTGAGAGGCCGAGGTGGGTAGATCACTTGAGGTCAGGAGTTCGAGACCAGCCTGGCCAACATGGTGAAACCCTGTCTCTACTTAATATACAAAAATTAGCCGGGCGTGGTGGCAGGCGCCTGTAATCCCAGCTATTCTGGAGGCTGAGGCAGGAGAATTGATTGAACTCAGGAGGTGGAGGTTACAGTGAGCTGAGATTGCACCACTCACTGCACTCCAGCCTGGGCAATAGAGTCAGACTCTGTCTCAAAAACAAACAAACAAACAAACTGTCCAAAGGTAAGAAGTTCAGAGCTGGTACAGCAGCTTCACAGTACTGTTAGACTTAGACTCCTATCTTTCTGTTGCTTCTTCAAGATTACCTCATAACACAAGATAAGTGCTGGAGCTCCAGTCATTGCATCCAAATTGCAGTCTAGAAGAAGGAGGAAAGGCAGATGGGCCAAAAGAGGTTATCTTGACTGAGTAAACATCCCCCCCTTTTTTTTTCGAGACGGAGTCTCGGTCTGTCGCCCAGGCTAGAGTGCAATGGTGCAATCTTGGCTCACTGCAACCTCCGCCTCCCAGGTTCAAGCGATTCTCCTGCCTCAGCCTCCTGAGTAGCTGAGATTACAGGTGCCCACCACCATGCCCAGCTAATTTTTGTACTTTTAGTAGAGACGGGATTTCATCATGTTGGCCAGACTGGTCTTGAACTCCTGACCTCAGGTGATCCACCTGTCTCAGCCTCCTAAAGCGCTGGGATTACAGGTGTGAGCCACTGTGCCAGGCCATAAACTCCCTTTAATTAGTCTTCCTAGGATTCTGACATAACACTTCTGCTTACATTTATTGCCCAGAACTTGATCACACTTCTTAAATTTTATTGACCAGAACTGGGTCACATGACCATGACATGCTGCAAGCGGAGCTGGGAAGCTCTTTATTCCAAGTGATAAGGGGCCCAACTAAAACTGCTAAAAAGGCAGGGAAGAGTAGACATAGGGAGACACGGTCTGCCGACACCACAGCACAGCAAACAGCCTAAGGGTGGATATCAGGCTTCTCTTTTCCAAAACTCCTCAGCCATTCCCTCCCACAGGGGAGTTTTCAGCAGCTACCATTCTCTCCTTCTGCTCTAACTTACCTGTATCACTTAACTCAGGCCTTCTCTAGACCCTTGTCACACCTACACCCTTCTCACATCTTCCTCTTTTTTTCTGTGAAAGGAGAATAAATCTTGCAATCCCCAAATCACTAAGCTAAAGGGAAAGTCAAGCTGGGAACTGCTCCCATTCTATTCAAAGTCAGCCCACTGCTCACTGAGATAACTGCATATCTGACTGCCTCCTTTGGAGAGGCTAACCCTTATCTACCTATGACCTGGAAGCCCCTCCCTGATTTGAATTGTCCCGCCTTTCCAAACAGAACCAACGTTCATCTTACATATGATGACTGATGTCTCATGTCTCCCTAACATGTATAAAACCAAGCTGTACTCTGACCACCTTTGGCACATGTTGTCACGACCTCCTGTCACGGGCACACGTCCTCAACCTTGGCAAGATAAACTTTCTAAATTAACTGAGACCTGTCTCAGATATTTGGGGTTCACACTTTCTAGTCTCAGACCACTCCAGAAACTCCAAATTCTCCTTGGTGTAGTACTGAGCAATTCAGCTTCCTCTTGACACTGCCCTCACCTGTATCTGAATGCCAAGGGGCCTTGCAATGGCTGGGACAAATCTTTCTCAATCAAAATGCTCATCAGAGCAACCAAAGCATTTTTCTAAATCAAAGAATAACTAAAGCTGGTGGATTGAATACAAGTATTTATTCCTGCCCCCTCTCCAACTCCTCTAAAGCATCGGTTATAGATTTATAAAGGATACAAGCCCATGGGGACAAACAATGACCTGGAGAGGAGACAACAGCAATGTTCTGGAAACTGGAAAGCACATGGAGAAGTGGTCCATGATTTAGGCAGTTCCAAGAAAGTTGAGTGATAAGCCAGCAGGTGGAAAAAAAACACATAGCACTCCCTTTTACAGCACACTCACAAAGGCCAGGATTGGGTAGTAGCAGTGAATTGGGAGCCAGAAGCAGGAAGATTGGTGGAAAGGCTGTTTAAGAAGGAGTTGGGGCCAGGCGCGGTGGCTCACACCTATAGTCCCAGCACTTTCAGACTACAAGTGCGCAGGAGGAGCTGGGACTACAGGTTCAGTTTTACTGTTTGCTTTGGTAGATGTAATAATGATGTCTGTGTTGGACAATGTCCTTATTTATTGGATTGAATGCATAAGTACTGGTGCTCCTTGACTTAAAACAGGATTACGTTTCAGTAAACCCATCATAAACTGAAAATGTTGTAAGTTGAAAATACATTTAAGCCAGCCATGTTGGCTCACGCCTGTAACCCCAACACTTGGGAGACTGAGGTGGGGGGATTCTTTGAGGCCAGGAGTTCAAGACCAGCCTGAGCAACATAGCAAGGCCCCATCTTTATAAAAAATTTTAAAATTAGCTAGGTGTGGTGGCACACACCTGTAGTCCCAGCTACTTGGGAAGCTGAGGTGGGACACTTGAGCCCAGGAGGTTGAGGCTGAAGTGAGCTGTGATCAAGCCACTGCACTCCAGCCTGAGCAACATGTTGAGCAAAATCTTGTTTCAAAAAAAAAAAAGAGAATATGTACTTAATACCCCTGACTCACAGAATGTCACAGCTTAGCTTAGCCTACTTTAAACATGCTCAGAACACTTGCATTAGCCAACAGTTGGGCAAAACCATCTTATACAAAGCCTATTTTATAATAAAGTATTGAATGTCTCATGTAATTTATCGAATACCATACTGAAAGTAACAAATGGAATAGTCATATGGGTACTCTAAGTATAGTTTCTACTGCATGTATATCAGTTTTGCATCATTGCAAATTCAAAAAAATCATTAAGTTGAACCATATAAGCCAGGGACATCTGTATTTATATGTAAAGCATCTAATGTCCATAAATTTCTTTAAAATTTTGTCCATTTTTCTAAAAATCTCAGGAAAAATAGATGCATCAGATATGACAAAATGTTAAGAATTTTTTAATCTAGGTGAACGGAAGTATTGGGATTTCATTGTCCTATTTCTTCTCTTCTTCTTTTCTACTTTTTCCTTTTCATAATAAAAAGTCCAACCAACCAAAAACAGTCAAGGAATGACAAAATAAACTGTGATGGAACTTCTCCAAATTCCACCAGAAGAAAAGTAGACAAGAAGAGGGCAGTTTGGTGGTTCCTGCAGTCATGTCTACCTGAGTCCATAAGGGCCAGTGAGAGCTGGGGAGAACCAGTTCAAGACCCCTGGGAAAGTCAAGATTCTAATCCTGGAAAGTTCATGCCCAAACTTCAAGTTCAGGGCAGAACAGATTGAAGTTGGGGGTCACAGAGCATGGTTCAGAGCTTGGCAGTGAGAATTCAAAGCCAAGGATGGAGTTTCAGGAAATTGCTTTGAAAACTGATGGGTGGGTAGGCGAGGTCAGGCATATGCTGTAACCAGTAAAAATTATGTTTATACAAGTCACTCATTGGGGCATGATTTGTTATAGTAAAAAAAATTAAAAGAATGTTAGTTGTTTAGGGAACTAGTTGAATAAACTAAAATAAAGCCACACAATGGAGTACTGGGTGGCCATAAAAAGCGACGAGAGGCTGGGCACGGTGGCTCACACCTGTAATCCCAGCACTTTGGGAGGCCAAAGTGGGCAGATCACCTGAGGTCAGCAGTTTGAGACCAGCTTGGCCAACATGGCGAAACCCTGTCTCTACTAAAAATACAAAAATTAGCCAGGCGTGGTGGCAGACACCTGTAATTCCAGCTACTCAGGAGGCTGAGGCAGGAAAATCACTTAAACCAGGAGGTGGAGGTTGCAGCGAGCCAAGATCGCACCATTGCACTCTAGCCTGGGCAACAGGAGCAAAACTCCGTCTCAAAAAAAAGAAAAAAAAAAGCAATGAGAAAAAAACTCTAATCACGGAAATGGGATGGTTTCTAGGATATACTGGCAGAAAATAGCAAGGTATAGTATATGTTACTTTTCATGTGGGAAGGAAGGGGAAATATATGTAAGTACCTGAAAGACAAACCATAGACAAATAAGCACGATTACTTACAGGAGGAGAAAGAGACAGACAGAGGAAAGAGATTGAAGCTTACCTATACATATGCCTATTATATATTATAGTTTCAACTTTGGAATTATGGTTTACATATTCAAAAATTAAATGAAAAGTAAAAACAGGCTTATAAGGACTGAAATAATGTAAGAAAGTATTGCAATGTTAGGTATAAAGGTGACACACATCTTATGTTCAAGCTTTTGCATGGAATACTGACTGGGAGGAGGTACATTACAATGCTCTGTGGTTGCTTTGAAGAATGGGACTGGGTGTTTTCCTCTTCTTTCTACTTGCTTATATTTTCAAAATTACTTTTCATGAGTCTGAGTTCACTTAATAATGGTGAAAAATAAGAATGTGTTTTTAAGAAGACATGGTTGGGTTATGCATGAGAAAATCTTGCATTTGTATGGCCCTTTTAGAGTCTATTCACTCTCATATGTAGCTAGCCACTGAATTCTCACAACTCTAACAGGCAGACATTGTCTTTAAAATCAAGAAGATCACGAGGTCAGGAGATGGAGACCATCCTGGCTAACACGGTGAAACCCCGTCTCTACTAAAAATACAAAAAATACAAAAAATTAGCCGGGTGTGGTGGCGGGCGCCTGTAGTTCCAGCTACTCGGAAGGCTGAGGCGGGAGAATGGCGTGATCCCAGGAGGCGGAGCTTGCAGTGAGCCGAGACCGTGCCACTGCACTCCAGCCTGGGTGACAGAGCGAGACTCCGTCTCAAAAAAATAAATAACTAAATAAATAAAATAAAATCAAGAAGGAAGAATAATACTTGAGAATTGGACCCTGAGATCAGTGCTTTTTGCCATGGTTGCTTCCATCATTTTGGTGGCCCTTGTTTTGCTCAACTTCTGAGCATCCAGTCTCTTCCTCTGGCCAGAGGTAAGATGACAGTGTCCCAGGAAAAGCCCCGGGAATCCCATGAAAAAATCTAAGCAGGTGAGTTTTGAGACACACGCATTATGGAAGACTCAGAATGGCTTTGACAAGCATTGTAACCTTCCAAATTAAATAAACCGTCTTCCAACAGAAACCAATCTTTGGTTATTAATTCTGAAATGGCCCAGGAGCAAATACAATTTGCGACAGTAGAAGGTTCATTCCTTTCACTCTGCAAGTGATGGGATCCACAAGATGTCAACAAGCTGTGAACATGCACACAAAGATGGGAGAGGCAAGGGGAAATGTTCTCACGTATCCAAGGGACAGGAGCCGGGCGCATTCTGGGAACTCAGGGATAAGAGGACAGACCTTCACAAATCCTGCTTACAGTAGGGTCCCAGAGCTCCAGGGAGAAATGGAAAAGGAATTTTTGACATGTCAGCACTGTGAACATTACTGACTCGAAGAGAGAGACCAAGGGTGCCTCAACCACTGGGAGCTCTGCCTGGGCAGGAATCGCCTCACCCTCAGCATCTTTTCAATGTTCATTGCCTTGTAAGGTTCATCTTTTGTGAACTGCCTGTTCATATCCCTGGCCCATTTTTTAATATTGGGTTGTCCTTTTTTTCTTTTTTTTTTTTGAGACAGGGTCTCACTCTGTCACCCAGGCTGGAGTGCAGTGACTGGATCACAGCTCACTGCAGCCTTGACCTCCTGGGCTCAAGTGATCCTCCCACCTCAGGTTTCCGAGTAGCTGGGACCACAGGCATATGTCACCACACCTGGCTAATTTTTGTGCTTTTTATAAAGACAGGATCTCGCCCTGTTGCCCAGGCTGGTCTTGAACTCCTGGACTCAAGTGATCTGCCCTGCCTCAACCTCTCAAAGTGCTGGGATTACAGGCGTGAGCCACCGCGCCCGGCCTGTCCTTTTCTTTTTTATTTGTAGAAGTTCTCTATTGTAGATACTATTCCTCTGTGTAACATGATGTTAAAACAGGGCTCTTTCAGCTTCAATTCTAATCTTCAGTCGGAGCTACTGATATGTTATATACCAAATACCAAAGTGAGAATGAGGCTAGCTCTCCCATGCAGCATTTGTTTATTTATTTATTTATTTATTTATTTATTTATTTAGCCTTTTGACCAGGAAACACATGCAGAATTTACAAAGGAAATTTCAGAAACAAACTAGTTCAATAATTCTTAGACTCCTCAGTCAGATCAAGAATAATTAAAGGGTAAGAGTGTGGAGAGAGAAGAGAAATTTCTGAAGAGATTTTGATGGAGACAAACTTGTTGCTGCACTGTGAGCGGTTTCCATCCCCTCTCAGCTTAGGTGGACAGGGTTGCTTTCTCCTTTGCCGGAATCCTAGGGAGAATGGGCTTCTATGACACTACTCAGGAAGCTTGATATGTCTCTCCCTACAGTTGGGGGTCACCATGGACCAGGGTCTGACTCCTGCCTTAGAAACTCAAGTACCAGCAACCTTCCACTCTTTGAGTTCTTCAGGACAAAGGATGCATCAGTGTTTCTATGGACAACATGTGAGCAGGCTGGGTGCAGTGTCTGTGGTCCCAGCTATTCAGGAGGCTGAGAAGAGAGGATTGCTTGAGCCTGGAAGGTCGCGGCTGCAGTGAGCCATGATCACACCACTGCACTCAAGTGTGGGCAACAGAACGGGACCCTGTCTCAAAAAATAAAAATATGGGCAGTGTGGGAGAGGGCTGGTATGGGTGGTCTTAGTCCTGTCCAATAGGTCCACTTGAAGGAGCAAAGGGAACCCAGCAGAAAGAAGCTAGAGATGAAGCCCAATTGGAAGGAAACACAAGCAACCACTCACAGTAAAACCCATCTGTGAAGGTCAAGGGACCTGCAGGATGGAGGTCCCTAGGAAGAGAATTTCCTAAGAGACCACAGTGCCCATGAGACAACAAAACATGCTTTAAACTCTACCAAGCCCAGAATTCAAAGCCAGGTTATGAGAGGACTTTTCTATCCCATTTGCCATCCCTCTGTTCCTACATCTGGGCCTTGGAAAGATAAAAACTGGGCAGCAGGCTTAAAGTTGGAGGAGTTGAGAGAACCCACAAGAATGAACTAAAGAAAAACACCAAACACCCCCTCCTTGCCACCCACCTGAAGCAGACCTAAGTTGGAGGAGGAAAGAAATTTAGACAGTAAATGAAGTTCATAGTTTTTATTAAGATCTTGGATGGATAATTCAATTTATAAATTGAGACTAGGCTTATGTCTTAAAGTGACTCTAAGATTTATTATCTAAGAATGAACAGAAAAGTCTTGGACCTGCCAGAGTTTTTATCCAGGAGCAAAAAAAGATTATCCCACTGGAAAAAATGGTTTTTTTTTTTCCCTATGGTATTTTTGTTACAGCAACCAACCCACTGAAATTTTTAAAGGAAGTTGGAAACAAAAAAAGAGAAGAAGTTGTTTTTGGTTATTCACCAGTGATGCTTGCCCAATATACTAAAATTCATCTATTATAAATATTTCACCTCTCTTCTCTTAGTCTGTTGTCTTTTAATTTATGAATGGTGACTTTTGTCAAAATAAGCTCTATATTTTAAAATTAAATGCATTGTTTTCTCCTTTTAAAAATATACGCGTGTATATAAATATCCATACATATATTTATATTTAAAATGTATATGTATATATTATACATTTGTCTATATGTATATATAAATGTATGCATATATATTATATATACATTTTTTTCCTCTGGTGTATACATTTATACATGTTTATATGTATACACACACAGAAAAAATATATATATAATATATACACATATGAAATATATGTATGCATATATGTATAATATGTGTATACATCCACACACATTTTAAAAAGAAGAAAACAATACATTTAATATCGAAATATAAAGCTTGTTTTAATAAAAGCCACCGTCCATAAAAGGCAATAGACTAAAAGAAAGGAGGTGAAATATTTATAACAGATGAATTATATAGAGAAAAAATATATTTATATAAATATATATACATACATGTATTTTTGGAGACAGGTTCTTGCTCTGTCTCCCAGGCTGGAGTGCAGCGGTGCAATCACAGCTCACTGCAGCCTCAACCTCCTAGGCTCAAGCGATACTCCTACCTCGGCCTTCTCAGTAGCTGGGGCCACAAGTGCACACAACTGCACCTAACTAATATTTTTAAATTTTTTGTAGTGACAGGGTCTCACTATGTTGCCCAGGCTAGTCTTGAACTCCTGGGCTCAAACAATCCTCCTGCCTCCCAAAGTGCTGGGATTATGGACGTGAGCCACTATGCCCAGGCTCCTTTTAAAAATATTTTAAAAGAAATACTGTGACACCTGGGAGGCTGAGGAGGGACAACTGCTTGAACCCAGAAGGTGGAGGTTTCAGTGAGCCAAGCTTGCGCCACTGTACTCCAGCCTGAGTGACACAGCGAGACTCTGTCTCAAAAAACAAAAACAAAAAACAAACAAACAAAAAACCAGAGAAATACCGTGATGGTTAATTTTCTGTGTCAACATGGCTGGGCTAAGGGATGCCCAGATAGTTGGTAAAACATTATTTTTGAGGGTGTTTATGGAGATGTTTATGGAGGTATTCATATCTGAATCAGCAGACAGAGTAAAGACCATCCTCATTCATGGGGATGGCCATCATCTAATCTGTTGAGAAACTGAATACAACACAAAAGCAAAGGAAGGGTAAATTTGCTGTCTGTCTGTGAGCTGGGACATCTACCTGCCCTTGGACAGCAGAACCCCGGGTTCTCAAACCTTCGGTCCACACTGAATCATACCACTGGGTTTCTAGGTTCTCCAGTTTGCAGACAGCATATCGTGGGGCTTTTTGTACTCCAATATCATATGAGCCAGTTCCCTAAATAAGTAAATCAATCCTATTGGTCTGTTTTTCTGGAGAACTCTGAATAATACAAATACTTTCCTTTTAATGGTTTTAGTTTTGGGCCAGGTGTGGTGGCTCATGCCTGTAATCCCAGCACTTTGGGAGGCCAAGGTGGGAGGACTGCTTGAGCCCACTAGTTCAAGACCAGCCTGGGCAACATAGTGAGAACCCATCTCTAAAAACAAAAGTTTTAAATTTTTGTTTTTTCACACACAGATGTTTAATTCAGCTGGAATTTGCTTTTTTGTGTATGGTATGGGATAGTGATTTATTTTATCTTTTTATAGAAAATCAATTTTCCTATTACCATTTATTGAACATCCACCCTTTCCCACTGATCTGACAGAGCACACCTATCATATAACAAGATCTCACAATATTTGGGCTCTGTTTGTTCTGTTCCACTGATCTATTTGTTTATTCTGCATCAATATCTACCATTTAAATTACTCTAGACTTATGCTGCCTTGATTTCTGGTACTAATTCTTCCTTTTCAGAATTACGTTTGAATTGTCACAGCTGTTCATGTTCTATATGAATGTAAAAAATGTTTGTCAAAGGGCTACCAAAAAAATTTATTGGGAATTTTTGTTAGGATCACATTGAATTTATAGATCAATTTGGGCAGAATGGCCATTTTGAGATTACTGAATCTTCCCTTTCATAAACATGGTTTATTTGGTTCTTCTTATGTGACTTTAAATGTATTTTTATAGGTTTTAAAATGGGAGTTTTCCTTTTATTTCTAAGTATTTTATTTGTCTTGTTAATGTAAATGGTCTCTCTCTTATTATGTTCCTTTTCCTTTTTGAGACAGGGTCTCACTCTGTCACCTAGGCTGGAGCGCAGTGGCACAATCATGGCTCACTGCAGCCTCAACCTTCCCAGGCTCAGCTGATCCTCCCACCTCAGCCTTCCGAGTAGCTGGGACTACAGGCACACACGCCTACACCTGGCTAATTTTCGTATTTTTTTCTGGAGACGAGATTTCGCCATGTTGTCCAGGCTGGTCTCGAACTCCTGGACTCAAGGGTTCCTCCCACCTTGGCCTCCCAAAGTTCTAGGATTACAGTCATGAGCCACCATACCTGGCCTATTGTTTCTGTTCTAATTGGCTATTTCTTTTCGCTTTTTTTTTTTTTTTTTTGAGACAGAGTCTCACTCTGTCACCCAGGCTGGAGTGCACTGGCACAATCTCAGCTCACTGCAACCTCTGCCTCCTGGGTTCAAGTGATTCTCCTGCCTCAGTCTCTCTACGCAACTTTTTTTTTTTTTTTTTGTATTTTTAGTAGAGACGGGGTTTCACCATGTTGGCCAGGCTGGTTTTGAACTCCTGATCTCAAGTGATCTACCTGCCTCGGCCTCCCAAAGTGCTAGGATTACAGGCATGAGCCACCGTGCCCGGCCTAATTTTTTAATTTTTTGTAGAGATGAGGTCTCACTATATTGCCCAGGCTGGTCTTGAACTCCTGACCTCAAGTGATCCCCCCATCTAGGCCTCCCAAAGTGCTGGGATTACAGGCATGAGCTACCCTGGCCCTAGCTGCATTTATGTTCTTAAGATTGTACTTTAACTTTCTTCTGTTATACTCTCTTTATCCAGTTTTGATATTAAAGTTATACTATCTTCACAAAATAAGCTGAGTAACTGTTTCTATTTTTCTTTTCTCTGGAACAATTTGCATGATACAAAGGTTACCTTTTTTCCTGGGAAAACCAGCCCATAAAACAGTCCAGGCCTAGTAACCTTTGCATGGGCATTTGGGAGGCAGTTTTGAATACCTAGTCAGTTAATTTTATTAGTCTGTTCTGGTTTTCAGTGTTAGTTGGGACAATTTTGGTAATTTATATTTTCTAGGAAATTATCCATTCCCCTAAGTTTTCAAATTTCTTGGCACAGAATTGTTGATAGTATTCTTTTCATCAGTTGTGCCTGATACAAGGAACAAGAACCCCTGTTTCAATGAAGGGAACTGGGAGCTTACAAAATTGTTGACAAGGCTAGAGAAGTGAGCTCTAGAAATGACTCCCAGAACAGTCTAGAGCTGTCGAGAAGAGCTGCCAAGTATGGCACCATTAGTAAAGTGGAGCCAGGCGCAATGGCTCACACCTGTAATCCCAGCACTTTGGGAGGCCGAGGCAGGCAGATTGTGTGACCTCAAGGGTTTGAGACCAGCCTGCGCAACATGGCGAAACCCCATCTCTACTAAAAATACAAAAATTAGCCGGGCATGGTGGCACACACCTTGGTCCCAGCTACTTGGGAGGCTGAAGTGGGAGGATTACTTCAGCCCGGGAGGCAGAGGTTTCAGTGAGCTGAGATTGTGCCACTGCACTCCAGCCTGGGCGACAGAGGAAGACCCCATTTCACCAAAAAAACAAGCAAAAAAAAAATGGAAAGTAGGGAAACAGATGCTGCCATTGGGACAACTGAGTTCAAGTATGCACGGCAATGATTGCAATCCAGGGTCACAAAGCCATGGTTAAAACCACCGCTGACTCTTAAGAGCTGTAACTAGATATGGCACTGCTGATTCCAGCTGCTGTTGCTGCTGCTACAAACAACTCCGCAGACCCTCAAAGTCGGATCCTGGACTCTGAGTTTGGCAGCAAAAAAAGTCAGTCCAAAGTTTTAGGGTTACGGCCATTGCTTCCTTTCTTCCAACCAAATCTCACGTAACTGTAGCTAACTAGCAAAATCTGATTCTCGTCTAGAAATCTAATTGAAATGCAGTTTTCAGCTTTGTAATCTCTGCAGTTACGCAAATATTCTCGAAGGAGGTGGAAATAACTATCCAGTGCCAATCAACTATATCTAATACATCTGGAATCACGTTTTATAGATCTCTACTATACATGCAGTTATGTGCACTCTCTTGACCTAATATTATTTACCTTTGCTTCCTCTCTTTTTCTCACTTTTGGCAGATGTCTATTTTGTCTTTTCAAAAGAATTGCTTTTGGTTTTGTTGATTTCTCCTTTGTGTTTGTTTTCTGTTTCATCAATTTGTGGTTTTATCTTTATTCTTTCATCCCTTCTGCATTCATTGGGTTCAGCTTTTTGTTCATTCTGTAGCATTTTTTTTTTTTTTTTTTTGAGACGGAGTCTCACTCTGTTTCCCAGGCTGGAATGCAGTGGCGTCATCTCAGCTCACTGCAGCCTTTGCCTCCCAGTTTCAATCTATTCTCCCGCCTCAGCCTCCTGAATAGCTAAGATTACAGGCGTCTGCCACCACATGTGGCTAATTTTTTTTTTCTTTTTTTGAGACAGAGTCTCGCTCTGTCACCCAGACTAGAGTGCAGTGGCGCAATCTCGGCTCACTGCAAGCTCCGCCTCCCGGGTTCACGCCATTCTCCTGCCTCAGCCTCCCGAGTAGCTGGGACTACAGGCGCCCGTCACCACCTCCAGTTAATTGTTTTGTATTTTTAGTAGAGAAGGGGTTTCACCATGTTAGCCAGGATGGTCTCGATCTCCTGACCTTGTGATCTGCCTGCCTCGGACTCCCAAAGTGCTGGGATTACAGGCGTGAGCCACCGCGCCCGGCCTAATTTTTGTATTTTTTAGTAGAGACAGGGTTTCGTCATGTTGGCCAGGCTGGTCTTGAACTCCTGACCTCAGGTGATCCACCTGCTTCAGCCTCCCAAAGTGCTGGGATTACAGGCGGGGGCCACCGTGCCCAGCCCATTCTCTAGCCTTAAGTTCAGCACTAAATGACATGTTTTCAATATTGTTTACTAGTAACGACACTGCTTTATCTGCATCCCACAATGTTTGATAGTTTGCTAGTGTATTTTACAGGGTTTCATTGTCATTCAGTTCCAGATATTTGGTACCTTTCACTGTCCTTTTTTAACACATTAATTTTTTTTTTTTTAAGACGGAGTTTCACTCTTGTTGCCCAGTCTGGAGTGCAATGAAGTCATCTTGGGTCACTGCAACCTCTGCCTCCTGGGTTCAAGCAATTCTCCTGCCTCAGCCTCTGGAGTAGCTAGAATTACAGGCATGCGCCACCACGCCTGGCTAATTTCGTATTTTTAGTAGAGACAAGGTTTTTCCATATTAGTCAGGCTGGCCTTGAACTCCTGACCTCAGGTGATCCGCCCGCCTCCGCCTCCCAAAGTGCTGGGATTACAGGCGTGAGCCACCGCACCAGGCCTAATGCATTAATTATTAAGAAGTGAGGCAGGCTGGGCACAGTGGCTCACGCCTGTAATCCCACCACCTTGGGAGGCTGAGATGGGTGGATCACAAGGTCAGGAGTTCGAGACCAGCCTGACCAATATGGTGAAACCCGTCTCTACTAAAAATAAAAAAAAAATAAGCTCGGTGTGGTGGCACATGACTGTAATCCCAGATACTCAGGGGGCTGAGGCAGGAGAATTGCTTGAACCCATGAGGCAGAGGTGGCAGTGAGCTGAGATTGCACCACTGCACTCCAGTCTGGGTGACGGAGTGAGACTCCGTCTCAAAAAAAAAAAAAAAAAAAAAAGAAGGAGGCTTTTGGTTTACAAACATAGTGTGATTTCTGGGCTTTCATTTTATTGTTGGTTCCTAATTTTATGGCATTGTGATAAGAAACATTCTATATGATAAAATTTCTTTAATATTTGTAGTCAATGCTTTTTTAAAAAAAATTATCTAACTTGCATCAGAGAGTGGTCCACTGTTAAAAAAAAACACATCATGCTTAAGAATTCATATTCTCTATTTGTTGGGTACATGCTTCTATACAAATCTACCAGAACACATTTGTCAGTTGTCTTTTCAAGTCATTAATATCATTGTTTTTATCTGCTTGATCTTTTTTTTTTTTTTGAGACGGAGTCTTGCTCTGTCACCCAGGCTGGAGTGCAGTGGTGCTCATGGCTCACAGCAGCTTCAACCTCTTGAGCTCAAGCAATCCTCTCACCTCAGCCTCCTGAGTAACTTGAACTACAGGCGTGCGCCACCACACCCAGCTAATATTTTTACAGGTGGGGGCTTTACCATGTTGCCCAGGCTGGTCTTGAACTCTTGGACTCAAATGTTCCTCCCACCTCGGTGATGGCAACAGCAGCCTGTCTGGAGCGGCTGCTGCCATCACGCTGGCTGCAGTAGGGAGGGGCGGCCAGGGCTGCACACCCTGTGAAGCCAGCAACAAGTGGGAGCCCCACCTCTTCTGAATTGGTGGGATGGGAGCTCCCCAGGTGCAGCCACAGCCATCCAAGTCATGGCTGTGGACCCAGGCCTCCTGCTCCTCCAGGGAGCCCCGCTTGGGGGGCAGCTGCAGCTGCCCAAATCACAGCTGCAGACCCGGGCCTCCCTGTGCTCTTGCAGGTGCCAAGAGCAAGCAGGAGCCCTGCCCTCCCTGGTGCAGCTTCAGACCCGGGCCTCCATGCAGCAGGCAGGAACCCCATCCCCGCCAACTCTGGGGCAGCTGCAGCCACCCAAACCGTGGCTGTGGACCAAGGCATCCCTGCACTCCTGGGGGCCTAGAAAGCCCCACCTGACCTTGCAGGCTCAGAAATGCCTGCTCCCACTGCCTGACTTCTCCCTGCTGTTGGTGCCCACACTAATCTCGGAGCAAAGCTGGGGCAAAGACAGCCAGGTGTGCACACGCTCGGGGCAGTGCTGACATGCCAGCCCCCTGCCACCTTGGCCCCCTCTGGACTTTGGGTGCCTATGAGCATGGGAGGGAAGCCAAGCGGGGGCTGAGGGCAGCTCAGCACTGGCTTGCAGAAGCCCCTTGGCAGGAACAGCCTGGGCGCCATGAACAGCAGCGGGAGGCAAGACAGGCTCCTGGGTGGAAGAGGGTGAGTCCCCGGTGAGGCCCCACCTTCAGGCCACGTAGGGCCTGAAGGCTAGGGGCTGGGCTGCCTGTCCCACAGACCAGAATGGGAACTTGTGGTGCCTCTTCTGGGCCCGCTCATGGCCGCTCATGGAGCAACTGGTGTGCACTTCCTCCCCTCAGAGGCCCATAAAAGCCCAGGTTCAGCTACAGCTGGGCAGACCTCAGGATGACCAGCTGCAGAGTGGAGCTACCCACTCCAGGGCCTCCTCTCTGCTGAGAGCTGCAGAGGTTTTGGCACAACCTATCTGCAAAGAGGAGCTTCCCACCCCAGGGTCTCCTCTTTGCTAGGTGCTGAACACTCATTGGGACACCCTGGCTGCAGAAAGAAGCTGCCCCCTGTGGTAGACTCAGCTGTTCTAGTGCTCAATAAAGCTCCTCTTCATCTTGCTCACCCTCCTGCTCACCCTCCACTTGTCTGCATACGTTATTCTTCCTGGTTGCAGGACAAGAACTCAGGACCATGGAATGATGGGGCTAAAAGAGCTGTAACACAAACAGGGCTGAAACATGCCCCTTGTTCACCATGTTGCTGGTGAAGAGAAGGAGAGAAGAGCTGCAGTCCTTTGCAGAGCCCAAACCTGGGAGCTCCCTGAGCCAGGGCTGTGATTCCCTCTTTGGGGCCCTGCTGTTCCTGGTGTCTCCAAGCATCTGAATGCTTGTTCCCCGATGCAAGTCATGGAAGCTGCTTGTGGTGCACCTGGTCCGGCCCCAGCCTCACAGAGAGCCAGTGCCTGTGCTGGCACCTGGAGCTGCCCACCCCACTGCAGCAGCCAGCATGTCTGACTGTGTGCAGTGGCCAGACCCCACACTCACTCAAACGCCCCTTGCCATTCCATGTCTGACTTGCCCTTGGTGGTGTGGTATCCAGGCCGGCAGCATGAACCAAATGCAGCCTGCCAGGCCAAGTGAGTGAGATGACTCCAGTGGGCCCGAGCAAAACTTGGGGAAAGGTACCACCGGCCACAGAGGTTTCCTGCCAGAAAAACGACACCCCAAATATCCTATAATCGCTGCCACCCGAATCAGCCTCCCTCTGTGCTGGAAATACAGGCATGAGCCACCATGTCTGGTGATCTTTTTTTTAATTAAAAATTGTTTTTCAAATATTTTTAATAGATAATCCATTCAAAGCATTTTTTAAGGCTGGGCGAGTTGGCTTACACCTGTATTCCCAGCACTTTGGGAGGCTGAGGCATGAGAATTGCTTAAGCTCAGGAGTTCAAGACCAGCACATGCAACACGGTGAAACCTGTCTCTACAAAAACGTACAAAAATTAGCCTGGCATGGTGGTGTGCACCTGTAGTCCCAGCTACTCGGGAGGCTGAG